>NW_016690247.1:295234-503770 GCF_001604755.1 Lepidothrix coronata | reverse complement strand
TCTTGTAAACAACTTAAGATTACTTACAACAAAACATCTGAACTGTGTTCTCTCAAACATACATCCATTTGGTCACGCACATGGTTAGCAGAGAAAAGTTACCTGGGTTCAAAATAGTTCAAAGATGATGGAATAAAAAAGAGATCACTTGGTCTTACCATTCAGAGGACTTTTGCAAAAATACCTTTTCCAGTGGGAAATATAAGCAACTCTATCCCTTTGTATCCCTTTGTATTTTTCCAAATACTTTTCCTCTCTTAGCTGCACTTAGGCCGACTACTGAAGGAAAAGGCTTATGCAGCTAAACTATTCATCCATTCCTCTGCCTGTCTGTGTATCACTATGTCTGAAATAAACTCCTCTGGCCAGTGTCAAATTACTCTGGTGGAAGAAAAATGTCTCAGAAAACAAGTTTCTTAAACTTAGCAGAAGTGAGAGAAGAATTTTTTTGGTGCACATCTCAACGTTGCTGTAAGAAATAAAAAGGATGAAGCCAGGGGAGGTTCAAGCTGAACATCAGGAGGAATTTCTTCATTGAAAGGTGGTCAAGCATTGGAAGGGGCAGCCCAGTGAGGTGGTGGAGTCACCAACCCTGGAGGTGTTCAAGAAATGACTCAACGTGGCACTCGGCGCTGTGGTTTAGTTGACATGGTAGTATTAGGTCAAAGTTTGGACTTGATGATCATGGAGGTCTTTTCCAACATTAACAATTCTATGATTCTATGAGAAAGACTGACCCTAGCCAGGACAGGCAACGTGGAACAGAACGTACATATTCCTTCAAGGATTTTAAGCACATCTAAAATTTCTTGCCTTTCATTAATTAGAATAGTTTTAGTTTCTGGAACAGAGAGAACGATCATCGTAAGTATTAAAAACACAGAAACTAATGCTTGCACTCATTTAGCACACAAAATTCATGCATTGTTCTGTTGGTTTACTGAGGTACTGACTTACATGTCAGCCACAGCAGTTTGGGGATCAAAACTGGGCTTAAATACATAACACAGGATGGATGTAAACAGTGTTGCCCAGCAACAGAAATGAGTGAGGATGTATTTTTCCACCTTGACAAAATGATTACAACTATGCACTCAATTCCAGCGTAAGAATTCATCTATGCTACCATGGAATATTTATATCTTTCCATAACACAGACATTTTCTAAGTGAGTTCTGGTTAAATATTGACATTTTTGCATAAATGGAACTCTCTCTGAAATCTTGCTTAGGGAATCTGGAATGAACCAGGTACTAGGACTCTTATTTAACAAGACCTTGCCTTTAACAAATCCTGTGCAGGTAACTTAATAATCAGGATAGTTAAGGTTGGAAGGGACCATTGGATGTGATCTGGTCCAACTCTCCCGCTCAGGGAGGGTCCCCAGAGCACGTTAGTCAGGATTGTGCCCAGACAGCCCTTGAACATCTCCTGGGAAGGAGACTCCCCAGCCTCTCTGGGAAACCTGTTTCAGTGCTCAGTCACACACACAAAGATGTTTTTCCTCGTAATAGTTAATAATGAAACATCATTTCAGATCACTAGATAAAAGTATAATTAAAATTATAAACAAACAAAGCATGATTTGATTGCCACTCTTCTCTCATCTCCTGCCACCCACTATCATGTGAATTTGAGTATGATCTGAGTGAAAAATATAAATCCCCTGGAAGGTGCTGAGTATCATCACATGGCATGGGGGGCTGTTGGTTGTACAGAATGTTTCCCTGAAGAAAATCATGAGAAAGTGTATTTTTGACAAGCCAAGCACAAGAATTTTTATAGAAATCGTGAAATTTATGGCAACACCCTTGGTTTATTTTAACTCTAAACCAAATGCAATTTCTTATTAATAATCATAAGGCAATATTTTAGTGCTTTTAGAATGACTAACTCATCTCACAGGTCCTGCCTAAGCCTTAAAAGGCTACACAAGATTAGATATATTACTAAATCTGTAAAGAGGACTTGGAAATAAATTATTCTAATATGTTCTGATTTACTCAAATTCAATTAAATATATGCAAACTCTCTAAATCCAGCTTCATATGTTTCTTCATGATTCAGTTACTTGGTGTGTGGGAGAACAGAAAAATCTGACCCTATAAATCTATTACTCCTCAATCCTAACTATACTTCCTCGGTTCCCTAAAAGTTGGGAAAAACACACAGTATTTATGACAGGCTCAATGACTCAGAAAAAGCCATTACAGGATGACCCAAGTATCACCTAAATAATATACAGCACAATTAACCTTAAGCAGTCTATAATTATGATAAGCTTCATAGTTCTAATTACTTTTCTTTTCAGCAACACTGCTATGAAGTGAGTTGAATTATAAAATAAAATGTGTCATAGGGCATCTATTTATATATTTTTAAAGCAAGTATTTATGAAAGGATATAATTTTCCAGCAAATATCCAGCTTGCTGTTAATCTCCAGACCTTTTGCTTGTTGCCTTTCTTCTTCCAGCTGCTTCGCATTCGCCAACTGTGTCCCATCAGTAGGGGATTCTGGGAAGCTCTCAAAACTGAACTTGTCAACTTGGATAGCCATACTGTAGCAAAGGAAAAGAAGGACAAAAAACAACATAATTTTCACTGTAACAATTTTTACAGGCATTATTTCTGCAGAAACTGCAGAGCACTGTGTATTTGTTTCAGTGGCACCTACTCTGTATATTAATGACATATAAGCTATATGATATATGCTACTGAAAACAGAAGTCTAACCCTATTGATGATGGCCAGATGTTTTACAAATCATCAATCAACATCTGAATGCCCTTGTGAGGGATGCACAAGACATGCATTTGGCAGTTGCAACCATCTGACCTTATTGTGGTTCTGCAGAGGTTCACCACCCACCTCCACTCTTGTGTGTAAAAGCTCCTGGTGTGCTCAAGACTTGCTGGAAAAGCAACAAGACTGCACCAAATGCTGATGAATATACTATTTATACTCATTTATTAATACCAACCCATAAAAAAGGGAACCAAAATATTATATATGAAAGCGTCTCCTGAAATGAACTGTACCACACTTAGAAATTCATTGATTTTACAAGTAACTTCCTGAATTTTCCTTACAAAACTCAGGAAGGAAAGACAAAATAAGCACAGTACTAGGGTCTGAACGTGGCCCTTGATTTCTTTTTAAAAGGATACTTCCATCTTGCTTAGAGTATCTTCATGAATTACAGACAGTATTAATTTTAATATCACAGTACAATTCATTGGTAGCAAATGGTTAAATAATTGCTTTATTAAATGTACAGTAAGGCACAAAAGCTAATTAAATTAAATATAGTACTCTATAATGCATACTAAATACTTATATGTTAAATTAGAATCACTAATCTAATATAAAAGGGAATTTAGACCAGCTCACATCACATGAAATGTGGTTATAGCAGATCTAATATACTGTGCTGCCAAAACAGCTTTAATTTCCTGAATCGTCTGAAATAGAAAAATAATTAGGGAAGAATTAAAATATATTGCTCTTGAGATGACTTTGCACTTAAGCAAAAGAGAGGAGAGAGCAACAGCTCTGAAAACCATTCATGAGGAAAGGCAACTACAAACTAAGAGGGGGTCTGGGAAGGGCATTTCACAAAAACACAGCATTACTATTATTCTTTTACCTATTTCTACTTCTAAAGAGGGAAACATATTCTATAACTGTTGCCAAAAGGAAAACACCAGTAACAAAGGCCAAGAAGAAAGAGCTTTGAAGTCTCCCCAGACCGGAAGAGATTTTCTATAATTACCATTAATTTAAGAGAATCTTGACCCTAAAAGAAACTGAGTGAAAACAGATGGCAATTACAAGCTCAAGGAATAATCTAGAGTCTGTGAAGTTTACTGAGGGAAGATGAATTCAAATAGGCCTATCAAGACCGAGTAAAAAATGACACCTGAGGATAAGCTTCTAACATTCCAAGACTACCTTCTTGGAAGGGAAGCTGTCCCTGCCCATGGCAGGATGTTTGGAAGTAGATGATCTTTAAGGACCTTCCAACTGAAACTATTCCATGATTCTATGACTAAAAAGTACAAAGCACTGAGGCAAAGGTCTCTCTAAGTTACCCCTTCTGCAGACTTCACCTTTGGTGATCTTCACATCCAAAAGGCAGAGGAATTAATCTATTACTCTCTTAAGGGAGGGTTCTGTTTTGGCTATTTTTATTATAGCAAGAGATCATCAGAAGTTCTTCATTTGCCTGCACCGTCCATCAAGTGCTGGGCATATTAAAAAGCTAAACATGAGATGCAAAAGTGGATCACAATAACTGCCAGAATCAAGCCAGAAATAAAGAATGTAATGAAAAACACCCAGATAATACAATCCGAAGAGTGGATTCTGAAAAAATATCAGGCCTGAAACTATGACTAACAACATCAATTCTTACTGCCATTGAAGTATGATTTGATCCAGCAAATGCAGGCTGGGTTTCCTGGATTTGGCACGGGCAATGCATGTGGAAGGCACAACTGGAACATCACAAAATTTTAGTCTTTGCTTCCAAGATCACTTTGTCACTCTGTGGTACGTGAGCAGATGCAAACCCAGTACTTCATTTCTGTTATATACACAAAACTGCTTAAATTCTCACAGAAATACAGGTAGTTCCTACAGTCATATTTTAACAAATTGTCTTAGTTTCTGGACGGTCAAAAACATTTAGAATCCATATCCCAAGGGACCTGGAAAACAGTTCCCATCTAATTATTGTGTTGCACTTTTCTAAGTGATTAATACTTTAGAAAAATATTCCTAACAATATTTAATATGTAACTGCAGGCATTCAGGCTGCATTCCTCTGTTACTGGCAATATGGTAATTTTTTTTCCTGGAAATTAAATAGGAATATAAGTACTTTTTACCTCAATAGTGCACAGTACATCCATGTCAAACTTCAGGAATACAGCATAGATTACTCTTACCAATGGTTCATTGTGCATCTCTGTTTGAAGTAACTTTTATTCAGCTCTAAGTTATGGAAAACTTCAGTAAACGGGACTCTTTGTACTCAGAATCTCTACTAAGTTCTCAAATCTTCTAACCATGCTTTTATTTATACTGTGTAAACTGTATTTAGCACCGTGACACCTCATGTCACATGAGAAGCTACAAAAAACACCCCCAACAACATACTTGCCAGCTAGAAAGCAAAGAGTTGGAGTAAAAGACAAGTACAGAGAGAAAAATATCACACAAAACAGTACTATGAACACAGCTCTAGGTAGAATATATGAAGGCAATAAACAGAGATAAAATATAATGTTTCAAGACTATAGATCCACTCAAAGAAAAGCACAACAAAATTAAATCCTGGCTCTTTTTCTGAAACACATCTCCCTTTTATCATCAGTATTCTGCTTTCTCTTGTGCTAAAAATATTCATATCAAGTTTTGTGTCTGCATTTTTTATCAGTGATGTTGCTTCGGTATGTATTCCTCAGCCTATGGAATGTGTAGTAAACTGGAAGGCTTTGCACAAAAATCAAAACAAAAAATAAATACCACAACCTAAATCAGTCACTCATCCTTAAAACTGTACCCCTACTCAAACACAGCTTCTCCGCTTTGCTTTTAATGTGAAGATTTCTCCCATCTCCAAAGACACATTTCACCAGTGAGGTGTTAACAAATGGGCAAACAATTCCCAAAAAATAGCTGACTGAAGGAGAAAATAGATAAGCTGGACATTGGGTTACAATCACCAATGAAAAAATGGATTTTTTAAAACTTTTTAATTGGTCACATGGACTAAAGCTAAAAGAAGCAGAAGGCAAGGAAAGGTAACCTCCTGAACATCACCCAACTTTGTCACTGGGCTGTGCCTCAGAAAAATGACACTAAAATGTATTTTAGCCATAAAAGTCATCCTGTGCTTTTGTCTTCTGCAGTTACCTTACAACCTGTTTCTTGTCAAGAGTTCTCTGCACTTCTTTTCTCCCCAAATTTGTCCTTGTTTGTTGTGAGTTACAAGAATCTATGGAATCTATATCGAAAGAGGTAAAAATAGACAATTCAGTTTGAAACAAGCATTGGTTTTATTGCAAACAGCCAAGATAACGATGGCTCATGTTGTGCAAGGGCACCTGTACCTTGCCCTTCACAGTAATTACATATCAGAGAAAGCAGAAAAGATCTTAAAACTCAAAAGTTTAAACATATACTCACTCCAGGAAAAGGAACTAGAATTCCATTTTAACTTCTTTGCCTCATGTGGAGCTACCCAAATTTCTTACTAGATGAGTTTTCAATAAATCATGAGATATTTGTATAAAAACATTGCATTATGCAAAAAAAAAAAAATTAAATATCCAATCCTGCAAATACAAAACAGGATTTGTTTCTCTCTGGCCAACCTTGCCTGTGCAGGAGGAGGGATAAAGTAACAACAGATTTCATGAATAATGAAACAATCGTGTTTTGAAACTACTGGGTTTTGTCACGAAATGAGCGCACGTCGCTGTGACAGCTCCTCAGACAACTGAGCATCCTTACAGGGATGCAAATTACTCAAATACAAATTAAGTGAATGAAGAGGAAAAGGTCAGCTCCTCGGCAAGGCTGATGATACGTCTGCACAGTATCATCCCACGTCATCTGTCAGGACAACTTACGGGGGGAAAATATGACAAACCTCCTGATGGTGCTGCCGACACCTCAATGACAGTTGTCTGAAGTCCCATTAAAGCAGCAGTGCAGAACTACCAAAGGCACCAGACAGCCCATTTCACCACTTCCCACAAAATGAGTTTCAGCTTTACTGGAAATCTTACTCTGTCCTGACAACAAAATGAAAAGCAGAAAGGCCTTCGGATGGAGAAAAAGAACTTCCTTCAAATGGCATCACAACTCCTGAGCCAGTGCCTTGCACATCCCTCTTTCCTAAAGCAGTGCCAGTTAAAATCCTGCATCACTGACAGTTTGACAGAAGTGGCAACTGGCAGACAGAATTAATAGGTGATAATTCAGTGAGGGAGTATTGCTGGGAGTGCTGTAAACTCCTGCCCTTGTTCCTGGCAGGACAGCAAGCAGGTCCCAGGCATATCCCATCCTCCAGTGACGCAGCTCAGCTCTTTTCATGTCCTCATCTCTTAGAAGAGGATGAATCTATGAAGTGAAATTAATTATGTGATACTCTCCAAACAAAACAAGGTTAAAAGCAGGCATGGTATTAAAAGAAAAGCAACATAACTAGATTTTGTCTTTCATTAAGTGAATAAAACACTGCTGCTTAGCTTGGAAGAATAAAATATAGAGATATTCCTTATTCAATTATCCTTAGGAAGAAACAATATAACAGGAACCCAAAAACTCTTCCTCATGGCTAACTACCTATTTAAATACTATCATCCATGGATGAGTTTGCAAGCTGCTTCCATAATGAAGCTGAGAGGAGCCAGTTGGACACTTTATTCAATATTATGTTTCCTGTTCTTTTTATCTTATATAAAGAAGACAGAAGGGACACTGAGCCTGACCATGGTACTACTACTTATGCAAAATGTTGAATGTATGAAAAGGACAGTGAATGATTTTAAATTCAGAGAAAGCTTGAAGTGAGGATAATATTCTCGAGGAAAAATAAATGCACAAAGGCAAGTTTACTTTAAAAACTTTGCCCAATTCCATTGTGCAATCTCAGTAATAATGTTTTTATAACATCGTGTTTCAGGTGCATATTAATTCTGTCCTAAATACAAGCCCTCCAGCTGATATAAAACTGGAAGTGACACCCCAGTATATAACACTTTATAGGCAAAGAGGGGCCTCAAGAATCAAATCTCTGGTGAGATGAATACGTACGTATCATTAGCTGAAAATGAGAATGTAAAGTAATGCAAATTAACGTATTCCTTGTGTTTACATCTAATTATTTCACAGTTTGAGAAGTACAATCTATATTTCACTCACTACAATAAAATATAACTGTAAAATTCAGCAGCTCAAGCGATCCATAAGTAACGATCTCTCCTCCTGGCCTAAAACTGACTGCAGGAAGAAAAACGAGGACTTTAATGTCTGAACTACACAGAGCAAAAGATAATTTTTTCCATTAATCTTGAGAAAGGTCAATTAAATTAAAAAATTTGCATTTAGAACTTAATTATTTATTTAAAATAATTGAAGAGGAGATAAAATTCAAACTATAGTGCTGAAGTCTCCAATATTCAACAGTTTATAATTATCTGATCCACGGCGTTTCAGACGATAAAAAGTTAAACCAGGAAAGAATAGTTGCACTGTATATAATGGAATATTTGAAAATGGAGCAGCGTTGAGATAGTTAGCTACATAAATCTTCTGTTTAAATGTGATTATACTAAGCGTGCTGAGAATATAGCTTTTTAATTCCTTGCTCCAAATCTGAAAACCATAAACTGGGAATGAAGAGGCATAACAATTAACTTCTACTTCCCTCTTTTTTCACTCACCCACTCAAATAATTTGGACTCCTATGGCAATCACCATGAAGCAAAACTGTTAGCTACTTAAGGAAATCAGAAATTTAAAATAATAATAATGGTAATATCTGCTCTATAAACACACAAATTTCCACAGGGGGAATAACAGACATTAAAAGTCTTTCATACCATTAGAAAATTTGGAAGAGTATGGTAATACTTGAAGATTGATTTAAATATCCTCCCTTTATCACAGCTGAACCATGCAAGGATTGCAGTCTTCTCGTTATCCAAAATAATGCCATACTGTACCTCCTACCTCTATCTCAGTGGAATAGTAATAATCAGAGAAACAAATGTCAAAATATATATGTTCATATTCAGTTGTTCATGTGTGCAATTCAGTATTGCCTTTATATGGCAGAAAGTTCAAAAGAAAACATATGCAAATTAAAAACATGGAATTTTATGCCAAATATAGCAAACAAGACCAAGAAACCCTCAATTCTACAGTCATGCCTAGTTATCACTCCAGCTGCCTCAATCTTCTCAGGAAAAGACTGAGACCCCAAAATACAAGAAGAAAAAATAGAACTGAATAAGGGAAGCAACTCTGTTGGGTTCAGAACATCTTTTCCAGGCAGCCTCAAGTGGAGGAACCAGGTGTTCACCTGCTGCAACCCTTATCTTTGTTCTGATTCTGCCCACACTGAGCATTAAGGGACAAGGGACAGAACCAACAAGTGTCTCTGCCCCTGGGACACCCCAAAGATCCCAGAAGCACTGGAAAGGAGCACTGTGGTTTGGGATCATTTCACAGCATGGGCCCTGTCCTGTCCCACACTAAGGGTTGTTGCTGCTCCCAGGGCCCTGCAGGATGGTACAAATGGGGTGGAGTTGGGTGCGTGTAGGACCCCAGGACATTCAGAGGGGTCTCACAGCCTCCTGCTCATGACAAACCTGAAGCATCAATTTACTTTCTCTGAAGAGAAAAGGTATAAAAATCCACAATAAATCAATGCTCCACTTTTAAAGGAAAGTGACTGTGACACTGTCCACATCTGAAAGGTTAACTTCAGAGAAGATGCTGAGATCTAAACCAAACTCAAGACACAAAAAACACCAGGACAGCCTGAACATCTGGGAAATCATCCACATGTGGAGTCCATCTCAGTGATTACTCAAGGGAAAATGCAGAGATACAGAGCTGTATACACAACATCAGGAAAATGCAAGTTTCTCATAAAGGAAGTGTTTCAAACATTTTTTGAGTAGAATCACAGGGTGCATGAATGCTCAGTGTGCAAGAGTACACATTTCACTATGGACTGTCACTTCAAGATAAAATTAGACTTTACATTCATAATGAATTATTAATTTACCAGCTACTTGCTTGTCTTGTCTTTTTATATACAAAGACAACATTTGCCCTTTTCCCAGAGCACCGCAGTGGAAGTTCACCTCAAGATGATTTACTGTGATAACCAAATTCTTTTCCAAGTCACTGTTTTCCCACTATAACCTTTGTAATTCTATCACACCTGCAACCTTCACATTTTCTGAATTTCTTAAAGAAACAACAGCTCTTCAGAGTACTGCCTGGTTAGTCCCTTGAAGAGCTTTGTATTCAAGTTAGCCCAGGAAAAGTTAAAATGTTTGTTTTGCCACAGACAGCAATTCTTTTCATAGAGAGAGTTACACAGATTTCATTGCAGATTCTCAAGTCCCAGAAGCAAGTTTTGTGAGTGATGACCAGGGAATCTAGAATCTTTGCCAAAGAGGAAAGCTGGAGGAACGTCAGGACACCACCAGTTTAAGAAACCAAAGCACCAGAACAACAGTGCACAACAGTGCACATCGCCCACCAAAGCAAAGTGGTCCACAAAGTCTGACCTACAAAACTTATTTTTTAACTAGTGCCAGGAATAATGTTCACAAATGTAAGTGGGGGTGCAAGAAGCTTTAATCACGTTCCCTAAATCTCAGCTTACAGTGTGTGTGTGTGTCACCTGAGGAGGAATACAGATTCCATAGCAGCCAACTGCTCAGCATTAATAATAAAAATTATATACATCTCACTCATATGCACACAGTTTCACCTAAACAATTCTTCCCCCAAGACACTGTATATACGATAAGTTTATTTAATGCTTCCTCCAGCAGTAACACCTCTATGTGCATTTAGAAACACTCTCAGAAAACAGTTGTTTTCAGAAAACAAACCAGTAGGGATTGTTCACCTTGGAAAAGAGAATGTGCTTGGGAGACCTCATAGCAACCTTTCAGTACTTGACAGAGGCTTGTAAGAATAAGATGGGGGCAAATTTTTTTAGCAGGATAGAACAAGAGTGATAGAACAAGAGCTAATGGTTTTAAACTGAAGGAAATAATGGCTAATAAACCAAGGTGTAGCTTCTACTGCTTCTGTTGCTCATTATAGTGAGCTTTTGACAGTCCTGGATCCAACTTCAGCCAAATGCAGAGCTAGGATTGTCTTCACTTTTATCTCATCACCTTTATATTGATTTACCTTTGCACACTTTGCCCCACATATCGCTGTGCTGTGCTAGTTGTCTGATGTGCTTTAGTACTATATCAGAAAATGAGGACGGCTCTAAAATACTCTGGTATTTTAGCCAAAACTTCCCATTTGGAAATCACCACATCTTACCAAATAACTGCCCTGCCAGGTGCCCTCACATTCAGTGAGCTGTGACCTTGAGCTCCTACGGGAAAGGGCCATGAAGCCAAAGGGCCACCAGCCTCAGATCTGAACACTAAAGCCAGAAATTCAGTATTTATTTAATTACCATGATGGAATGATACTCATTTTGTAGCAGCTGCCTGTCACATTAACTCCCCTCAGTCAATTAGGGTGGTGTAGACCACAAATCATATACGGACAATGGATTGCACAGCCCTGATGTTCAGGTAGTGACACCTCAAAGAACTAAAGCAAATTTAACAAACCTGTTAAAGTCAAATGAGATCAAAGGGATTTTTACTCCTGTTTCCTATGGTTCAGAAATAGTTTGAACCTAGTAGTCTGGATTTTAGAAAGGAAAATTTCACCTGTGAGCAAAGTCACGCCTGGGAAGCTTTCGCAGAATATGCAGCTGTGTAAAGGAACTCAGAGGTGAAACCAGGACTTCTGGTGCCACTAATAAAAAACCATTTCTTATCAGCTTCATATAAAAAAATCTTTTATATAAGAATAGATTTCTTCACTACATTTGGAGGACATGAGGGAAGGGGGATTATAAATACCACAAGTTATGAGCAGTCAACCAGTGGTGTGAGATCAAGACACCTTGGTTTTACAGACTTCCCTGAGCACCCTTTGTTACTGTGGCAAGCACAAAGACCCAGCTGTGGAACAATTTAAAACAAAATCCCCAAATTATGATCTTTCAATTAAAAGTTTACATTGAAGATATCATTTGGAGTCTGCTACTACACTTCTTCAGAAGTTGCATGGTTTTTAAGATAAGGTATTCTTCCTAAAATGAGGAACACTCTAATAGGATAAAGGAGTGATATAATTTCTCATTTAAGTATTTCACTCATGTCTACTTGAAACAATGCTTTAAAAATATCAAGCTTTAAAAGTATTTATTTTTAGATCAATCTTTTCAGTGCTTCATAAACTGAGAAGGAATTGCCTCAAGTAAAACATTAATCTGGTATTTAAAACGCATAAATATTGAAGGCAAGATTAGCTTCAGCATTTAGTTTTAACACAGAGATTTACTAAGTCTTTTCATTCACCTAAATCTAAATTTTATGAACTATAAAAAAATTTTAACCAAAATTCTGTGATTCTCTGTTTCTTTGGAGTATTCCCTTATAGAGAGAGAAAAAAGCCCTGAAGATGATGGTATCTAAACTTCTGTAAGACAATCTTTCCTTTGTAAGAAAAGGTAAAACTCAATGGTACCAAAATAGAAAACAATTATTTGAGATCTCTTTTGTGAAAATTACATACACTTTCCACTCACTGACTAGATTTATCTGACTATAAAGAAACCCAGGCATCTTTAGATTTAGGCATCCATTTCAAACTGAATCTCAGTTTAGGAATCAGACTTATTCTCCACCTTTAGAGGGGGTGGAAACTCATCATCTTTTCACTTCCAGCTTATGAAAGAGTTGAAATCCACTGGTATATAGATCACCTACACGTTTTTTCTTCAAACCATGCTGTGCCATGCGATTCCCAGCTCCTGCAAAGAAACCAAACCCCCCAAACGGATACATAGAGGGGCACAGTTATTAACATACACAGAGCTTTGAGCCAACTCGACAGTTTTTTTTTCTTTATTCTTTTCCATCTACAAAGAACAATTTAACAAAGAATTTCCAGAGCCATATTATCTCAAAATGACAGGCTACTACTATCAGACAAATTGTACCTCAAAATTGTGTAGCAGTTTGATAAACCTCCCCGTGCCCAACTGAGAAGCCACCTTGGTTCTGACGCACTAATTTGCTCTGAGTGACTCAATTATAGACGTATAAATGAGTTAAAGGGTTAATATTAAAACTGGAAGCACATACTATTAAAATTGGGTTTATATTTCCTATGCTAATCAAATAATACTGTAAAAATACTAAGTAAAGATTACACGATCTGCTTTGTTCTGAAACTAAGCTTTTTACACAAAAGATTTCCTTTTTTATTGCTTACTGTTCTCCATTTCTCTTCTTCCGTACAACTACAAAAGAGATGCCATCAAGCAGTAAATCGAGGAATAAAGCTGCAGAGTTTTTTTTACTCCCATTTATTCCCATTGAGCCTCCCTCGGGGATATACAAATTGGAAATTGCTAAATTATCATCTAATAGGCAGAAACAACGTAGGCGAGACCAATTAAGTAAAAGGCAGAAAGTTGTATTACACGTGTAATTAAATTAAATTCTTTGACTAGACTACATTAGAATTGTTCCCCCCAAAAAGGACAAAACTCGACTTTAATCAGCACACGACACATTGTATGACATGTCACTACAATAGTACATTAAGAGTTTTGATATCACTAAAAAGAGCATTTTTCTTAACTGTAAATCAAGTTACTTCCAGGTGGTAGGAAGTGGGCTAAACAGGAGCATTCCCTCCTAAATACACAAGACTCTAAATTATGCATAATTGAGTACAAAGTCATAAAACAGTAGTTTTCCTTTTTTTTTTAGCTGTAATATCTTTCAGAAGGGTACCTACACATGCTTTTCCCAGTGGGACTGTTCCCTTACAGAAATCCACACACCCTCATAGAGCACAGGAGTGACATAACTAGGGATAATTTTGCTCTTCACCACAATCATCATCAAAAATAATGAGGTAGTGGGGGAGAAAAAATTGCAGTGCCAACAACTCTGATTTACAAGTTTTCTGACTCTTCGTCTCTTGCCATTCTCAGCACTGAGACAAAATACTGCTCGTTGTGGGCACGGCTCAGCCGTGCCCAGAGCCCCGTCCTCGTGCCCCTGCACAGGCACTTTGGTCCAGCCCTTGGAGCTGGAATCCAGGCTGGGATGGAAGCAAATTCCAAAAAGGCAAATACAAGGGACTCTTCCTGGGCAATGAAGCCAGAGGAGGAAGAAAAGAAACATTTACCTCTTCCCATGGTGCTTTTTCCACTCTTTTGCTTTCTGAAAATTGTCTAAACCAGTTAAAAAGTAAGGCATCTCCACCCCACTTGGAGAGCAATACAATATGAATTAGTTAAACTAACAATTGTTCATTTAGCTGCAAATCAGAATATCAGGAATGGATTAACAGCTCTAAGCACAAACTGCCTTTTGGAACTAAATTAATTCTGCAATTGTTCAGCAACCAAGGGGGATGAACAGTTCCACAAACCTGGGACAACCCTAAGCCAAATCGATATTTTCCTTTGAGTAATTCCCAATAACTCACTTTTTATTGATCTCTTCTTATATTTCTTCAGATAATACCATTTCAATAGCAAATCTGTGACCTTCTGTCTCAAGGAAGTTCCTATCCTATTGGAATATACTTGCTAAACCAGCTTAAAAAACCTGGTTAAATCATTATCATTATTTCAATATTGGAAATATCATCTCACTGTTTCTTTCATACATGTACACAAATTAAAATGGAGACTTGGAAAGGAAATAAAGTGATTTTCTTTCTCAATTGAATAGTATGGAAATGCAGGTGGAAAAAGACCCCACACGGCTTAAACTGCCTTGGAAAAAAACAAACAGCTTTTAAAAATTATTGATATTTGAAAATGTTAATTATTTGTATTAATCAGTTCCTGTACACAAAGGATCAAATATAAGTGAGTTAGTGTAGCTGACAGAAGCACTGAGAATAGCAAGAGGCCACACGAAAGACAAAAAGCAGGGCTTGTTTTGGTGAGCCTGTTTTCAGGACAAGCTGTACAGACACAACCAACTGTCTAATGTCACCCTGTGCTTGAAAATATCATTGTACAGGAGTCCAGCCTGCACAGCCTCCCAGAAAAAGCCAGATAAATGACAAGAAGCTCTCCTTCAAAATTACAGACGGCCAGCTTTTACCAGAAAAGGAGATCTAACATCAAAACACAGGAGAGAACACCAGAAAGAGGCTGATTTGAACCCACATGGAGCAGCCTGGAAAACAATGAGCGACTGATGTAAAAATATTCCTCATTCAGATTTAAATTCCATGATTAAAGCCTGACTTTCTGTATTTATTGCCTGTTGTCATCATTTTATCAGCACTCACTAATCACTCCATAACTTACCCCCATGAAATTCTCTATGTCATATTAAACAGGTCACGACTCTGGATATTCTGAGGTCCCATCCTACTCAAGCCCCTGCGTATGCAGAAGGAAAATAAGTGACAGCTGAAATAAGGTGCCAGTGATGCCCATGTTAAGATATGCTTTGCACCAATATATCAAGGGGAAAAAAGGCGATAGTGGTCAAGTATGATGGATCTCTTGTGCCTGACACTGCTGGGCATGGCAGTGCTGCTGCAGGATGAGAGAGGGTACAGCCTGCTCAAGAGTAATACAAAACACACTAATAAGAAGCAAGTTAGAATGTTGTTTACAGAACACAGCACAGCCTAATATTTTATTTATTATTATTATGGATATTTTAAAAAGCATCTCAATGACTTACCACAAACTTCACTTTCCAAATTTACTAGTCAACAAGTCTAAATTCAAATGAAAAACAAGATTAGCTCCCGACTTCCATCATGATGCATATGCTCTTCTACCTTTAAATTAATGTTCCTGAATTTCTTAGCGTTCACCTTTCATTTCATTTTACATGCATACTTTGCTTTTCCCTCCAGTGAATAATAAATAATACACAATATAGAGCATAATGCCTAGGAATAAATCTAAACTGAATTCAGGGGAGAAAGTGAAACAGAGTTGTTACATTGATGTAAGCATCCAAAAGAGTAAGGTCTGATCAAGCAGCTGAAAAGATGACACTTGTAACAATAATGGGTATCAAATATGTAAGAATGGAAGAAAAACAACACCAAACCCTAAAGATCTGCAAGTGCATGGAATTAATAATGATGAAATATTAAATAAATCTACCAGTGTCACTGCATTCTTTTTCTCACATTTCCTCCAAAGTTCGGTAGATCTCATAATGTAGTTTCTTTTCTTAGGGGTGAAAATTTTGATTTTTTCATTATTTTTATTGTCCTAGGCCTTTCTAGGACAATAAATTACTTTTTTGTGACAGTTTTAGGAGAGATGTAGGTTTCCTGATCAGAAGGTGTAAAAACATTTTGCATTTTGATGTACCCTTTTTATTACAGATAAGACATCATCCATTCTCAATCTCAGTTCTATTAATAATTAAAATGATTTTTTGCAACACAACAGTTTTTTCAAAAATATAGACAAGTCCTTAGACAACACTTTAGCCCTGCCCATAAAAGCTCATTGCTTAAACTGAGCTAACTTGAGAAATAATAATACTTCGTTTAGTATGCACTAATGATATTCTAAAATCTATCCTACAGTTTATTGGGTCAGTGACTCCAAATCAAATTTCTTTTGTTTATCATTTAATTCCTGCCTTCCAGTCTTCTAATCCCCACACTCAGATTATTAATGTTTATAATCTTTTTTCCCACTTATCACTATCAATAATAAACTTTTCCAAAGTCTCTGCTATTTCCAAAAGAGGAGAAGTGCAAAGGAAGGACAAATTTCGGCCAAGTAACTAGAATGCAGTTAAAAGTCCTGTAGATAATACATGGTCCAGGCTATAATGAATCCCTATATCATACTCTTGCACTCCAGTAGCTAATCAGCTTTTAATATTTATAAATATGGAAAAGGAAGGTTCTTTACCAAAAACTGAAAGTTCTTTTTTCTGTGTCCACTTGAGTGTTTATGTATTGCCTACACTCACCTGTATGATGTAAACTGCCTTTTTAGCCTCAGCCCTGTCACTTCACTTAACATCTCACTCAAGCCATGACCCCTCCACATGATGGGTCACCTGGAAAATTACCCCAAAACCAGATAGTCTACTTCCCTCACCCCCTTCAGCTTCTCTCAATGTCCAAGCTCAATTCAACTTAAAAAATGAGATTGATAAAGGGAAAAAATCAGTTGACTTAAAATTGAAGGCCTAAAAGAGTTTGTAATTAACTCTATCAGGCTGGGTGTTAAATTATTCTCTGGCCACCTATAAGAGACAAGTTGCACCTTCTCCTGCTGTCAGTGAAATATGTGTAGCTGATCTGGGGTAAATTCACCACTCAGTTCAGTGCAGAGAGGCTCCCAGACCATGCACTTCCAATCTGAACTTCAGGACAATTTCATAAATCAAAAGATCAAGCAGCTGTTGGAAACTCACTTATGATAATATGAATATATTTACTGCACCAGCTTCAATGAGTTCTTCCTAAAGGTATTTTCACTAAGAGCTGGAATCGAGGGAAAGCATCCATAATTAGTCACAAACCAGTGAATTAGAAACAGATCTGATCTGGGACAGTAGCACCCACAGCAGAGCCCAATCTCTGGTTGGTATCCAACACAAACGAAATTCCAGGTGTGTTCAGTGCTGAAAATTAAGTAAAGGATACTATTTGAGGTGTTACCTCTTTTGTTTGGAAGACAAAAATTACTCAAACACATCAAAAAGCTTTGTGCTTCACACTGATTTACTGACTACATATCATACATCCCATGAGCACCCACCAGGACCTGGAACGTGAGGGAGCCCAGAGCTCCAGTGCTCACATGCAGCAGAGATCTTGCCTCCTAACCAGGGAAAAGCCATCCCAGGGTAAGGGCTGCAGATGGAAGGCTCCTTTTTGCAGATGCTGGCCATGTTTCATCATCAAACAAAAAGCATGGCTCAAATTAACTCCAGTAAGTGAAACAGCTGCACAATCATCTCTAGAAATCTTTGTACCTGGTTGGAGTAATGATAAAAAATAACTCCACTTAACCTGAGGTGCCCATATCCACTGGTGCAGAGACCTCCATGTACAGCCTTAGAGCTACAGAGAATCCAAACTACACGTCCTTGCATAGATAAAGGTCTTGTCCTAGGAAAAACTGATTCTATTTACACAAGCACATGCAAAATATGAAAACCACACACCCCCAGAAGATGGACAGATACAAATCAGTTTTCCTCATGAAGTGATAGAATTCTATTTCAACCACAGTTACTATATTTAACTTGAACCCTAACCACAATTTTCTGAAATTCAGAATAAGTCTGTTCTTTTTTCTCTTTGTTACCAGAAAACAGCTGCTGTAAAGCTCCATTATTCTCAAATGAGAGGAAACCTTGTGGGGAAGACATTTAGTAGTGTTTCTAAGCAGGCTTCCATGAGGAATGTTCCTGAAAATGATGGGAGAAAAACTGCTGGGCAAAGTAGTTATTCTCACTGGCAAGGGATTTAACAGTGGGATTTACTTCAAGATAAAATACAGCTGTGCTGTCTACACAGGTGTTTAAATACCCATTAAACTGAGAGGGAAGGAGACAAAGAGGATGGTTGCTGAAGATCTGGGATGCCATGATGATGACCATTACTGCTGTGTATCAACAACTGCAGCCAAGGCAGATGAGGGACATTGACAATCCTCTTGTAAAGCTAAAGATTCTTGCTGGAGCTCGATTAAGGGGTCAGAGAACCAATGACAGCTTTTGCAAAAGTAGTTGAAGCCTTACAGGCACTCATATTCCCAAGAAACTGCAACTCCCTCTTCTCCAGCCCCTTCAACTGTGGGATTTCTTGTTGGCAGAGTGCTTTGTGTCTCTCAGTTCTGAGAAAACAGTCTCTGAGCTGCAGGACCTGCCCACTGCACCGACCTGAGCCACAGTAATGACCCAGGTCATTAACTGAGCACACCGACTGCAATAACAGGTATGTTGTTAATAACATGTTATGGACAGCAGTAATTCCAGGTATCTCAAGGACGCAGAGAAAGGATACACTTCTATTAAGGTAACTGTGTTTCTGAGAAAAGGTTTTCAAGATGTTCTTGAGTAGTCTTGCAAGTTTTAATGCTGTGGAATCTTCAGGGAAAAACTGAGATTTCCCTGGAACTGTGCAAAGTGGGGCTCACTAAAGAACGCTGACCTAACAGGGGCTGCAGTGAGGAACTGATGGCAGAAGCATTTGTGGCCATAGGGACCACCAGGGCTGAGGAAGACAATTTTCTTGCTTTTGTTGAGGCTGATAAAGGCAGCTGGACTGAGGTCTGCCCGACCCCACACTGTAATTACCTACAGGGCCATTAAGCAATTGAGAAGGTAATTCTGCTCTTCACATCAGAGCACAAAGCAGTGACCTTCCTCAAGACTGGGTTTCAATTCTGAAACTTTTGTTGTTTGCATTTGAATAGAGGAAAACAAGAAAAGAAAACCTATGCACTTTGGGATGAAGCATCAAATATTGATATTGAGAGGCAGAAACAGAGAGACATAAACGAGACCCTCAAAGCCCAACAGATTTGAAGTTGACATCCACAACTGAAAAACACCTATACAAATTTTGCCTAAGCTCTCAGAACACAGGTAAGGCAATATTCTAGAAGAGACAGCAAGAAAAAGAGAAAAATGCAGCTGCAATGCTATGCTAAAAATCACACAGGTCGATGAAGTCTCCTTCAGCAGGTACCCACGTATTTTAGGGGCATTAATTCACTGAGTATGGGAGAAATTAAAGTATTTGGTGACAAGCAGAAGGAAACACACATCTGTGTTAGACAGCATACATGGGGCAATCACTGAAAGAGGAAAAAAAACCCAGCTGTGTTTATTTTAACAACACCAAAATGCGTCAAAAGCCAACTATACAAAGAGAACTGACGTAGTTGCTATAAAGCATTATTTCCACAGCCAGTTTTCATTAACAGAAAAATACCTGAAGATCCTAGACTTTGATCAAATGATGTGTGCAGAAGAAGCAAGCTATTTTATGAGATTACAAGATAAGCTTTTCTCAATTCCATCCAGGAAAAAAAAATAGAAAGACAAAATGCAAGTCATTGCCTGGTGAAACTACCCCTGTACACCACCTTACAAACCAGTCTTTCTCTGGGCTATGTTTTAATTCTGATTTTTTTTTTTTAAATTTAGTGATTAATGTGCAGATAGTTAAGGTAATTTTTTTCCCCTGGTTTAAACTGCTGATTCAAACCTTTGGCTATTTTAGGAATATCTGGGGGTTTGGTTTAATCCCAAAATTGCACTTCTTTTCAAAAATATCTAAAAATACAGCATAAAGATGATACACTACAAACTATACCTCTTTTTTTTAAGGCAGAAAACCACACAACAAGACCAAAGCAGACAGAATCCACCTCCCAGCAAACATACAGTTGCATTGAATCATTAAGCCAGCACAGGGCTTAAAAGGATAAATCTCAGCTTTTAAGCGCAAAACAGAATTCAATTTTAACTACTGAGCCATGACCACTGCCTCTTTAACAATGCTATAAAAAGCTACTTGGCTTTTCAAATTTAAAAAAGTCAGTGTCACATAAATATGCTCACAAAAGGTCTAAAAATACCTTTAAGCTGCCTACCCCCAAGGTCAGAAGGAGAAGACACAAAGAACTGAAGCTCTACAAAGAACTGCCAACAGGAAAACACTGTTGACAGAAGTGAAGGTGTTGCCACTGGTCCACAGCTACTTTACAGTTCTTCAGTGTCAACTTATGCCGAGTTATACTCGTGCAGTTCTCATCAGTGAACCACTTGACTGAGGTTCAGAGAATATTTATTTGAACTTACTAACTGAAAATAAACTTTGGTGCCTGTTCTTTCCACTCTTTGCTAATGATGTACCACTGAAGGAGAACAAGGACAAAGGTATTTGAGAGGCATTAAGGCAGAAAACAGTAATTTTCCACATTCAGTGTAGTCCAACGTGACTCGTTACTATGAATGCAGAGGTCACACACAGTGTTGATCCTGCTACATCAGAAAACTTGTCCATGTGGATCTTCTAGTGGATTCCTCTCCAGCTCCTGATGGAAACAAAATCAGTCACATCACAGCCCAACCACTACTTTAACACACATCATGCTTCTCAGAGTAGAAAAATACAGTAGAAGTAGTGGTAACGATGGGGGCTCAGAATTCCTTGAGAATTTCTCTTTTTTTTTTTTTTTTTGGCTGTGGCAGGTCTACACTTGGTAGAATGTTGTATCACAAGACAGAGAGTTCCTCTTTGTAGACCTTGAAAAACAATCTAACAAGATCATCAGTAAATGTGCTCTGAACACCAGGAAAGGGATTCACTGTTACAACAATCTGGGGACTTCAATGATTCTACATTGACTTGAGTTTATCTGCCTTGCAAAGGATGAAGGACTAAGCCAACCCTCCTGCGATTTGAAAGTCTGATTTAAGGAATCTAAATATTTCAAATCTGATGTTTCAAGCATTCTCCCATCCCCTGCAGCTGTATTTTTTTTCTTATTATGCTTTTTTTTAAGCTTTAATGTTTTCCTTAGAAATGGGCACAGAAAGTATTTGATTACTGAAGTAAAAAGTCATGGGTTGAAACAAAGCCGTAAGAAATACTGCACCTTGTCAAAGGTGATAAGTGCCTGTGATTATCCTTGACTGCGTTTCCTGGGCTCAGCATTTCATTAAATAGCAATGCTCCCTTTTAAAAATAGATTTACCACCCTCATGTCCTGAGGGTCTTTCATGTTTTTAGTTATGTACAGAAATACTACTTTCCTCAGTAATTATATCTGATTTTCAGTTTCGATGTTACTGATAAGATTTGTTAAGTTTGGGTAATACAACCTGAAACAAGTCATGAACACTAACAAAGCTTTTTAGTTCCGTTTTAAGAATTTCCCTTCAACTTGATGAATGAATAACTTCCTTGGAGAAATTACAAAATGCCTTAAGAATTATGTATTAAATTAACGAGGTGAATTTGGCTGTTACGTGCTTGGGAAGGAACAACGCAGTCAAACATTGACGCATGGCAAAATAAATCAGCTGAAAGGTGAAGAAACAAAGCAGAAGGTGTGGTCAGGCACTGGACAGGCTGCCCAGGGAAGTGGTGGAATCAACATCCTTGGAGGTGTTCAAAAGCCATGTACATGTGGCACTTGGGGACATGTTTTAGTGGTGGAATTGACAATTCTGGGAGAATGGTTTCCACTCGACGATCTTACAGGTCTTTTCTAACCTTACTGATCCTCTGATTCTATGAATGCAGGTTTTTTGCAGTATATTAACAACATTCTTCTAGCACATTTCAGCATCGAGAGTGTCTGCAGCACCCACTAAATAATGCCTGATCAAAATCTGCCTTTTTTTTTTTTTTTACTGAAGATGATATTAAGTAAATTGGCTGACCCTGTACTAAAAATATACTTATGTGGGTGGAAATCTCAGTGAAACATTGGAAAGAGCAAGTTTATTTTTAAATAAACATTTTTCTTGATGTAACAGACATAAATGGCTCTGCTCTGCAGAATACTTGTAGAATACTCTAATTGGGGACAACAGGAAAGATGAATTGATTTACTGTTATCTGAAACTCAGAAAACAACATTTTCTACAAGATGTCAAATATCCATTTCCTTCCTTCATTGGCAGAAGATTCATCAAACATCACATGAGGTAAATACAACACTACCAGAAGTCAGAATAGAGAAAAAAAAAATAAAAAAATACTGTCCACTCAGAAGTACAATCCAACTACAGAATATTTGCTTCTAGGAAAAAAACAGAATTATCTAGTGCTTCCACAAATCAAGATGCTCTTCTAAATTGGAAACTCTAACTCAAATATTGGTAACTTCTGAAAGTAGTTTTGAAATGGTTTAACATTACATTTGGTATAAGAACACAGCGATATCCTAATGAAAACTCTTAAAAACACAATATCTGTAACTCACACTAGTAGATCAAAATAAGAAGAATAAAGAGTAAGAAAAGATGAGAGATTTAGATTAGATGTCAGGAAGAAATTCTTAATTTGGAGGGTGGTAAGGCCCAGGTTGCCCAGAGAAGCTGTGGATGCCCCATCCCTGGAAGTGTCCAAAGCCAGGCTGGATGGGACTTGGAGCAACTTGGTCTAGTGGAAGGTGTCCCTGTCCATGGCAGGAGGTTGGAACTGGATGATCTTTAAGGTCTCTTTCCACCACCCAAACCATTCCAGGATTCTGTGATACTTTGAAGACTAAGGACTACCAATGAAAAAGACGAGGTGAAAACAAAGGAGGATTGAGGTTTGATCTGGTATCCCAAATCAACAACTGGCTCATTTTTCACCGAAAACAAAACTAAGGCCACAAATAAAAGGAGACTACATGGCAAAAATATGCAGTTTTGTGTTCCCTCTTTAAAGCATTTACAGCAGCATTTTGAAATAAGGACGAGTCCAGCCCAGGGTCATGAAGATGATTAAGGGATAAGAGTATTAGTCATAAAAGGGGAGGTTGAGAGAGCTGGGACTGTTCACCCCAGAGAATCGCAGAACACGCTGAGTTGGAAGGGACCCACAGGGATCATCAAGTCCAACCCTCAGCTCTGCACAGGACCAGCCCCAAGAGTCACACCTTATGTCTCAGAGCTTCTTGAGCTCTGTCAGTCTTGCTGCTGTGACCACTGCCCTGGGGAGCCTGTTCCATTGTCCAGCCACTGTGGGTGAAGAAACTCTTTCTAATATCCAAGAAAAGAATGCTCAGGAGGATCTTACCCATAAATACTTGATAGGGGCAAGAAGTAGGATCCAGGTTCTTCTCAGTGGTGCCCAGTGATGAGGCAAAGGACACAAACCAAAATATGGGAAATTCTATCCTAGGCATAGTAGAAACCTTTTTTCACTCTGAGGGTGGTCAGGCACAGGTGTCTCAAAGAGGCTTTGCAGTCCCCGAGCAGCCAGTGACTGTGTATGATTCTGTAACCTTATTCATAAAATTATCAGTTCTATCTTCAAACTATTTAGGAAGCCAGTCTGAAGGTTATTCCAGAATGTCTATCCTCTAATAGTCCCTGAGTCCAGGTTTAGCCTACTAATAAATAATTAGAAAAGTAATGGGGGAAAATCTTCAATGGACAATATATAAAATATTCCCAAATATTAAAGGAGCTGGAAAACACAGAGCAAAACATTTAAAGGATTGCTCTACAGGAATTAATATTTATGTCATCTGCACAAGTACAGCATTTCTATTTATCAGGTGAAGTTATACAGAGTTGGATTGGGGTTTTTTTTACATTCAGTACTTGAAAGATTGCTTGCATAAGGCAGAGTTAGCTCAGAAACATGTTAACACAGTGGAAGAGAAATGTACACAAGAACCTGTGGGATCATCTCCTGCTCATTATCTCTGCCCTCACAAAAACTGGAAGTTTTCTGGTACATTCATTTCATACTGCTGTTTCAATTAATTTCACAAAAATGAATTCTCTATAAGGAAATCTCCAACCTTCAGCTATTCCCAATGTCTAAACAAAATATTGCCAAAAGGGAGCAGGGGAGAAAAAAGTAAAATCTTCTGCTTCCAGAATATGTTCATTTGAGATGGGAAGTGGCTTAAGGTGAAGGGATGAGAGAAAAATAGAGGTTAAACTGGGAAATGAGGGAGAGAGAGAAGGTGAGCAGGATGCAAAAGGGAACCCCTGAGGAATTTTATAATTCTGGGTTTTCTACATGGCTACTTAATGCGCCCAGAATTGACACAAGGCAGACATAATACACACTCCAGGTCAACACCAGATGAACCCTGTCTTCACACCCAGGGATAAGTACACAGACAGCATAAAACCAAGTAAACTTGGACAGGTACCATGTTCTGAATCACCAAACAGCTTTCAAAGTTTGGTGAGCTCTGAATTTAATAGGAGTTTCCACAGAAAAGCCCAATCATCACAATGATTGCAGAACTGCATTTTACTGTGACTTTTAATTACTACTACAGTGTTTGAGGCTGCCTATTTACTCAATGACATTCTGTATCAATAAAACACTTTGTTTATGGAGTACTTAATGAATAGGGAACTGGGTTCTAATGGGAATCTCCTGAAGTGGTAAGTTCTATAATGTAAAGAGGAGGCTGCTGGTTCAGAGAGTCCTAAGTAAAACTAACCATAATACACCAAGACAGCTCAGATGAAACACACGCCATTAAACTTCAGATAGATGAAGAATTTGCTGTAACAGTAGAAGTTCTATTCTCTTTCTATCTGAGAAGGTTGAAGTTAGTTCAACTAAGCTCGGCATCATTTATCTTCTGGCAGCATTCTGAATCACTAAGACTTGGGATACGGCACACTCCTTCCTAAATTGCATTTCAGGAATGATTTTCTGCTGGATTCGGGAAAAGAAAAAAAAAAGAAAATTCTCTTTGACTAGTTTCTCAGATTTCTGATTATCTTGCAACAGATCAACATGCAGTCCCTTACATGGATCCCTGCCCATGGCAGGGGGGTTGGAACAAGATGATCTTGGAGGTCCCTTCCAATGCAAACCATTCTGTGATTCTGTGATTCTGACTCTATAACTTGAAATAGCACGTTCAGTATGTGGTATCCATTCACTCTTCATGAGCAGACAACTCTCCTCCACCAGAGCTATAAAGCTTTTTATTCTCCTGTTCTCTTTTTGAGCACAGACCTGACTTGAGGATCACAAAATACTGACAACAGTCAATTCAGTAACAGAGAAATAGAAATAAAGAAAAAATAAAGAAAACAGGTAAAGCAATGTTCCCAGGTCATGCCAGTATGTTCAAACAAGTTATTTTAAGTTAATTATTACTGGTGAGTGCAAACAGAAAAGATAGAACTAACGGCATGTACCCCAAACATTAAATCACACTGATCCAGCTAAGTGGGTATTTCTTCGTATTTACTTTCTGTAACTATTACTTCCCATTCCTACACTTTCATTTCACTAGCTAGCAAAAAAAAAAAAAAAAAAAAAAGGTAGAAAACTGTAATACAACTCTCCATCATTATTGGGTCTTATCTGACTACTTCTGTTTAATTCCTTATTCTTTCTCTTTTTAATCATACCCAGAATAAAACTGATTCTTTGCCTGCTGAAGACAAAGCTGAAAAGAAATACACAAATTTGCTGAGCAGCATAATAAAGCCTATCATGGCTTACAGACAATACTCCCTGTAGGAGCAAACCTTTCCTTTACCTTGACAGATGCAATTCAAAATGGGGCGCGGTGTGAAATCAAAATATTGAAACTGTCAAATATAATCACTCTCCTGGCACATCATGCAAAATTGAACCTTTATTTTATAGACAAGAAAGATGTTTTATTGCTTTAGCAGACCAAGGTCTCAAAGATGACTCAGACTTGCACTGAGGAACACAGGGCCCTTGCTCTTGTCACACCACTACAGCTTTTGGCATGAAGCTCACGGTCTCCTACCTTCAGCCTCATTTCTGGACCTGGACACACCTCATTCCTAAACTTTCAGACTATTTTGATTCTCTGATTTTCTAAGCTTCAGGACAGATCAGGCCTGAATGCATTTCTTTGATCAGGCACTTGCTTAATTACAACTTTTTCCTGTCTGAAAAACTGGGCTTAATCCAACTTCAATCCATTAGCCAGATACAACACCCCAAAGATCACACTGTCCATTTGGGATTTCTTAAAATAGGACATTATTTAGTTGCTGGCTGAAGGAGTTCTGTACCCTCTTTGCTCACCTGGATGGTGTAACATCAGTTGAATCGACAGCAGAGGCTCCAGAGCTGCCTGTCAAAGAACCTTGGGGTTTTTATCTTGTGCATGTTATTACTGTTTTCTAAAACTGCTTCTAGAAAGAGAAGTAATGTTTCTCCTAGGTAATATAAATTATTTCTTTATCAGCATGTTCTGCACATTATTCAAGACCTTGGACAATAATTAGTTTTGCTTTAAACATTAAGAGAACACTGGGTTTGGAAACTTGTCAGATTTATTTCTGAAGTGAAGCAAGCAAAAACATGTAAAAAGCAATGAAATAAGTGTGCAACGGTGAAGGGTGATTTTTAAGAAAAATAATCTCAGACCAGCGGTAGAATGCTGTCATAATATGTATTATTTACAGTAAATTATTTTAAAACTGTAGATTACTATTTCTGTGCAAGATCGTTACTTCTTTGTAAACTTATCAGACACCACACTTAGCAGTGAATAAGTTTAATTTGTATGATCTGAACCAGACTCGAAAAATGATGAATTTCCAAGTGATTAGCTCTCAGCATGTTTGTTTTTCAGTGGATTCAGAAAAGCATATTCGATTCCTTGTTAGTTTTTAATGCAATGTGTTTCCAACGACAGAACTGTAATTACAGACTTCTCATGGAATTAGTGCTGTTGATAGTCAATACTGAGCTAACAACACACCCACAGGGGTCTGCAAGGCATCACTGACACCTGGGGGGCTTGCCAAGTACTGACTGGGAGCCTAAATCAAAACTAGACCTGCTTCAGTCTAATTGTTCAGCGAGCTCATCAGAGGAGAAGATGTCGATCAAAAATTATAACTTTTTCTCAGATTTGGTATATGTCCCTTGTGCACCAAATTCTACCAAAGTAATTTCCTACTGGCTCATTGCACACAGGATTTATGGCTAAATCAGTATTTAACTGGACCTGAAGGTAATTTTTGTGAGACATGCAGTGAAGGTACCAAGGCTCAAGCTTTCACCAAATTTTGGTACAGAAATCAGGAATGCAGGACCTGTTCCTCTTCCAAACAAGGACTGAGACCCTGACACAAACTAACTTCCTAAATGTGCCCAAAGCCCACTGGTACTGGGGAATCTTTCACAATTAAGAGATGACAAAAAATTACATTCTATCTTCTTCTGGTTTACTTTTCATCATATCTGCAAAGATTTGAACTGTAGTACAATAGAGAATACCCTGTTGTGTTACATCTTCTACTGTGAGAAATAGAATCCCATGTCCATGGAGTAATTCCTGCAATTTCTACCATTTCAGTTTAAACATTTACCCAGTTCTCCCCCTCAAATAAGGAGAAAATATTTTTAAAACCCCATATTTCTACTCTAATGTTTTATTTCTCTAATTCCTTTATATGATTCTGTATCTGTCATGCAGTTTCTCCATACGAATGATCTTAAAATAATTAAAAAGTTCCAAATAAAGCAAAGCAAATAATTACTCTGGGTATGCAGAACTGATCACTCAGGTACCGTGTAAGTCTGTACCTGTCGGTATTATCTCACCTTCACAAAAAAAAATACTTCTCTATTGCTTGTGTTTCCTCCAGCATCCTGCCTGTAAGGTTTACCTTTAATTTGGATGCAGCACAAACATGTTCTAGTAAATAAAATGATTTTCAAAACCTGTTAACTTCTTTTAGATCCACATATTTCTTTCTTGATGAGCATCTATTCAGTTTTCATGCACAGATGGACACAAGCTGTTTGCAATTTCTCTTCAATGAAACGAGGCAAAATATTTTACCTGAGGGTACAAAAAACCTTAAGCCAAACCCAAATTTTCTTTAAACTGTACCGAGATACTGATTTATCTCTTGGAATTTTAAAAAAGTTCAAACCCTAATAATTTTTGGTCTCAGAGATCAGATATAAACCACAACCACTGACACCATTTGAAAATTAGAAATTTACTCACACTTCATAAATTAACCTTTAAGTTATGAACCTCTGGTTAGTTTTTAATTATTATATACCACTAAAAGAAAACTGGAAAAGTAACTTCTGGTTTTCTAATATACTTTCAACATTCCTCAAACAAATCCTGGTAAAGTTAAGTGATACACAAGATGAAAAAACTCAAAAGCCTCCAGTGTGAAAAATACAACTGTGAAAATACACACACACACACACACATACATATTATCTAAAAAAGAGTGAGGCGCCAATCTCTGATACAGGTCACACCTGGATTAAAGGCAATGGCAGAAAGCTCACCAATAAATGGAGATACCAATACTGATTTTAAGATCTGATCATGATGAAAACTTCCCCTTAGATACTTAAAACCAGTAAGGTGTCTTTGGTAGTGTAGAAAAAAGCCATGAAAGAGATAGAGGAAAATGACACCACGAAAGCAAGAGAAAGAATCTCCTGATTTTCTGGATCTAGGAAAAAAAACAAGATAGATTTCATGTCAGATTAACAATGTCAACAAAGCCACCTTCAAAAAAGAAATAAAGAGCTCAAAAAACCTGAATATAGTGTTGGAACTATTTCTTGTCTTTGAAAGGCAAAAAAATCTAAAAAACAAACAAACAAACAAACAAACAAACAACAAAGACTAAAAAAAAAAAAAAAAAAAAAAAAAAACCAAAAAAACAGAACAAATCCTTTCTAAAAAAGAGAGATTTGAAAAAATAAGGGGCAAAAAGTCATTAGGCCAGACCCCAGAAGGACCAGGTTTTATTGTGCACCATTCCTGGATCATTGTCAGTTAAGGGAGGATTTTGAGCATCTACACAACTCACTCATCAGCTGCTCTGTGGGGAACCTTCCTACCCCTTTCATCACTCAGGACTGAGTCCCATCTGAGGCAGGAGATAAATGCCCGGACTTCTAAAACTGATCTTCAAAGATGTGAGAGCCGACAGAAACAGCAGCTTAGAAGAATCATGTCTTAGAAAACTCGCTCCTTAGCAGAAACAGTACACTTAATACTGGGATTCTGTTCTTTGTGAAGTTACTGCATTGCTTAAAGTCAATATAACAAGTGATCTCAGGTGGAGATAAAACCTCAGAATCTTTTATAACAGAAGTAAAGCAGAAGCACAGGAAATATTTGGTAAAAATCCTTCCCTCTGAGAAGTTTCAGAGAACACTGCATTCCACTACAGCACTTTAGAAGACTCCACCTGTGCCAGGTGACCCTGCTCGAGGAGGGGGACTGGACTATCAGACCTCAAGAGGTCCATTCCAACTTAAGTAACTCCGTGAATGATTTTGTGAGGACATATTTCATTAACACTTCTGATAGAGCATTCACACCCAAACCAAAATGCTCTTAAACTTCCTGAGTGTTTAAACCACATCTGCTGTCACTAGTAATGCAAAGAAAAAACTTTGAATGGCCCAAGCTGTCAGGAGCACGAGATTTATATTTTAACACACAAAGATAAAATTTTATGCCTTTTTAAACAAATCAATTTTTGCTGCAGATTTTATTAGACCATTACCCTCCATGAGCTTTCACAAGTCTCTTACAGTGAGCCATCCATAAATTGGATTTGCACTGCAAGAACACACAGAACTGTGTTACCAACATCAGCACTTCTGTTGGTTTCTTAGTCTGCTTAGCTATCCTGAATCATCCAAATCTAGGATTTAATACAAAACTGCAAAGCAAAATCTGAAAAAACATGCTGAACACTCTCGGCATGCTGACAGAAATTCTTTTAAAATCAGGTATATGACTAAATTCCATTGAAACTTTTTCTAGTTCCCCCCAACAATAATAAAATTAGTATCTATGACTTACTAGATACATTTTGAATGCCTAAGTGAAATATCTGAGAACACAGTTCCTCCTGAACTTTTAATTAGTATTTTCTTTTTCCATAACTTTGTATTACTCCTTAACTTTTTGTAATTCCAGCAGTGTCAGCTGAAAAACCTAAAATCACTACATGTCAAGGAGAACACACACACAAGAAAAAGACATCCCATTGCCAATGGATTTATGATCAAAATGAAGACATAAAATTGCTGAGAAGAACAAAAATTATAGTTAACGGTCAACACAATAGAAAAGGCAACAAAATAAGAAAAAATCCTCAGTAGGTGTTCAGATAAAAATTCTTCTACGCAGCAAATGAGTGTAATTTGCTATTCGAAATTAAAGTTTAAATGCCTCAAAAGCTTGAAAAATTGTAACAGCATGTGGATGCTGTTTTATTCAATCCACATTTAATTTCAGATTTCCAGCAAGGCTCGGGCATTTTCAGGGCTGACCACAGGAGGAAACAATTTGTCTTTACCGATGCTGCAATTTTCTGCGTGCCTGGAAATCATCATTTACGTTTCAGATCACTGTCGCTGATGTATTTAAAGGAAAAACTTCTGGAAACCTCCAAGCTGCTCTTTGCCCAACCCAGCTCTGGTACCACTGTGTGAACATCCACACTCAGGCACAGGGCCCGTGTTCCCCTGCTGCCAGGGCAGTGAATTCCACACTCACCACAAACAGCTACGGCAAACCCAGAGAGGCAAATTGTGCTTCTGCTCTTGGCACTTCCCTGCCCACAGCCAGAATATCACTGACCATTTAGTGTCTCAGACCCCAAATCACATCCTGTACCTCTTTTATAATGAATGTACTTAAGCATATGGGTGAGAAAATATGTGAGATGGACTGTGTTATTCCAGTTCACTGCCTGTTACATTAAATGATTGAAGTGTCAGTTCCGAATCCTGGTCTTGTTCAGCCACACCCAGTGAAGAATATAGGAAAATCCAGAAAGCTCAGCAGTGTGTCAGGGATTGTAGCATCAAATACCTTAGGAAAGAGAACAAGGGTTCTACAAAGGCCACTGAACTGGCTGCACAGAAATACTGATTTTGTACCCTACAAAGCTCCATTAACTTCATTTCAAACTCTATGAAAGGCAGACTTAGTGTCAGCAAGATATAAATTCTGTCCATCTACTTAGGACAGAATAGTCCTTCATCTTATCCTTCAAGCTAAAGGAGAAGAATTAAAACTGCTGAAAGCCAATGACAATCATCCAGACTTTTCCATTTTGCTTTTATATTGAAAAAGAGGCTTCTGCTCAAAGTTATACACAAGAAAAAAAACAATGGGGAACTAAAGATACCCCTGCACAACCCTTGAGAATATCTATCATTCCCAGATCTCCATTATTTATTTTTACAATTTCTACAGGGGTCTTTCTAGCTTTGTAGCAAATTTCCATTCCCAAGCATGAGATTACAGTCCTTGTAAATCCCTGCTGAGAAAGCAAGGGAAGAAATGAAATTGTTCTAAGAAGTTCTAGTGCATGTATTTTTGGGCTTCAAAGCAACTGAACACATCAGCCTTAATGCTTTAGAAGTCAACAGTGAATCTCTTACATCTCTTAAGTTTCCTGTGTGCTAAATTTACGTGCTGATTTACATCAGAGCTGAACTGACAATATCAAAATGAGAAAGCTCAATGTTTAAAGGTTGTGAAGTTTTAAGAGTTTTTCTGATATATCTCAAAAGAAAGAAGGTTCACCTTTGGGTGAACTCTGCCACACAGAAATGGGCTGAGTGTAAGTAAAACAGTGGGTTGAATGTGCATCTGTACCCTCCATCCTACTGGAAAGCCGAGAATCCTACACCCCATCCCCTCCCCTAACGGCATGGTTTGATTTCCTCCTATTATGTTGCCTTCTTTATGGCTACATTTTGTCCCTTATCACACCTGCAATCGTATTTCCCACTGTTCAGCACAACTGAACTATTCCCTGCCCACCAGGAGAAGTTACAGTGCTTGACAGCCCCCCATTCCACCTCCAGCTCTTCTTCCCTGCTGCCCTGCACCCATGAAATGAGTACCCTGCGAGTGCTCATCAAGGCACTGCTTTGCCATCTCATTCCTGATCCTGGAAACTGTAACTGGAGTCAATCAAGCAATTAAATTTGAGAGTTCTTAGCCACTGGAAATGTAGCAGTCATCCTCTAATACACCTACAGGAAATTAAACAATGATATCATCAGCCTATGAATAACTTTTTAATTCAACCTGCTGTACCAGCAAATGCCAAGTAACTGCACTCGTACCAATATAGCACCTGTCCCAGGTACTGCTATAGCACAAAGCTAACTCTGCTTATTTTGCACTCCTCTGTTTATTAGAGGCTTACTTTAAATTAGCTTTCCAGGTCTTCAGGATATGGCTCCTTTCCTTCTATCTCTGCTGGTAGTAATATCTGCTAATAAACAGCATGACTAATATTCGATAATACACAATAGTAGAAGCCTGCATGAACCAAAACCATATTTCAAGAACACCGATATTATTTCATATCAAAAAATTTGAAGGACAAATCTGATAACCTTTTAGTTACCACTGAAGGCTACGATTTAGATTTTTCTCCCACTGAAGAACAAAACACAGAGTTTAGTTGCCAATTAGTCTTGCCCTGTAAAGCATTTTTTCACTAATTCTGCCAATTCATTCCATTTAGGATCTGGAGCTTAAACTGAGGAGGAGGGGATGAGCTAAAAATAGCACCAGCAAAAAAAAGCCAATTAGTAGGAATTGCCACAATAACCTTTGTCAGGATAAATTTAAGGTATAAGGCTCCAAGATAGTTACTATGGCGACCACAGGCACTGGCAAGGTCCCTTTAATGAGAAATGCAGTATCTGTCACACAAGGAAGTAGATGCAGCAGCAGCAGAAGCCCGACAGGCTATTTAAAGACACTTTTCTCCCCTGCCCCCTTTTTTCAAAGAGCAGCAGGAAAATAAACTGCTACACAAGTAGCTTTAATATGTGTAGTTTTCCAATTTTGTATTCTTTTCCCACTTCTCAAGTCACTGAACTGCTAAGACCTCAACGTAAGATTTATTCAAATTGAACAGTTTAGATTTACAGACATTACCCACGCTTTGTCTACTCTTTGCAAAATAAATTTAGCTCACAAGGCATACAAAACATCCAAGGAGTGAAAGATTTTCACCTATGTACTCAAAACAACGCGGACACAGGATCAGGGTAAGAAATTAAGGCAAATATTTGCAAAAAATCTTGCAACAATTCTCTTATTTGCCAATACAATACGCAGCTGTTATCATTATAAAATATATTTTACCAGTTGGACATTATCTCAGATGTGTCTGGCTTTCTTCAAATACACACAAACAAGTATTCAAGACCGAGCAGCTTTAAAAAATAAGGTTTCTCCTTTTTCTACACAAAGTCAACTTCAGTTCATTCTAGTGATTACAAAAGAAAGTTCATGTCAAACTTGGACTTTCACTGTCACCACGAGCACCCTTTCTAAAGACAAGCTCGTGTTACTCATTACTGCACACATAAGATGGCAGAGCTCCTATCAGGACCCTAAGTAACATGTTTTTCAGGACTGTGAAGAAAAAAATAAAATGTGTGCTGCTGCATCTCCTTGGTACCCCTCTGGAATGCTGCATCCAGCCCTGGGGCCCCCAGCAAAGAAAGACCCAAGGAACTGCTGGAGTGAGTGCAGAGGAGGCCAAGAAGATGGTCCGAGGGCTGGAGCCTCTGGAGACAGGTTGGGAGAGCTGGGGGTGTTCAGCCTGCAGAAGAGGAGGTTGTGGGGAGCCCTTAGAACACCTTCCAGTATTTACAGGGGCTTGTGTGAAAGACTAAGCGAGACTTTTCACCAAGGTCTGCAGTGACAGGACAATGGTTTTAAACAGAAAGAGGGTAGATTTAGATTGGACTTAAGGAAGATGGTTTTTATGATGAGGGTGGTGAGGTCCTGGCACAGGTTGCCCAGAGAAGCTGTGACTGCCTCATCCCTGGAAGTGTTCAAGGCCAGGTTGGACAGGGCTTGGAGCAACCTGGTCTAGTGGAAGGTGTCCCTGCCCATGGCAGGGGATTGGAACAAGATGATATTAAAGTCCCTTCCATCCCAAACCATTCTATGTTTCTACAATTTCAAATGACACATGGGGATGGAAAGCTTTGCTCAACACCACCACCATTCTCCAAACCTGGACCAGCTGTGCTGGATACACCTGGTGTACACAGTGTCATTCACTGCTCCCATTCCCCCGGTAACATACACAGAGTTCACTAAAACTTTCTATTCACACCATCTGTAGTTTTTTCTTGATCAAGTCTGGTTTTGTTCGTACTAAACTGAACCTTCATGCAGTAGAAAACTACTACATGGCTCTTCTTGATGAGCTGAGAAATTATTATCAATACATTACTAAACTGTATTTTGTTATCTTTATCAATGCCAAAGAGGCAGCTTTTCTCCTTTTAAACACTGCAAATTAAATACTAAATTCCTTCTTTAAGTAATACATCTGAAACCAAAGCACTCAAGAGAACACACTATGAAAACTAGATCAATGGCAGCTTGTGATTTAAATAGGTTAAATGCAGCCTTGGCAACTTTGCAGCCAAGATTTCGCGCTGGTATTAGCAGGTGTTAGATCTCCTTGAAGCTGCAAAAGCTCTGCCAACTCCTCAGGAGATGCACAACTCATTAACTCAATTTTGATATAAATGATAGGACTGAGAAGCTTCCCTGATGGAGTAACCCTGGAAGGAAACTTTGGTGAGGAGTACAACTTATATGTTAGGCCCTCATTTGTCAAAGGAAAAGTTTTTAGCTGAGACATATCCATAGCTGGGATTTTAAGCCACAGTTCACAGCAACTATTAACAGAATTCATATTCTGTCATGTGCTCTGTGCAGTTCACATATATTTCAGTTTGAACTTAAAAAAAAAAAAAAGACAAGGAATAAACACTTCAGGAAACATATGGATGACCCAGTAAACTGTTATAGCAGGAGTAATTTAGACAGAATTTCCTCATGCAAGCAATGACTCAGTAGATTCTTTCCAAAACAAGCTTCATTCTGACAACTTATACAGCAAAGAGGAAAAATTGTTTTAATTCTATGAAAGGCACATAGCCACACTAAACCACTGGCCAAACTCTCTTCTGTTACACTGAGTATATCTAATTTCAATACATACATGAATTTATCTACATCATAATTATTTTTGTCATGGAATTTACAACTCTTTCAGATGACTTTAAAAATATTAAAGAGAAGGTTGTTTTCCTGGTTGTCCACTGCTCCCCTCTCTCAGTTAAAGGACAGGCCTATGAGCAGCTGCTTGGCATCAGCACAATTCATGTGAAAAAAGAGGGTGAAAGGAAGAGGAGAATAAGCACCTGGGGAGCAGAGAAATATCTCAGAGTATTTGAGAAATCTGAAAGAGCACCTGCCATCAGTGAGGAAAATCTCTATTCCATCCCCAAATAACCTGCTATAAACAGACTCCAACCAGCTCCTCCTCTCCTTACAGCTGCACCTCAGAAGTGCTAATTCTGCATCAACTGAATGTGTGGGAATACTCCAGAAACCTTCAGGTTAGGAGTCAGGAAAAGCTCTGTGGACAATGGTAAAACCTTCACCAAGAAGTAAATAATTTAGTTTGTGAAGACAAACCAGTTTCCATTTAACCACCTTACCAACAGTTACACCAGACAGCAAAGCTTTATCCCATAACGGAACGGGGGAAGGGGGGGAAATAATATACTACCAATCATCTCAGACTAGTAAACCTGAAATAGTTTTATAATTCATTCTTTCATTTACAATGTGTGCTGGCTGTTATTTTCTCTTTTTTTCCCTTCAATTGTACCATTGTATTCCTCACTCATACCTGGTTCCCTTTTGCGAATATTTTCTTCCTAGCACTTCCTTTCAGTTTAAATAATTTTGAAGTATCACCTTCTCGTTTGGTGAGATCGTTTCAAGGAAATAAAAACATCCTACCCTGTGCTGATACATCACATCTGCTCAAAGAGATGCTTGTTTTGTATTCACCCACTACTGAACCACAGCTAGGATTTTCACAGATGCACTAAAACCTGGATCCAGCTCCTAAGAGGTAAAAGGCAGCTCTGAGCTCATCATTCACTATTTAAAGTTCAGATCTTTTTCTACTCTTTTCATCACTTTGGATTTATTAAAACTGAAGCTCACCTGGAAATTCATCATCTCGTCCCCTGTAATTTCTCACTGTCAGATTCCTCCTTTACAGTCCAGGATCAGGGACCTCCCCAGTCCACTGCTCACTCCTTTTCCAACACGCTTCCAAAAGCAGCTGGGCAGGTCAGGGCCCAGCCCAGATTCCAGGAGAGCTCCAATGAGGACTTGAGCTCTACAAGTGATTATTCCCTCTCTTAACCAATTAATAATTTTCCCTTCTTATCCCAGAGCAGCCTGGATTCTCCTTTGGTGGGAAACTCTTGTCGTATGTTGAGAATTACATTCATCAGATACTCCCTACCCAGAAGCTTGTTCACTCCTGAACAGAACTTCAATGGATTTATGAGCTACATCTTCCCTGCATCTTTCCCTGTTTACTCTTTCCCAATTCAGCACACTTATTCAATGCAGATGTACACATAAAACTGAAATAAACCTGTAATTAACCTTCTTTATTACAAGTCACCCTCTTTCCTAAGGGTACTTATTTACAATTAAACATATTAAATCTGGAATGTTTCCATAATGTTGGGATCTTTCATAGCCTGAAAGCACTATGTAAGACAAGGAGTTTCAAACACACCTACTACACGAGGCAGAAATCAAAGCACTACAGGATCCAGATTTAGAGTTCCTCTCCCTCGAGTAACAGTCCTGCCGAGGGTCAGGAAATTAAAAACTCCCCAAGATCTTATTTCAAAACCGTCTATTATTCTTTAAAAATCCAAAGCTAGAGCAGAACTCTTCATTTTTATTACAACTGTCCACCATAAGAAAACAAATTAGGAGTGTGCATTTTCAAACATGGCCAAGCTCTCTCTTGGGAAGATGCAGCCATCAGAAGAGGGGGCTGAGTGGAGAGGAAAAGTGGCTTAAGAGGGAAGTTTGTAGACTTACTATTACCCCTTCCCTGTCAAGATTAGACACTTCCACAGGGCAAATCTTACACTGTTTTCAAACTTAGCAGAATAGCAGTTTGTTTTTTTAATTCAAGACCTCTAAATCCTTGCACGATTCCAAAGAACGTTTTGCCTGTGATCCCAGTTAGTATGTTGGCATCAGAGGGGGTGGGGGGGAGACTCCACTTCCAACCAATTTCTGGAGACATCTTTGTAACTGCAAAACAAAAATGTCCTAAGAAGTTGGCTTTATATACTACAGCATTTCCTTAACATCTTTCAGTGATCTTTTCAAATTACTGTTGTTTTAGCTTTTGTTTCCAGTTAATGAAGGCAGAATTAAATGGATGTCAGGAGTGAAGCATAAATTCAAGCTGCCGAAGCACTAATTTTAAATGACTGTTCTCTTTGAAGGAAAGACTCATAAACCAGCTATTTTAATTATACTTTTGATCATCTAAAATAAATTAATAGAAACTGGATATTTCTACTTCCAACTTCAGGAAATCTGCGCTGTACCATCGTGATCTTTTACAGAGCATCAGAGAGCAGGCTGAAAGCCAAACCTGGGCAACATCAGAGGGTAACTTTCATAAATCCTTTGGCCATTAAGGTAGACATAACTGGCAGCCACTCAAGACAATCTTCTCTCATCCCATTAACGCAGCCACTGTGTCACCACAGCCACAAAACACAGCGAGTGCTCCTAAATACAGAGTGCTATAGCCTAAATTAATCTATTTATCTACAGATATCCATCAAACCAGGTGTGACCTGGAGCTGCATCTACACCCAAATGCTCGCTCTTTTACTGGCAGCATGAACAAAAATGGCCTGAAAGGTGTTAGGTAGCTTTTCCCCAAAAATAAAGATGATGGTTAACTGGGAAATGAACTAAAACTATTCAGTTACCTCCACCATTTGATCCTACAGTCTCTAAAGGGTCTAGACAACGTTCAGATACCCTTCACTCCTTATTTCCAAGTCTTCAAATACCACATCAGAGCAGTTTATCAGCAAAATCAATTCCACAGCAATTTTTCATCTGCTAGATGAACACACAAGGCACTAGGTTTTAGGTGACAGCAAACAGAAAAAGTAATGCCTCTAAATGGACCTATGGAGGAGGATTGTGCAAATTCACACTACTGACAATAACACACTACTTAAAGGAAGAGATGAGTCTGGAGGCCAAGAGCCTTACCATAAACTGGCTCTGTGCCATCTGTAACAAAAGAAAAATAAAGAAGGAAAGGCTAAGGAAGGAATTCGTCCTCTGGAGGAGAAAAACAAAAAAGAGACACGGAACAAATCTTGCAAAAACAAAAAGTCTTAGAGGGCAAAAGAAAGCGGCAGAGGGATGAATCCATATGGGCACATGCCCATAACAATGTTGGTTTTGGGAAGAGCAAGCAAGTTTATCAAGGAGTAGGCAGATGTTCAAATCACAGACTTCTGCAGGTTGGAAGGTCCCTCTGGAGGTCTCCAGCTCAAACCTGGAAGTTGGCCATGAAGACCCACGTTTGCAGCACAGCAGCAGGCAAGGGGTTGTCATTCTCTGCAGTCCTGCTCCCATCCAGGCACAGAGCACGGCTCAGCTCCTGCCTGTGCTGTGCCTCGGGCTCTGCTGCTTCCAACCAGGTAGGAAAGAATCCTGAAACCACCTCTGCAATAACAAATGTTTGCAGCCTGTCTTGAGTTCACACTGCAAGGCAAGTCTGGGCTGTACCAGCTGTATTAGAGCTGCACAAATGCACTGCCCTGCTTGTCTGTGCTCCTGTGTATGGCACCCCTTTTTACCTCGTGGCTGCCTGTCCTCACTTCAGTCTGTATTCTCAGGTTTCTAACATGGATTTTACTGAGAGAAACTGCAACAACTGTCTCAGGTGTGCTGACCACTGAGAAGGTCTGAGAAAAACTAGAAATCTCGATTAGGCTTCAACCTCACAGAAATATGGACAAACCTGGGTAGAATAAACAATGTTGATTAATACAATTTACCTTCCCTCCTTCAATGTTCAGAAAATCTACTAGAAAAAGAACAGACCAACCCCAAAACTCCATGAAATAATTTCTTCCTGGGAATATTTTTATCTTTTATTTCATTCTAATGAGGAGACTAATACCCAGGGAAAGGCTGACAAGGTTCACCTTCACTCTCCACTTTTTTCCATCATCCATCAATGCTGAAACATGATTTTCTAAAACCACAGTATAAATGTATTGGCTTGAATATGTGTGAATTAAGGGCAAGCACAAACAGTATTTCTTCCTGTTTAGCTGGTTGCCCCACTGTTATCTAACAAAACCAACAATTACCAATGTTCTTCTACTCTTTCTTTCACATACCTTGCACAAAAATGAAATCCCAAAAGACAGTATTCAGCACTTCAGTCAATTTTTTTAACAGACCTGCACTTTGTTGAATGTTTCCACAAATGGGCCAAGCACCCAAAAATTTCAACAGACAAATAAGTTTTTCGAGTATTGAAGAACATTTCTTCTTGAAAAAAAAAAGTTCTTTTATTTTTTTTAATGATTTCTAACTCTTAATTCTGAAATGAATTATTTTGACTTTTTTCAAGAGACAGCTTCTATACCCTGCAAGTCCTACAGCCTGTGATCTACTCAGGATTTAAGGAGAAAATGAAGAGGACTGGTTTGGATTTTGAGTGATTTATAGATCATTTTAAACTAGGACAGCAAACTCACATTTGTGTGATATTTTGTATAAGGGCCAACCTATGCAGCCATGTTTATGCTGTACCCCATTAAATTTAATAAATCCTGTCAGAGACAAACTTGGCCTGCGCTCACAAACCTCCCGTCTCCCTGGCTGCAAACACAAAATATTACAAATAGTGCAAATTGGGTCTCCTGAGGTCAAGGCAATGTTCAAAGAGGTCAGAAAAATTGCCATGCAGGCTAGATCCAGAGAGACAGGCACCCCTGCTTGGGCAAAAGTCAACTGAAGAACTGGGAAGAGAAGAGGAATCTTACAGAAAGTCATATAACACCAAAACAGTTGCCTACCCAGCGTAGCAGCCTAGAAATAGAGTCTTTCCAGTCAAACCGTGGGAAGGGAGGGAAGGGGAGAGAAGAAACACCTAATACAGACAAGTCTGAGGAAGCCAACCCAAAGGGAAGGTCTCCATTCCAGCAGTTGGAGAAGGGAGGTTTATCTGTGCTCAAACACGTGTGTTCTTGAGGGAAACAGAAATGCTAAATTCAAAAGCAAATCATAGAAAAGGGATTATCTTGCACATTCCCTATGGAAACACACCATAACTATACATCCAGAAGAAACAGATGACATTGCATTGGGGACAGGACAGAGAGAGGAACAGGGACATATTTTGTTCCTGTAAAACCTACAATGTTTTCATTGTCCATTACAGGGACAGAACACTGGAAAAGGTCTTCCTGTTGGAAAGCAGTCCTGCTGAGGGCACCTTCGGAGCAGCCAGGGGATTTGCTTCCACTTCCCCCTGAGGGAAACAGTCTGATGATGCCTGAGGCCTGAAAATCTCTTTATTCCTAGACATATTCACAGACAGCTCAAAGTTCATTTTTTCTTCCTACGTTCAGCTTCCTTAACCTTTACGAGAGCCCTTCTCCATCCCCCCTGCATACAATGCATTAATAATCCCCTTAAATCTTACTGTGCTTATCAAACCAATGTCTGGTTTTCATGGGACACGTGATCCTGTCAGCGAAGGAATTCCTCAAGTGCTTTAATTACAAAGCAAATGACTTCCAAACCTGAAATTTCTCTTTATTATTTCTTCTATTTCTCTTTACTTTTTATTATTCTCTTTGTTATTTTGCCAGCCTATAGTTTTTGCAGAGTCCTCCTATAACATCTCCAATTTTTGCGAAGTGCTTTGAAATAAAAATGAACATTAGAGCTGGATCACACTACAGATCTGACCAGTGCTAGATATATCATCCTTCCCTACCCCAACACACATTTCCTTTCCAATTTTTTTGTTGAAAGTAACTAATTATTCACTCAAAATTATGTACTATATTTAAAGATTGATTTGGCTATTGGTTGAAAAAGGCAAGCCTTAAAAAAATTAAATGTATATTTTAAAAATGCCAAATAAAAGAAAATCTAAAAACAATTACTCTGACAACAGAAGGTAATTTTCATGTTTTAGCTAAAACAAGATTTGACATTTATTAATTTGACTTGAAGGTATCTCAGAAATATCCAGCTGGTCATAGATTTAACATGAAGATTCAGGGCAACTGCTGTGAAACTTTATTTTCTCTCAGTGACAGCATGCAAAGCCTTAATCATAGCAGCTTTGTCCTTAAAACATAAACTGTAACAGCAATGTATGGAAAAAATCATTAATCTCCCATACAGACAACATGCCCTGTCATAAACAGACACACAAATTAAACACTGACTTGGCAGCTGTGAGAAATAACAATCACAATTTACTTATACATGGACTATAAATTTATTAAGGGAACTTTTGGTTCAAAAAAGGGCAGAATTCTGAATTCTCGTTCCCTTTGAAAAAGGACTTATTTCAAAATGTTTTCAGTCTGACTGTGCATTGCTAACTAATACAGCAGAAATTGCAGTATAAGACATCATAGACTTCACAACTCAATTAATCAACACATTTACATCAAATAATTAAGCAGCAGAAATGGCACTCATTAATAGTATGCACACAAAGGACTTTTAACAAATTCTTTGCTTTTCATGGATGAAAGAAACATGGTATTATGTGATGAGATGTACAAAAATTAAAATAAGAATTTGTTTCTTTAATTATTCTTGTCTCATTAGAATGTAACAAAAAAAATTAAAACCAGGTTAAGTCAATACACACAAAAGTTCACTTAGCAAAACTCAGAAAAGTGCCTACGATTCTGCTGACTATGAAGAAAAAAAGCAACAAAACTTACTGTAGAGGACATGTGTAAGCAAACTCATCCATTTAACCCTCTAACCCTGCTAAAAAGCAGGAACTGCTGACCCAGAAGGAAGTTTGGCAGTTCTGAACTTGAGTGTTGACTTTACTCCTGCAGTATTTCTCTAGCTTATTTTTAATTAGGCAACTGCCAATTAAAAAAATTAAAAAGCCAAAATTCCGCCACCTTTTTTCACATCAGCATTCCCCCAGGACACCCAGCACTTCTCAGAACTTGTACATTTTGCACAAAAGCCTGTGCCATTTGAACTACCCATAAAACTATTTCCTCATTTCCCATGACCTGTTCCAGCGATACACCTGTCCGGAAACTTCAGGGCTGATTACTGTTTTCAAGGAATAAATTGCTCCAAAAGTTTTAGGTTCCATTCCCAGCATCTAGTGGAGAAGATATCCCCTCTGTGGGGAAGATGCTTCATATCCTTCCCAGCTCCTCCAAGACCGGCACCATTCGATCCAGGTCCTGTTTGCTCTCCATCTCCTAACTCCTCCCTCCAGTTCTATTCCTGGGCAGTCCCAAGCTTTAATCCCTCTGGTCCTCATGCTAAGGCCAAAAGAGTCTGAAATTTCTAATGTCTAAATCCACAGGCAACTGTGGGGTCCCTCACACATGGAAGAGTTCAAAATGGATTGATCTCCTCCGCCCATCCCCACGATCCATCTCCCATGACCACTGATGTTCCCCATCCCCGAGTGCCAGACACACCGCGCGCAAAACAGAAATGTAAAGGCAAGGCAGGGTGTGTTGTACAAAATGAGATATCCTGGGGCACATAATGAGATAACATCTATTACCACAAATTATGAAGCGATTTACGCATAAATGAGGGTTGTCATGAAATTTAATTTTAATGGTTTGATAATCAAGTAAGAAACACAATAATTACTGTACCGATGGTTTTCAATAACTTCAAATCACTGCTAGTGGCAACACTTTTTTGTTCCCATGCAAAATACAATTCCCCTCCAAGCGCTGTCTGCTATATTTTTTCCATGTCAGAACAACCTGTTGGTTACCAAATCACTGGGATAAACAAGCTCAGATTCACCTCTGATTACATTCAAAACATTTCTGTCTTCTCGTAAAACTCCTTTAGCAGTGCAGCTGAATATTCCAAGACTGCTTTGCAGACAGGAGGCTCAGTTAGTCTAGAAAAACCTCTGAAGGCTGAACTTTCCAAGAGCACACGAGGGAATTTGCTTCCCTCATCATCACACGTAGCATGTTCAACTGGACAGATTAGAAAAACATGTTGACACCCCAGTGTGGTGTAACAAACATATTTTAAGTTAACTGAAGACCTTGCCAATACCTCAGCATCACTCACTGCCCCCAGAACTTCCACAGAGCAACTTGTCTGACAGATTTTTGTCAGGATACCAGTTCTCCAGTGTATTTCCCCGTGGATATTAAAGAAACTCCTGAGGATGTAAAGCAGCAAAAAAATAATTCAATTTTGAATCTAGCTTTGTAATGAACCTTAAATTTATTTTCAGGAGTTCAACAAATAACCTTTCAAAACTCTTTCTCCTCTCTTTTCTGCAATATACAACCTTGCAGGTGAAGGAGGACAAATTCCTGTCTTCTCCTTCTCTCCTTAACTGAGTCATGGTTCTCTCCCCTCCTGACCACAAACCTGTGAGAACAAAAAACCTCAAAGTAGAGCATGTTACTAATTGTCCCACAATGGGATACAAAGGAACATTTCATTTCATGTGGAAACCAGGGAGGGGAATATGAAGATCTCTAATTAACATCTTGGGATACAGAGAAAAAAAAAAATGAAAGGCTGATCCTTTCGTTTGTGTGTCTGCTGAACACGCAACGACGAAAGACAGAAAAATGAGTGAACAAAATAATCACTGAGCCCACTATAAAATGACAGGGAGTAAAATGTGTTTCTCTATCCTAAAAGAAAGGGAAAAGAGTGTCTCTTCTCGGAAACACTGCTTATATACATAAGTCTCCAAGAACAGTTACAATGCACATAGTAAATAATCCCAATTACCGGCTTAAAAAATACAGCAAACTGTAAGCTTAAGCTTTTCTGAAAGCTAAAATGATAATTTTCACTAGTCAGTAGAATACTCTTACTGCAGAAAAAGCCATCTATTTTCCAAATGGTCTTTTAATGCCCCAAAGGATGTCACTTTTCCTTCCTAGTAGAATACCATTTTTTCCTGCTGTAGGCAGCTGTTAGTGCCCTGTCTCTAAGCTGGTTGAAGCAAACTCCTCTTCAGACCTTAAAATCAAAAGATTATGTAGTATTCTACATATTTTATCCATTTTACTTAAACATAAAGAAGCCAGAGAACAGGAGGAGGTTGGAATGCACCAAGTAATATGGATACTACAAGATGGATCCCAGGGACTGCCGTGCATGGACTTTCTAAGCATCCAAAGTGGGAAGCAAAGAGGGGAGAGGGAGCAGGATGCACCATTATCCTTCTCTGGAGGTCTGTGGGCAGAAAACACATTCAGTCTCACAACAGGGATGAAGAAAACAATTTCCTGCTCCCTACACTTTGTCAGAAGGGGAGATTTCACAATGATGGAGATGAATGGGAGGAGAGTAAATTACAAAAAGAAGTGAAAGTGGCCAAAGCTGGCAAAAAAAGTTATAATTTAAATAGATATGGAGTGAGGAAAACACTGAAAATGAGGACGGAATCAAAAAGGTACAGGGCAGGGGAGGTGGGGGAAAATGAAGGTGACGGAAAAGCCTCTCTTTAAATATTAATCAGATATTAACAGAAATCAATGTCCAGAGAAAAAAAATTTATAAAAGGAGAATTCAAGAACAGGATGAAAAACATTGTATATTTGGATTTAAAACCTTGGTTCAAATGCAAATTCCTGACAATGATTTTCGTATGTTAAAAACCAAAGATCTAGAACCATTGCTTAAAGAGTGGTGAACATGGCAAAGGTTTCTCTTTTTTTTTTTTTTTTTTTTTGTAAGAGTAACAAAAGGCTTTTTTTAAGAGGAGGAAGCTAATTTTAAGGCCCAGTGTATGTTACACCTGCTTTTCTGTAGTAGATCCACCAGAATAAAAATTAAAACTCTGAGCAATATGTGAGCTATAGACATACTGTTACAATTAGAAGCAATCATTGTTCAAGAAATAGATAATAAATGAATTTAGAACCAACAGAAAACTCAGTGCAATTTCTAACCAACAGGAAAAAAATACTTTGCAACAAGAATAAAACCTCATCCTTAAAAGGTTTAAATACTTGCAACAAATACCTGATCTGCCTTAATAAATGACTGTTTCAAAAGACTTACTGAAAGAGTTTGTATCTTTTACTACATAATGATTTAAGGATATTTAAGCTCAAATTATTAAGTCCATAGAAAAATAAAAGTAATTCAATCAAGAGGATGCAAAGGAATTTTATAACCTTATTTCTATTTGTTACATGTACTTCCAAAAAGTGGGAATGAAAAATTTCAAGAGGTTTACCAACTACAAAAATAATGGGAAAAAGCAAGAGGCATAAAAACAAAATTACAAAACAATACAGACAAGAACCAGAACATTTTGATGACTAGACTGCTTTTTAAAAAAGAAAAAAGCCAATTCTTTCCAAATAAAAGTAACAAGCACTGTATGTTACTGATATTTCTGTCCATTCCTTGGCAAAGTAAAATTGAGAAAATTCAACCTGGGTTTGAGTCGATGTATTTCCTCTTTGTTGAGCTTTGGGAGTCACCAAGGCAAAAATCATTCCCAATTTACTGCTATTGTTACCTATTCTATACTTCTTTTTGACAACTGCATTCCTTGTAATAGATGTGGTTTTACTTTGAATTCAATATTCACACTGAGATCTGAAGACATGAAAGTATCTCCCTTTAATGAAGTTTATCAATTCCATGACTTCAGAGTGCAGCACAACTCTCCCAAAGAAGACAACGGTGCAGGGAGCCCGGGACCAAAAATAAATATTCCCTTTTTCACATTTTCATCTTTTTTAAGATGAAAATGGTGTCTAGATGTAATGATCATCTGACGAAGATAAACCAAGCAATGTAGGGTAGAGCCAGCAGCAGGAATTCTGGGCAGATATATTATGGAAAATAATGGTCGTAGTTAGCTACAAAATGAGCTGTACATCACTGTAGTGGGGTTCTAAGAATCAATACTCACAACAGCCTACTTAATCTGAAATATATTTTCCCACAGAGATTGGGATTGCTTTTTCTTCAGTTCTATTTTTCCTTCCTGCAGTTTGCTTTGTAGGAAAGGTGATGAAAGGGCTAGGAAACCACAGAAAGAAAATTTAAAACTGAGAAAGGATAACGAACTAGCGAGATCAGGTTTTAACATCAGAACTACAGTGAGAGCACAGGAAAATGATATTAAAACATTGTACAAAAGCAAGTTCAATGAGCTGTACACCTCAGTGCCAACTAGCTCATATTTTGTTATTTTCAGTACTACCAGATTCAGAGCCAAAATAAATTCGCTTGAAATATTGCTAAAACTTAGTGATCCACCTTAAAGAAAGCAAAAACTCGTACTCTTTGACATGTGTGAAATTAAAAAGAAAAACAGGCCCCAGATGTCATCAATGGTGTATAAACAAATAGCAGGGTTAAACCCAGGGCCCTTTTAGTGCTGAGAACACTCACCGCTGACACTCCCCAGCGTGCAGGATTAAATCTTCATTATTCTTAGCACTGATGGTCAACTCATGCTCTGTGGAATTGAAGACATCAAGGAGTAGATGGCACTGCCTGGTGCTGTTCAGATCGGGGAAAAAAGAACAGCACAAATTCAATAACACAGCACCGAGTTATTATATGTCTATCAGAATTCATATCTATAAAAAATATAAATATAGATTAAAAAAACCCCACACATTTCCATACAGGTTTTATATCCTACTCTGATTTTAAGAGTATCTTATGGTTTTAATTAAAAAAAAAAATCTTTTTTAATAACTGGATTTTTTTTTTTTTTTACTAAAACTAAACAGAAGGGTATATCCTAAAGAGAAGTTCTATGACAATTATGACCTGTAAAATATCAAGCCCCACAGCATTCGATCACCTGTATATATATGTTTTCTCACGCTGGAGCTTTCAGATTCAATTCTGAGGAAAAAGTCACAGAATGTTTCAGCTCTTTGAGCATTCACATAAAAAAAAGTCTTATTATTTCAAATTACCTTGGCATGATCTCTTTAAGAAACAAATTTACGAGCAAAAATTTAAACTGCAAGGTGCAATTCCATTAACTACAATCACTGGCTTGTCCACAGACCAGAGCAAGCAGCAATTAGAGCATTTAACCACCAGAACAACCACTCTGACAGAGAGAAGCCAACTCTCTCCCTTCTGTAAGACAGACAAACACAGGCACCTCTCACAGAAAACCTTTTATTTGTCAGCTACTATCCTTCAAATCCACATTTCCCCAGAAGCATTTGGTATAAATATACCAACTTCATTTCTGGTAACCTTAGAAAATAATACTAACAAAGGTACAGAGTGGAAACTTTACTGCAAAGGTTTATTCTAATAAACATTCTAATTCCAAGTAATATCATTTATAATAGTTAATGTTCTTATTAACTAAATTAATATTAATTATCATTAATAATGTGCTCATTTTTGATTATTAATAAAATTAAATTACATTTTAATATTCTTTCATTACCATTTTATTCTAACTAATATTCCAAACAAATTATTCTCATTTATAACTTTTTCCTCCTTGTGAAACTAAGCAGAAAGAGCAGCATCGAGTGATTCTAATACAATATACATGGAAAACGATCAGAAAATTCTCAGAACCAGATACCAAAATGCCAAATACAATCATACAGTTTCAATTGTGCCTTACCAGTCTACTCTGAAATTCAAAGCTTCCCAAAAAGCTACTTAACAACACAGAAATATCCCCAAAAGGGAAGAAAGAGGAGTATGTTGGTGAGATGAGAGTTGTCAGAGCCATCCTTCAAACAATTTGATGTTCAAGCTCCAGTTGTCTGTCTGGGGCAACCAAGAGAATTTATCCTATTGCACAATAATTTACAGCTGGACTGAAATGTCCATTCCAAAGGCAATAAAACTCGGGAGGTCCAAGAGTTTAAGGACTGTTCTTCCACTTTGGAAAGAGGTTCTCTGGTTCATAATATGACTCTCTTTGAATATCAAGAGATGGCCTTTTCAGAGCTCATACAGGAGGGAATGTGTTGCCAACCCTTGAGACAGGAACACTCCCAGGACAAGCACAGGAGGTTGAGGTTCAGGTCACAAAAATGATAATAACCACATGACAAGCAAGCATTGCTGGGGGACAGTTCCACGTCTTTCAGCAAAAATAAAAAGCAATAGCGGGGATGGAGGGTTTTTTAATACATATTTTAAGAGTTTTCACACTCTTTGTGTAAAGCCCCAGTGACTATTGAACATAGAGAAGAATGCGGGAAGGTGGCTGAGTGCCTGAAGCAAACATGTCAGAACTCAAGAATTTAGAACAAATAAGGAGTCATGGCTCTCGTTAGAAACTCCCTTCCTTCCCAACTCACAAGAAAGAAATAACTGGAAAGACAGGACTCAAGTCAGCAGCAACCCTGTGGGTAGAAAGGAATGAAAAAGAAAGGTGGAAGAAAGCTTTTATCAGTTTCTATCTCATCACTGGGAGGGTGGGACGAGACCTGTAAAGTCACAGACAACCTCTGCCACTCCAGTAGATACAATGTGATGATCTGGGAGACCTCAAGTGTAGATAATGTTTACAAAAAAAAATATGGAGAGAATTTGTTATTTATGCCACAGCAAACCCAAACAACTGTCTGAAAAAACATTCAAGCCTCCTGCAATCTCTCTTGGCAGCAGAACCAAAGTTTTGCCAATAAAACAATTCATGCCACAAAGGACCTACACAAGCTGCTCTTCAGGACTAAACACCAACACTAATATTAAAAATTCCCAAATATGAACACTTGAAAATTATTCATCATTATGACATTTATTTCCTTCTCTTCAAACACTACACAAAATAGACGTGTAGGAGAAATAATTCTTTCCTTGTCAATTTTAAGTTAATTCTCCAGGGAAATCTTTCAGTAAAAAAAGTAAAAACTGAAGTTACAGAATTATTACAGTACTTTGAAAACTTGGAAGAATAAGATATTAGTATAAAAAGATTGAAGGTAACATTAAGGTAAAAAAAGGGAGCATTAGGTCTTCAGAGTTAATACAGGACAGTATCAAAGAGACTACTGGAGCAATGAAAGCCAAACACAATTAAAGATTACAAAAATATTTGAATTAAAACAGCAAGCTTCAAATACTGGAAACTGCATCCAAGTAAGGACACCAAGAAAGCATAAGCTCTGGAAAATTTGAGGTAACATCAAATTAAAGTTAAAAGGAAAAATAAAGCAACACTCAAGTTGTTGAAGAGCAATTTGCTGAAGATCTGAAAACTTGCATTTTTTTTCTTTTAACATGTTACAATCAGTAGGACTGTGCAGAACGATGCTCAGATAGGAAAGTTCCAGGGAAACAGAGAAATAACAAGAAAGCCAAATAATTCATATCAGTTTTCCCTACATGGGAACTTACAGAAGGTCATTTGTTCCTTTGTGAGACAGGAATTAAAGAACCCATCTCAGTGTCAGTAAATGAGATTTGAGAGGCAAATCACATTCATGCAAGTGTGATAAAGGAACTCCAAGGAGGTTTTGCTGAACTACTATATTTAAGTCCAGCCATCCATGTGTTGCTCAAACTAGGCTCTTTACCAGAGAATTTCCAACGTCCTATTGTTTCAAGCATTTTAAGGTAATTGAGTAAATCTTAAACCATTAGTTCAACACTACATAAATAAAGTTTTTATGCAAAGTGTGTAAGCTTAAAAAAAAAAAAAACAAACTTAAAACACTCAAAATAATAAGTGGATCTAAAGTTGACTAAATTATATACCATAATGGCCTACTGACCTTTTGGGCTGAGAAATGCCAGGCATAAACCACAGATTTCTGGATCTGGGAAAGCCTAGTCTGCATATACATAATTTCTCCTCCCTTTTCCAAACTATCCACCACCATATAATAGTTCAAACTGAATATTTAGTTGGTTGGAGAGGGTAGATTTTGAGTCCTCTAAGTCTAGTTAAGTAGATATTGGTAACCACTCACCCCAGGGCAGGCAGAGAACTCCACCTTCAACAGTTCACACAATGTGAAGGGTCACCAGTGGCTTCCTAGTTTCTTGTAGAGGTTTGGGGTCATTTTAGCTCCTTTTTAAAGTTTAGGTTGAACACATCTAAAATAAGTCAGCTTGTGTTTGGGTGGGTTGGTTTTGTGGTTTCTCATGGTATCATACACATGTGAACACACACATATTATCTCATCATCTAGTTTTATGCCATAAACTTATGGGCTCAGAAGCATTTCAGAGAAAAATATGAATTAGTACAGAGTATCCTGTTTCTGCAAAACCTGAATAATCCACTCTTCATGGACGAATCTGGAAGATGCAGGACAAAAATACAATACACCATGGCACCAGAAAAATCTCATCTCTCATATATCCACCTTCCCATCACCTCATCATACACCCCCCCAAACTTTTTCACCCACCCAGTTAAAGTGATCATATAAATTATATTTTATATCTCCCTATGAAATGAAATATACAACTTCAGAAAATAAAGCAGACACCACAAACACAACATCTGTTCTTTCTGAACAGAATGATATACGAATTATTGCATTATGGTAAAAGTCCAAATTAAATGAAGATGAATTAAGGCATCAGTTGGACCATATATAGACAATAATATAAAGAACAAAAGTTCTTGAAAGGGTTTTACTCTTCTTTCCATCTACCATGTCAACTGCTAATGAAAAGGAAATAAGGTTGGATCAAACAAACAGAGCCTAAAAGGAAGAATACTAAAAATCACAGCATCCAAACATTTTCCATTTCTGTGATCTTCCTTATTAGTTCAAGATGTTTGCTTTTGAGAAATCTTCCATAAATTTCATGTTCAAGATTTTCTTTCACAAGTGACACAAAACTTGATACAGTAGAAGGTTGTACATGAAAAAACTACAATTACAGGAACATTTTCAGTTGATTGATTTATCATTTGAACATCCCAGAATAACGTCCAAATTTAAGCCAATACTGATATCAAACAAAAAAATTCAAGAAATCTTATTGTTTTTACTGAAAATTGAGTTAACACTGTCTTAAATATCTATTGTATAAATTAATTTCTGTCTACTGCAGAATTTAGGGTATAATGCAAACAAAAATTAGGGACACACTAAATTGTGCCGTGTTTTTAAAATCTTACAATGCCACTTATGGTTCCAAAAATAGTCACAAAACTGGGGCCATGGGAACTTCAGGCAAGTGACAGTTACCCTGTGATCTAGAAATTTCTTTCAGGGGTATTGAGATCACTCGAAGTGACAGCAGAGGATATTCTTCAGTAACATTTAACACAGCACTAAACCCCAGTGCAGCTGCCGTGCTACAAGGAGGGCTCACCCCAGTGAACAATCTCACTGCAGCTCTGTCTCCAGCTTAGTTTTGAACAGACTTTAAACAAGAAGACCTCGAGGGGGTTGGCAAGTTTTCTGCATCCTGACTCCTCTCATTTCCCCATCAACTCTATTTTTTGCTTCTCTTCTGTTTTCTTTGAACAGCCATCCCTTCTAAAAACGGGACATCAGGAAGGGAAGAGCAGCTTTGGCACTGATGGCAGGCAATGCTGTGCCTGTGACAACCCTATTCTCCAAAATCCACTGACAAACACAAAGAGCAACACAGCAGAACAATGATCTGGAGCATCTTTGTTGGTGCTCTTGCATCTTCAATAGGGTCTCTCTAATTTAATTTTCATTAAACTATCTAAAAATGAAGTTTTCAAGACTAACTTTAGATGATTAAGTCAAATTATCCATCTTACTGGCAAAAGGTCTTTCCACATATTCCAAGAAGTGTCCTCATCTGACTTCTCCCAGTTGCAAACCTTTTCAATTATGCTAAACATTCCCAGCACATCTATAAATATTTGCAGATTTATGTTCTCACATCTTCATGTGCCAAACCATACATATTTAACATTTTGATCTCAAAAATCAATTCTCTCAATCTCTAAGCTACTTTTTGCTGCCCTTCCATGAACCCACTGCAATGTTACACCATCAGTAGAGGTTAAAGTTACCAGGATGATTTAAGTATTGGGTGTAACCTCCCACATATAAGGAGTTACCACTCAGTAGACTCTATACTGAACTCAATAATGTGTGTATAAATAAAGAATATATTTTAGAATGACATCCAGTCCTGAGAACATTGAAGTATATTTATTAAATCCATTGCTTGACAGATTTTTCCAATGATTTATCAGTATAATTGCACAAAACGAGAGATTTATTTGTTTTATTGAGCTGAATTTGCCTGGTTCCCATTCTGACTGGCTTTTATTATTATTATTTGTCATTAACAAAACAGTGAATTTAATACTAATTATTTTATCCATATAGCAATATCTGATTACTTTAAACAGGTATTCTTAGTATTCCTCCACACTAAACAGATTGCTCTTAAAGCACTCAAACAAAAGAGGTTTTTCTCCACCCTGCAAAGCTCTGTGACATTTGAACACCGAAATATTGAGAAATACTGTAGCAAATGTGAACATTTAATTTAAAAATCTGGCTCTATAAAACTAAGAAGGGTTTCAGAAAAGGCTACAGAACTTTTAGCACGTAATGAAAAGGTCTGTTAGAGCCCAGGCAAAGAAACATCCTGTTTACTCTTTCCCTTGTATAATTTGTAAATATATAACAAACAGGATTTCTGACCCAACATGACCTGCAGAAGAGGATGTGTTGCAACTTGTTGTAGTGAAAAGATGGGAAACCTTGGACACTGGAATGGAGAATCTGAAAATTATGTCTGATTTCATTAAGCCCCAAAGTTCTAGCCACCAAACTGAAGATCTCTTGAGAACTCTCACCACAGCTGAGACTGTTCTTTCTCCAAACCGCCAGTGAAACCCCGTTGGAAAATCGGGCTCCTAACTTTAAATCCAAACCAACAAAAAGCCTCAGACCACTGCGGACTCTGTTATGAACTGATGTCTTCTCAACAAAACCAAAACATTTCATTTAATGATATACACTAATGGTACAAAGGAAAATTAACTTGAACATACAGTTAGATGAACTGACTCTTTGAATTTAACAGTTTCAGACCTGCTATAATTCCTTTTTTTTTTTTTTTTTACTGAGATACAAGAACAGAGTCTAAGTCTCAGCCCCTGCCAGAAGAGATCTGCAGCTGGTGCCTCCTCATCAGTTGTATGGGGGTTTGAAGACAGGAAGGAAAGTCGATTCCCTCAAAAAAAAAATTAAAAATTTCCTTGTTCATCATCTTGAACTTGTAGATTTTACAGGTAAGGATATTCTTCCATATCTGGCTTCCCAACTTTGCTCAAAGTGAAGGCAACATTCCTGTTGCACTGAGGATTGATTCATCTACAAATTCAGACTATCCCATCGTCATTGTAATAAGCAAGACCAAAATTTTCTGACCTTTGTAGGCTCTTATTTAAGACACTTATGTGCTGATGGGACAATGGCCAGGGGCACAAGGAGATGAGCAAGCCCCTCAGTGTGCAGAGCATACCTTACCTGAATTCCTACCAGACAAGCAGTATTTTTTCTGTCATTTTTCCATGCTTTTCGATAAAGGCAGTGAGGGAGGACATTCAGTGCCCACCAAAACTGGCAGATAACACTTTTGAGAGAAACAACAGGTGTATTTTGTGTATCACACAAAACTGTCAACAGAACCATCTGCATTACTCCTCCACTGGCAGTCTGGGAGCATCAGATCTGTTGGTAACTGCACTGCTTTGAGGCCTGGAATCACACCAGTATGTTTGGGGCTAAATCAATTAACATGGCATAGTCAATTACAGAAGACAATACAATTTTACTTTACAGATTTATCTTTGATTTACGGCAAACAAAGGCTTAAACAAGTAGATCCCTGAAGCCCTTCAAGATTTCATTGAGCTGTGGGGCAGAACTTTCAACATTAACTTATTCTCTCTTATACCCTGTTCCAGGGCTGCCTCAAACACCCCCATTCTTGATGATGCCTTGTGAGACAATCACCCCTGCAAGCAGGAAAAAACAGAACCAAGGAATATGAGTTCCATGGTCAAAGGGACACCATTTCCCAGCACCAGGCTGTTCTGCCAGTCCCTTTGGATGGAGGCAGCTGAGTGAGCACAGGTTGATACACTCAAGCAGCTAAATAAAGAAACACCAATTAAGTTTGGAAGGCTTTTACATAAACCATAATCTTCACGCTACAATGGGGGGAAAAGGGTTTTCATTAACATTTTTCCTGTGTTTTTTTTTTTTTTCAGTAAAGGCCTAAGGGAGAAATCAGTCCTGAAAGTTTTTTTAGTTTGCTTTGACTTTTTAAGCCCAGGAGTAGGCAAGCAAATGTTTCTTATTTTTGTGGAGCTAAAAATGTAAAATAAAAATGGCAAAAATGAAAAAGAAAGGGAAAAAATTTAATGCAGATAATGAAAGCAATGATAACTTTCATTCTGAAATGATGGCTGAGGAGGTAAATTATAAAATACAATTTCTTGCAATGACTAAACAAACATAGCCCAGCACCTCAGACAGAATTTAAGCAACAAAGTCTCAGCTGTAAATCAAAAGGAAATCAGATTCGAGTTTTTAACAGAGCAAGTAAAAAATTTCACTTATAATTTGCTGTCATTGAGTGTCAGATATTGGCAGAGATGATCAACAGTCAAAAACCAAACTTTGTTTCATTTAATGATAACAGTTATCCTGAGCAGATTGGGAGATGACATATTTCTGCTATTTTTCACTCTAAACTATAATACTGAATGCCACATGACTTCTTCTGATGGAGAATCTACACAGGGATGCACAAGACTAAAGGAAGGGTGTTACAGATCACTAAAGATAATAACATGGAACAAGCAGCAAGAGATAAGAACTTAACACCAAAATGCATTCATGACTTAGCAGACAACATACATCTAATGTCATAAAAAAAATAAAAATCAATAGCCTTTTGACAGGTCTGACAAGAAAACATTTCTGAAAGAAGTGTAAATATTGCAGTATCTTTCTCCAACTCAGTAAAGCTTTTAGGCACCCTTAAAAGCAGTCACATCTTTAACTACATCTCCAATCAGCAAATCACTGACAGTTTCCACTGCCTTTAATGCTGATCACTGTGATGAACAGGCAAAGAATGAACACACACAATATGAGCTGAAGCACTTGGCTGAATTGGAGCCACTATATATAGCACCAGCTGCCACAGGACGTGTGAAACTGCTCCCTGCTGAACACAGAAACTCTCCCTTTGAATTAGCACCTCCATCTATTTTTAAAGATCTCAGGATTAAATACTTTCCTCACATCTTAAATTCCCCAGAACAGATTGACAAGGCAGGGATAGGATTTGTCCTACACAAAACACAGCTGGGGGAGCTGAGCACAAAAGGGCAACTTCCCAGCAAGAGAGAGTCAAATAAAGGCATCAGGTTGGATTTGAAGCTTTTGTGGAAGGTTTGCGGTTTCACACCCAAGGTAACCTGTGACTATATGGAAGTAATTGCAGTGAACCAAAGAGCAGTTGCACTGTCCATTAAAAATACACACAATGGGAATATAAAGGACGTTTTTGACACTGAATGGAGGGGACTGTGCATTCAAATAATAAACGTTAACTGATTATTTTAACCTGTGTAAAGACTCTTCTTCAAAACTGTTGAAAATAGATGCTGTGGTACTTCCAAGTTGTTAAAGAAAGATCACTTACTGAACCTTGACAACCTCACAAAGGCCTAAGAATGTGCAATTGCAGGGATGAAACTCTGAACATCATTAATAAGGGTCCTGGAATTTTGCAAGCAGTTGTTCCAGATATCATGTTCTGATTTTGCAAGCGGCATTAAATTTGCTTTTTTAGAGCAGTTCCTGAAAGAATAAAACCATGCCTCCTGTGTTACACTTTCAAGCAGCAAAATCCTTGACAAACTTTCTTACCAATAAAGTGACATGGTTTTAGGTGTTTTTTATAAGAAATAGAGACAATCCTGTCATTAAAAAAAAAATCTTCTTTGTCTCATTTTAAAACATTTTTTACAAAAACTATTTCAGTGTTTCATCATCTTTGCCTAACCTTAAATTCCCTTGCTGTTTGCAAAGGTCGTTATTTGCTGTACATCTGCTGTGAAATACAGAATCCGACCCCTGGTGGCAGTGCCAGGATTAAAAATTTCATTCCCTTGTCAGTCATCTTTCCTTCAGCAAGACCATGAGCTTCTTCAAACATATGATTTAGCATAAGTCACATTTTATTACTCTTCTTGCTCCAGACTTTCTCCAACTTGTCCACTTTTCTTCATGTTCAAGCCCCAAACTTTCCTTGAGGCTTTACTTCTGCTCACAGGAACAAAAGAAACATTTCATGTTTTGCAGGCTCTGTAGCTCTCCATCCATCCTTGGACATTTTTGCCATGGTATATGATACTGGTGACTCACTTCTTTCCTTTGAAAATGTAATATTCTCCCTGATATTCCCTTCTTGTCTATTTTTGGATTTCTGAAGTCTGTCATAGAAGGTTCTAGGTCCAGTAGGAATCTCTTGGATCAAGTAAGTTCTCTCTCATTATTAATGTTGCAGTACATAATTGCACTGAAACAATCTCAAAATTCAAATCAAACAAAATTCTTGCTCCCACTGTGCACAGAGGTTGGGTTTTTTTAATAATAATCCTGCTAATTATTAAAATTGATTGCACCCAGTGGCTGATGCATTTTAGGCAAACAGATTTTTGTGATCACAGTATTTGACCACCATCACGTGGTTGCCACGACTTTTAAAACTCACTATGACATGTGAAACTACTCTGTGACTTCCAAGAGAAAGCAAGTACCAGAGACATCACAATTTTTTTTTCACATTCAAACACAATCATTTACACGTGAATTTTGGGTAAGATTCTGCTATACAAACACAAAACTGTAACACACAACACACCACAACTGCCAAGAAAGAAGACATCAAATTTTACAATAAACATGAGATATCCTGACCCTGCTAAAATAAATCATCATGAAAAAATGCTTGAACCTCAGAAGTTGTTGAATGCACATGGATTGCTTTAATCACAGTCTGCAGTTAAAGGAGGCAAAACTCCTAAAGGAGGAATTTTGAAAATTTGTTCACATAATTCTTTATCTACATGTTGTTGATGATACTGAAAGTTTCCAGCATGGTCTTTAAGTTATAGCCAATATAGCAGAGACAATGAGTCAAATATTCAAGAGTCAAGACCAGGCTTACCTTGTTGCTGGCAGGGTGCTGACACGAGTGAAGAACACCGACGGCTCTACTTCCACGTGAAGGCCCAGCGAGAGGTTCCTGTAATACCCTTCCACGTGTCCTGGTCCACCAGAGTACTTAAAGTTCAAAATGGCTTCCAGTGTCTGGAGAAATAAAAGTAAATTACCTGTTAGCTATTTTTCACTACTGTGCATTTCACAAGTTCAATTAAATTAGACCACAGAAGTGATTTGCAAATTTGCTTTCCTAACCCACCTGTTCTATTATCTCTGGAAAAAAACACAATCTAACAAATAACTGCAGCTTAGGCAAAGAGTTGCTTTTTTTGCCTAATCCTTCTAAAAAACTGAAGAGTGCAGCACAAAGTCAGCTGGAGTTCCCTTTATGTAATTCCTCTCCATACCACATTTAACATCGAAAAAACAAAGAGCTTATTCTTGCTTAGAAGAGTTTAGGGTTTATTAAATGCTACGCTCCTTCATACCCTAGAAAAATATTCCCCACTTCATTACCTGCATAATCAAATGGAAAAGCTCCAAAGCTTTTGGGCAGACAAAGATTATACAAAGCTAAAAGCATCTGGTCCCTCAACAAGTCCCTGCAAATGTAAGCTCATCACCATTAACCAACAGATTAGAACAACACTGTTGTCGGGATCTCGTGCACACACCTTGTCTTCCTTTGTGTTCATTTTATAGGGAATGGCTGGATTGCAAATATGAAAAATGAAAATGATTCTCTAGCACTCATTACTCTCAGCAGCACTGAGCCCTTACTTCTGTGAGGAAATTTTGGGTTTTCTGTCTTTTTCCTCAATGAACAGCTTATGGGAAGCTTCCGATACCATTCCCCACATTATCATCAGTGTTCAAGATCAGAACAAACCCCTGATCCCTCCAAAGAGGTTATACACCACCTCTTCTTTCATTATGTTCTTGAAATACAATTTGTTGGATGCAAGTGAGGATTTGGGAAGTCTCACTGGATTTTTTTTTTTTCTCAGTTTTCATTCTGGTCCTCGGGCAGCTGCTGCTGCCACATCTCAGAGCAAAGACAGAGGTAGTGCCAGCCCTCCACCCTAACATGGACATGACATACTATGCTGGAGCCTGTGTCTACAAGGACAGATGTTTCCTTCAAAACATTTATAAACAACTCCAATCTCCTCTTTGGTTGGCTTTTAGCACATTTTTTTAAAAAAAAAGCAAAACCCAAACCTCACACCAACAACTTATCCAGGAAAGCAATTCTATTTATCAGATGCCATCAATCCTCAGACAAGTAAAAGTACTCTCCCTTTCTACAGAAGATTTACAAAACAATTTATGAAACCTGTTAAGTTTTTTTCCATAAGCTCTAAGGAACAATCTAAGGATTTTCTAACTTGCAAAAAAAACATTTATGTTTGATACCCATTCTTGTCTCTGAGTCTGGCTGACGGAAAAGAAACATAGATAGAATCAATTCCTTAAATGACCACAATCCAGTGATTTAAAGAACACCAAATTGAAAAGTTTGACATTTTGCTGCATGTTCTGCTATTTCCAGCCTGCTTTTAAGTGGGCTAACTCCAATTCCTAATTTAGTTTCATTAAAATTCATGAGAGTCACCTTACAACACAAATAAAAACCTTCACTGGGCACGCCGGACATAGTCATCCACCGTGTTTATGTCAATTCTTAATTGCAGTTAATGAACTCAAGTTTATGTTATGTCAGGAGAGCTAATCAATATTAAACACAAAAATAAAAAAGCACAAATCCATTCAAAACATACTTCATCCTAATTAACCAGCTGGACCATTTAATACAAACCAGAGCCAGGCTCCATAAGTACAGGGATCTGACACTACTTACATGGCAATGTGAGAATGGGCTTCAATTCCAATTGGGGAATTGTGAAAGCTCTATGCATGTTCTGCATTATTGCTGTAATACTCACAATATCCTGCTTGGAAAAGCTACTGTGCTATGGATCCATGGTTCGTTCTCCACAGCACCACAGCACAAAGCTTCTTTATTAGGCCCAGACCCACATAATGGCAGGTAAACACATCATAAATGTTAGTTTGAAAGGTCACAGAGCGTTATCATTCCAGATTCAAAACCCTTAACATCCTATACCAAGTGAAAAACCTCCAGAAAAAAAAGCTGAAAAATACAACTATTATGTGCCATTAATGAGCAGGAGGGTTTGAGGGCACCATCATCAGCTTGGTCCCTGTTGCAGTGAGGAATTTCTGAAAGAAGCCCTGATGATGACACTGTGTGTCCCCCACACCCCAAGCTAAAGAACATGAAAAAGAAAACCTAATGGTCCTCTAATAATCTGACAGCAGTAGGACATCCCTTCTCACCAAAAATGTACGGTCTAACTGGGGACATTTAACACTGAGGACATGAGAGATTTTGAGTATCTCTGAGAACTGCAGAACACCCAAACCCATATTCTTTCTCTGGCCATAATATTCTGCAGTGGTCTACAAATGTACACACAAAGATAAAGCATCAGGACTGGAGATGGATGTGTTGAGGGAGCATGACTGAAGGAAATAATTTTTTCAGAAGCCTTCAGGTGATTAGAAAGAGTTTTATTGCTCAGGATTTATATAATATGAACAGAGGAAAAAAAAAAAAAACAACCAAATTCAATCTCCTTTAAAGCCCCCTACGCACATGTACCTCGGAAAGGACTCCATATCCAATATGAAAGATTGATTTCCTATCTGTATGATAGCAAAAAAAAAATTCCTACACTTTCATAAACCTATAAAGCTCCAGTTTAAAGTATTTTACCACTCTCTCCCACAGAACCTGCAGAGAAGAGCAGCCCAAGTGCTACAGCCCCCAATTTAAATAATGTTGCATCCTCACTCCTTGTCAAACCCACACAAATCACAGTCTGAGCTGCAGATTCTCCTCATCTTTACAAATACCAATGGAATTTATTAGACTTCTCCAAACTGCATCCTTGCAGACTGAAAACGAGATGGCAGGGTGTCACTACGAATATCATTCTGTCTCTGGATGATCCAGAAAAAAGAAAAGGAAGGAAGAATGGAGCACACTGGACTGTCACAGCAGGTAGGCAGGAAAAGAAGCCTATTGATAGCTGAACACATCTGGAATTCAGAAAACCTGTGGAAAGGGGGGAGATTCTTGTTTCTAAGCTGAGGTCCATTCTGGAAATTCAACAGTAAAAATAAGGATACATTACTTATTATTACCACGATGGCTTTGGCTTGATAAATTTTTAACTATTTCACTGATCCTTCCTTCTATTGATGAAAAAAAGGAAACAGAAGTGCTTCTGCATGTAAGTTCCAAGTGACTCTTACCCAACAGCACCCGACATCAATAACACCTACAAGAAATATTTTAAGGATAAACTATAAAAAATCACTGGTTTGGTTTCTCACGCTTTTTTCCCTCAGACTGTTTTCTGCATAGAGCTGGTACCAGCTTTTTTTTTTTTCTCTCCAGTTTGTTCATGGAAATCCTTCCCATATTCACTTTCCTAATAGAATTAAAACAAAATTAGAGAAGCACTGCTGTTTGAGTAACAGGATGCCGCTAACAAAAAGCAAACCGCTGGGCACTAAAGTTTCCCAGCTAACTGACAACTGCCAGTACCCTTCTGCCAGTCCCTCAGGAGCCTCTGAACAGCAATACCTTTCCGTACTCATTTTTAATTGCCAATTCAATTACAATCTACAACTCAGATCGTGTATTTCTACTGAACTACCACTACAGCACCTCCTACCCCGAAGTAAAGAGTAAAATCTAAAGAGAAGTTCCATCTAATCCTACAGTTTATTGGTACTTGTGCAGAAGCTGGAACATTACTGACTGAGAACTGATCTCCCCAAAACAGCCAATGACACAAGAAATAGAGAAATGAATGAGGAAGGAGCAGAGTGAAGGGGATTTCTTGTGCTGGATGGTGCTCAGTCCTTTCTTTATACTTTGTCTCTAATAAGTGGGATTGACTGACTACCAGAGTCAAGGAGCTTTGCCCCCAAAAAGTGTTCAAAGTTCTGTGTAGCAGAACCCACTATTTTAGCTCAAGAAGTTGTCTTAGACCAAGAGTATGTTAAGGGAACTATAACTCAAGGATATAAGAATCCACCTGCAGAGATTCAGTCATTAAATCCTCTACGTAAACAAAAACAAACATTCCATAGAAGAACATAAAACATCAGCTTAATTTAATATTAGTAACTCTCCTAATTAGACTTTTTTTAAGAAAACATCCTTCAAGATATGAAAAGCTTTAAAAGACTCATTTTCTTTTAAAAAACCTTTAAAAAACTGTTGCACAGCAAGATTAGAAATAATCAACAAAGAAACGACCGAGAACAATATACACAATGCATGACTTAGTAGTCAAATTTATAGTGATATATTGTAAATGAGTAAACAATCAATAGCTGTTCATATACTTTCCTCCTCTCTGTTGCAAAATACTTTTATACATCTAAATTTTTGGTTTCATAAACTTTACAAACTTGGAAACAGTTCAGGACAGAAGCTCCTGGGTTTAATTCTTATATCATCTATTTTGCTTGGTAGATACGTTTCTTTATTCTTTGTTTCTTTATTCCTATGCAATTTTACTGGCAATAACTCTGAGTTTCTCCCTGTGTGTATCTTGCTACAGGAAGAATGAGAGGATTCTGTTATTATTATATTATTTTTTCTTGCAGTGTCCCATCACCACAAATCCTGCTTTCTGTGTTTCAGAGAGCAAGGCAAGATTTTGCCCTCAATTTTTTTCCAAACTGTAACATTCATTTTTGAAATATTTATAATCAGTGTTTTCCATAACTAAATTAACAAATCATACTTTGTAAGAAAGGCTTACATACATTACATTACGTTTTCAGGTCTTTTCCGAATTCCCTTAGCATAATAAAAGTGACACTAAGGAGATCTCAGCATTTAATACAAGATGAAATGTCAATACTTGGCTACAGGCAGTTTGCTCCTGAGAAACTGTAGATGCTGACTCCAGTAACAGTAAAGAAATACCAGACTGTACCATTGCAGACTCCTCCTTTAGACAGAACATTTAAAAACTAAAAACTAAGGTAAAAAAATCAGCATGAAGACCAGATAAAAGCTATATCAATTCAGAATATGATCTTTCCATTTCAGTTCTGAATGCCTTCTAGAACACAATTCTTGCTAACAAGTATAATTTCTCATGGGATTAGGGCTTGAAATTTGAAAAAAAGAATTTATTCTAGGTGTGTAATATTCAAATACAACTTCCTTTGGGAAAAAAAATATATACATATATACACACACGTATTACTTGCCCAACAGTAAACATTATTTATTCCCAAATCCCATCTTGATCCTGATCTGCTTCTCATCCGAATTCCCACCAGCAGCACCCTCTCCATGCATTCATGAGTGTTCAGCCACTCTTTCTGATTTTAGCTCCTTTTCTCACTTGATGCTTTTTGTTTTCTGGTTTGTTTGGGTGTTGTTGCCTTTTTCCACGAACCAACCATAAACCCCAATTTTGTTAAATTCTCTCTGCCTCCCTCCTTTCCTCTTCTTCTCTGACCATTCCACTCCCATACTCGACTCTGACGGGCAATCAGTGATATTCATTTGCAATAAAGAGAAATAAAAATGCACCACATCATCAGTTCCATCTCACAAAAGGCACCAGAGGATCTGTCTCTACAAAATTGATTTCTCAATTTCTCCTATTTTGTGGCACACTTAAAATCCTTAAAGAGCTTTGAGTATTGTGTAAATAAATCATGGATCAGGAATTTCAGCTGCCTAACTGTAACCAATTCAATTACCTGGCAGTAACAAGGAGAAAGAGAGTTTCTCAAATTAACCACACTCTTTCCAGCAGCAGAGGAAACCCTGGCAATGCACAACCTACCAGAGATGGCCCATGAAAAACGTGCATTACTGGAGCAAACCCAAAAAGGTTGTTTTGCAGCCAAGCCCACGGGATGTGCTGCTCCAGCAACACGGTTCAAATGGAAATACAGCGCATGGAACACAGTTGGATGGGTTTTTTTAAGGGAAAGACCAAAACATGAGCATTGGGAGGGAAATGGAGATGCCTACAGAGCTGAAACCAAGGAAAATGGGACTCAAACACATCAAGCTTCCACTCCTTGTAGCAATTTGTGAATATAAAGTCTGTATCTATATTTAGAGTTGATCTCAAAATTTAGTCCTGACATTTGGAAATGCACACACCTCTGCCTGTGTATCCATTTGGCTCCCAGAATTAATAGAGATTAGCACTTTCTTGAGCTTTGCATATATAACGATCTAGCAAAAGACAAATATTTGTGATTTTTGCTTCTTCCTCCCATCACTGAGTCTACAGCCCATGAACCCACAGGGTAATTTGACAAAGAGTAAAGTCTGTGTAAAAATCAGGCTTAAAGGATAAATTTGCATTAAAAAAAAAACAGGCTTAGCAGCAGTGCTGGGAGAAGCAACAGGTACCTTTATGTCCATGGGCTGAATATCCTCCTACCCACTTGTTCTCAGGAGGACAAAACGGAGAAGAAAACACTCCCACACCACTGAAGAGGAGAAGCAGAGAAACTGCTGAGTAGCTCCAAATTCTGTAATTCTCTTTAGAAGGACAAAAATCTCCAATCTAATAGAAAAAAATCTTCCAACTAAATGCCAGTAGCATCATGTCTTTATTACTCCCTAAGAAAGGAACTGAAATTACTGAAATCTGAACATTCTCACAACATTCTCCATGACTTCTGAGATACACACAATTCTGAGCATTGAGTCTTTGGACCAGTCTCTTACTGCAAAACTCAGTCCTTAAGGGCTTGGATGTTGTTGATATCTTCAAAGCTTCTTCCATGCAGGAATTCATATTATTCCTTTGCACTCGGACCTTCCTTTACTTTAAATACTGGTATTTAAAGGACATTTAGGAGGAAAAGTGTGGTATGTCAGTCATGGTAAGGACAGCATCAAGCCTTAACCTCACAAGGTTTAACTCAAGATCAGTATTATTCCAAAACTGAAAATAAAGACTGATATCTTTAATGTCTGGCACAATCTTAGGCTGCCCAGGAAAGGTCCACGTTAAAAAATGAAGATTAGAAGTGGAACACATGAACAAATGTAGATGAAGTTTTCTGCCCATGGAAAACACTACCTGATGGTTGATAAAAAAAGGAAATTATACCATAAACTGAATTTTTACATGAAAATAATTGGTGGAATGAGTGTGCAGTGATATCACAGAATCATAGATTCATTAAGGTTGTAAAAGATCTCCAAGGTCATCAAATCCAGCCACACAGAAAGGAATCTATTCACTGCACTCTCTCTCACTGGAGAATATTAGTCCTTTCACTAATAGGTAACCTGTCTGATTTTCTGATAAAAAAAAATATCCTTTAGGTTTTCTGTATTTTTATAAATGATGCGACAACTCTCCTTCCCTTTTTTTAGCTAAAATATAAATTCTCTGTTTTTAAGGAGACATTAAACAGCCAAGAAAGAGCAGAAAGCAGAACGCCAATCATGAAGCAAATCTAAATCTACTGGAATATTTAATTGATCAAGGTAGAATTCTTTATTTTCCCCAAACAGGAAAAAGAGACTCTCTCTGTAGATATTGTTCCTTAGAACACCAAACAGTGCAGTAATTGATAGCAAGAGCCCTGATATATGCATTAGGAAAAGGATATGCATATGTAATGAACTTGTAGTGCATATGTAACCATCCTCCAGGACTGAGCTGCGGCACACACTCTCCATGCTAATTTTTCTCCTCTGTATTCCATTAAAAATATACATGGCAACTACAAAAGCCATGACAAAATTCTTACCAACTGATTAAGCAATGAAATAAATTGTCCCTCTGCAGCAAGTCAGACCTTTTCATGTACAAATACAAAGAAAGCCCACATTGTTATTCCTGTTAAGCTTCTTTATCAGTCTAACAAAAAATTATGTATAATTTTTAGCACATGTGTTAATCAGGTGAATTCACACAGCAGCCAAGAAGGTGCCTGTTGTGTTGTGTTGCTGCTCTGGTGCAGTTGTTACTCAAGTACCCCCACTGCTCACACACTGACTTCCAGCAGCAATTTTTGCAGCACACCAGTCTTTATCGAGCTCATCCATCCACATTTCTGTCTAGTTAAACCCTGAACAATGAAAGTGCTGCATCCCCTTGTAAAAATAGCACAATGGCAACGACAAGTAGCTGAAGCTAAATATAGCTCCTGCAGGCATATGCTGGGAATTAAATAGTACATTTTACCTCTCTCCAATCCTAAATCAGTAAGCTTCTACAAGGAATCTCTAGTGAATACACACAGGAGCTCAATAAATCCCCCTTAAGCTTACAAGGCATATTCTGAATCTGTGCTGGCTAAAAATAGCCATGTTTATAACGAGAATGGAGATGTGAGCAGAATAATATTAAGTTTAAAGGCAGGCATGGTGTAGTCATTCCACATTAAAAAACCAGGGTGAATCAAAGGTCATTCTGACAAACAGATGCACAGGCTGACAGATGAAATATAGTATACAGCAATCTTGTACTGAAGAGCATTCATCTCTTATTGAACTCTGCACTTCCTAATTGCTATTGCAGCCACACATTCACGAGTGATTTTGTGTGCATTTTTTAGCTGGAAGTTGTTACTTCCAAAAGACAGGAGTATACAGCATTATTCCAGTGGACAGTATTCCCTCCTAGAGTTTAAATCCCCTCTGGAAATATTCAGGAAATATAATACATAATTCTTTTTTTAGTATTAATCACAGAATTCTGCCTTCTTTAATTAAAGGCAAATTGCCTCCAGGCCTCCAGGGTCCTACCATTGCAGCCAGATGCCCAAACGCCTCAGAGGTTGTACCTCCACCAGCCTGGATCCCAGCACTGCTGACCACAGTTATCACAGAATCTCCTCCTTGGCCGAGACACAGATGAGAGATTAAAAACCATTTAAACACAAGTAAGTCATATGTGGAACATTCCTATGAGGAGTTTTCTGCCTGCTGACACTAAACTGCAGAATCTGTCACAAAAACGTGTGCAGGGGAATTGGGAAGCCCTGCACCCTGTTCTGGGAGGACTTGAAGGAATGGAGGGGTAAGTCACCACATGTGGTCCTCAGTCATTTATTTGATTCTGAAATCAGAGAATCACAGAATGGTTTGGGTTGGAAGGGACCTTCAAGATCATCTCATTTCAACCCCTCTGCCACAGGCAGGGACACCTTCCACTAGACCAGGTTGTTCAGAGCCTCATCCAGCCTGACCTTGAACATTTCCAGGGATGGGGCAGCCACAGCCTCTCTGGGCAACCTGTGCCAGGGCCTCAACATCCTCTGGGTAAAGAACTTCTTTCTAATATGTAATCTAAACCTACTCTTTGAAGCCATTTCCCCCTGTCCTGCCACTACATGCCCTTGTAAACAGACCCTCTACATCTTTCTTGCAGGCTCTCTTCAGGTACCGGAAGGCCACAATGAGGTCACCCCAAAGCCTTCTCTCTTCCAGGCAGAAGAATCCCAGTTTCTCAGCCTTTCCTCATAGGAGAGGTGCTCCAGCCCTCTAATCACCTTTGTGGCCTCCTCCGGACTCACTCCAAAAGGCTGATGTCCTTCTTGGGCTGAAAACCCCAGGGCAGCACTGCAGGTGGGGTCTCACCAGAGCAGAGTAGAGGGGCATAACACCCTCCCTCAACCTGCTGCCCACATTGCTTTTGATAAATCCTTCCCTGACTCTGAAGTAGGAAGGTACAAAGAGAGAGTAAATGCAGGGTTAGACGTTGATGAACAAATCACACACGTACACACATCCTGCAAGGAGGAAATTCCTCTATGCAGAGACCAGCAACGCAGCCTGGTTCTCCCAGCAATGGCTAAGAACACTCTGGTTGCTGTAAAGAAGCATCACTGAATGTATTTCTTCACTGAAACCTGTTCATTGCACCCTGTAGGCAGAGACTCCATGAGTAAGGACACAAGATGCTGGCAGATACCTTCTCACTAAAGGAACACACCCATGAGACGTGGACAACACCAACTTGTGGGCATCATGGTGCAAAGAACATGTATGCAGCATAAACATCCCACATATAAATAACATATAAAACCAGTCACAACCCAGAAAGAACATCAGGAAAAACCACAAACAAGTGCTGAAGAAGTGACTCCCCAGTTTGGAATGACAGGTCTGATCAATCAATCATCCATAAGCAGGTCACCTCTCACTTTTGAGAGCTTTTTTAAACACCTGGCTGCTGCAGACTCAGTAATCAAGCATTATCTTTCAGTATATATTCTGAGTAAAGCAAATGAGAATTTTAGAAAGCTGCATGACACTGTTAAGGTCTGCAAGTGGGAGGGTGCATCTCTTCCACCCTTCCCACCAAAGCAACACCATCAAGCCTGACTCGGCTCACATGAAACAACCTGAAGTCCCTGGGTAACACAGTGAAGTTATTCAGTTTTGGTTTTTCGTGCCAAACAGTTCTCCACTGTTTCACACTTACCCAACACAGCCCATCCCTTCTTTGTGCCTTTTACTTCTACCAAGTCTATGAGAAAAGGAGCTAAGACTGCACCACAAGTAAGGTAAGGACAGAGGAAACTTTCTGTTTTGTTCTCCATTCCTTCACTTTCTAATATTCTATTCCTAATATTCTACTTGCCTTTTGCATTGCTACTAAAAATTACCATCTTTGTAGAACATCTCATGCCTCCAGGATCTCCACCCTGCATGGCAATGGTTAATTCAGAGCCCATCACTGTGCTTTTGGAATTAAGACTCTATTTTCTTCAGGTGCATTACTTTACAATGCACATGTGGATCACTGCTGATCTTCACCTCAATTTTTAACAACCTACCTCTGTTGCAGGATAAGCTCGTAATCCCCAAGAGCTGATTTTTGTGTGTGCTACCCTTGATAAACTTTGACACATTCCTAATCACCATAATACCCAGATCCTTTATGAGCATGCACAGGCACAACACAATCCCAAAGGATTAGGCTGGAGACCACCCTTCAGTGAGCAAATGGGCCACTTGTCCTACCTTGAACCAGCCCCTGACTCATGACGGGACCTTCACTTTTATCTCACAGCATATTTGTCCCTCTAAAAGATTTTGGAAGTGTGTGAGGAATCAAGTGACCAGTATCCATGACATTCAATTTGTTCATGAGCTCAGAACATGCTTCCAAGATCTCTGACAGATTTGCTCACCATGCCACTGCCCTTCATCAAAACCATTTCAGCAGTATCCCAGCACATGTTCCTTGTCATTAACCTGCAGTCACATTTCTGGTTTTACTCTGCTTACCAATAGTAAGCGTGAAGTAATTGCATTAGCTGCTCTGCTACCTCAATGGCAATATAAAACTTAACTTTTCAAAAGTTACAAACTTCTAAAACAGCAGAGAATATGAAGATAATATTCCAGACAAAGAGGGAACAGTCACATGCATCCTCCTATGGGCATATGGTTTGACACAGGTCCAAAACCATCACTGTTACCCAAGTAAGAAAAATCTCAAGTTTCTATTTTACAACACATGGATCAATCCCTTACAAATGGTTTCATGAAGATCTCAAACCCATTCATTGTTCAAAACAGTCTCCTAAAGAACCCAGCTCCCTGTGTATACTTTTTATTCATAATATTACTGTACTATGAAGAAAAGTGATACTTACACCCTCAAAAGATAAACCAAATCCTCCTCTGCAATAGCTCCAGTACCTTAAAAAGAAATAATGCACCCAGCAAATCGGAACAAAATCATCTATAACATATAAAAGATCCCTGAAACCAAGTGATCAGATTTTTACAGGAGAGCTCCTTGGTATTCTTGGGTTAAAGAATCCTCATTTTTTCAGGAATTCCTGTGATTAGAAAGGATAAGCCCAATTAGTGAATTTTCTAAAGTAGGAGCAAATGAAGAAAGGGGTTTTAAAACAGGAATGCTTGAACAACTTAATAGATCTGTTTATTCAGCACAGACATTAACATATAAATATGGGAGACTGAGCACTTCAGATTTTTCAGCTGCTGCTCAGTTTGGAAATAGTGACTCTAGCAGCACGATCATTTTCAAAATCAGTAAAGTTACTGAGCTAAATTTATCACTAATTTAATGAGCTTAATATGGAATGAATATTGCAAATTTCTACTCCTTAATATGAGGATAAAAACTAACAGAATAAAAGAAATAGTGAAAGCAGTTTTCAGGAACTAACGCTTCAGAAATTAAATCTTCCCTATAGTTCAGACAGAAATGGGGTCCTAGAGTTGCAGAACAGGAACACTTTTCATTCTAATGTATCTTCTCTCCTTCCCTGGGCAGGGTATTTGAAAGCCAATATGCCAAGCAACCAAACATTCACTCACATTATTAAAACTACTACTATTGCCACTACTTACACATCTGTATTCTTCACATAGATCAATTATGTTCTAAAAATAACAGATCATCCTACAAAAATAACATTTTTAAAAAAAGGCTTAATGTATGTTGTTACTCCTGTTTTTTTCCCCTCCAACAAACTACATTCTCAAAAGTCAGCTGGAAGGTCTTTACCTTTAGGCCCAGGAACTCACCATTAACAAGAGAATTAATCAGCAGGTTGAGAGATCTTTTTCTGAGGGAAACATGACAAATCTAGTTCCAAAATCTATGTTGTAAAGCCACCTAAAATCATCAAAGGCTAATAAATAAGGAGAATTCTCCACTTTCTAACAGAAGGAACAGAAAGACTTCTTTCTGTGTAAATAGGACAGAGTCTCTGACTCCTTCCTTTGTTCTCTAAGACACTCAAGAACATGAAACATATTTCTCCATCCTCCACCAACCGCTTACACAGAAATAAAATTTCAGGAGAAAACTTTCTCACGTGACCACTTTGCTCTCAAGGGGTCCTCAGTGGTGAAATGACCTAAACAAAAGCTAAAATTCAGAATATTTTTACAAAATGTGTACGTACACGTCTTACATACAAACACAAATACATACAGACTCAAGGAGCACCTGGGGGATGCCCTTACTTGTATGGTTCAGTTTTACATAGCCCTGAGAGGACCAAGGAGTTGGGCTTGATGATCCTTATAGGTCCCTTATACCTTCAGATATTCTACAATTTGATGAAATATGATGGATGGATGGATGGATGGATGGATGGATGGATGGATGGATGGATGGATGGATGGATGGATGGATGGANTAGATAGATAGACAGACAGGTAGATAGATAGATAATTAGTCCTGGTACCCAATTTGTAAACCACTATTTTTATTTTATTAGTGGTGCTAACTTGATTTCCAACCTAAGTGGTTAGCACACACTTAAAAGGACTACAAATGCTTATTTAAAAAACACACTGAGTCAGCTCAGAGAACTTCATAAATATGCAGCAGGAAACTCCCAAACAGTGACTCATAACTTCAGAGGTTTAAAACAGACACATAATCACGAATTTTCCAACTGTTACTCATACTCAATTAAATCCTAAGCCAAAACCATCCTGCTCCTGTGAATTCCACTTGACCAGCCGTTAAGCTCTACAGAACTACGAGCACTACGGGAAAAATACAACCAAAATCAGAAAACTGGGAAGAGTCCTGACTCTTATAACAGCTTATATGGTGTAGTGGGTTGACCCTGGCTGGACGCCAGGCACTCACTACAGCTGCTCTCTCACTCCCCTCTGCGACAGGACAGAGGAGAGAATAAAACAGCAAAGGATTCATGGGTTTTGATAAGAGCTGGGAAAAATCAGTTACTGATCACCATTATGGGCAAAACAGACTCCAAGTAGGGACATTAATTGAATTTATTGCTAACAGGGTCAGAGCAACACAGTGAGAAGTAAAATAATCTTAAAAACACCTTCCCCCCACCCCTCCTTCCTTCCATGTTCTCCCTCCTCCCCCCCCCCAGTGCAAGGGGACAGGGAATGGGGGTTGCAGTCTGTTGTTGCTTCTGCTGCTGCTCAGAGAGAGGAGTCCTTCCCCTGCTCCCGTGGGGTCCTTCCCAGAGGAGACAGACAGTCCTTGATGGACATCTCCAGCGTGAGTCCATCCCTCAGGCAGCAGCTCTTCCCAAACTGCTGTCCCATGGGTGCAGTCCTTCAAGGATGAGCTGTACCGACGTGGATCCCCCACAGGGGCCACAATCTGCTCCAGTGTGGGCTCCTTTCTCCGCGGGCTGCAGGTCTCCAGCAGGACCTGCTCCATCTTGGGGCTCCCACGGGGTCACAGCCTCCTTCAAGCATCCACCTGCTCCAGCATGGGCTCCTCCATGGGCTGCAGGGGCACAGCTGCTCACCATGGTCTCCACCACGGGCTGCAGGGCCTCAGCTCCAGCACCTGGAGCATCTCCTGCCCCTCCTTCTGCACTGACTTCGGCGTCTACATTGTTATTCCCGAGTTCTCACTCTGCTCTTCCCTGGCTGGAATTCCTTCTGCGCCACAACCTTCTGTTCCTAAATATGTTATCCCAGAGGCGTTACTTTCACTCCTGACTGGCTCGGCCTTGGCCAGTGGCAGGAAGTCTGTCCTGGAGCCGGCTGGCATTGGCTCCACGGGACAGGGGAAGCTTCTGGCAGCTTCTAAGAGAAGCCACCCCTGTAGCCACCCCCCAGTGCTACCAAAACCCAGCCACAGAAACCCACCACATATGGAAACACTATTTCATATAAACACACACTGAATGATAATTCTTTCCCTTACAACCTATGCAAGCGTGGATTGTGTCTTCACCTTATTTATGAGTGAATGAATGACTGACTGAGGAAAACAAACCAAAAGGAAACCAACTCTGACAACTTTTTTTTACCTAGAAAGCAGAAAAATGAGAGATGGATGATCTGACAACATGCAAGGATCTCTAAGTTTCTTCTCCCCAGAACTCTTTCCATGTCCAACTATTGAAAGTTGCAACTCAACAATCCTGGTACACTTCTGGTCAGACAATGCACTGACATCCTCTACTACCTGTTCTTACAGACTTCTGATAATAAAAATACATGTTTAATGGGCTGCTCTACTAAATATCACTATAATAATGCTTCTATTCCATCTTGAAATGTATCAAGTTTTAACAGTATTAAAAATATGCCATAGTGATTTCTATACAATTAACAAGAACCTCTTACAAACTCATTTTCTCAAATCCTAGTAAAATACTGGCTTTGTTTGGTTAGAAACCATTTCACCAACTGATGTCATTTTACATCTACAATATAAAAAAACATAGAAATGCTAATAATTCCCAGTTATTGCAGCAACACCAGCTAAAAGATAGGAATAACTTTTAGTATGATCCCCTTCAATTACACAACAGTCAATAGACATAAGAAATACAGAATCCTATTCTTAGAATGTTTGTATGGAATATTAAGTTTTCAGACAAAAAAGAGAGGGGGAGAGAAAGCAATTAAAAGAATTATGATGCAATGTTAATTTTATTTTTTAACACAAACGTATTCAACCTGAATGATGGGGCTTTGTTTCATATAAGACCAGTTTTTTTCCTCTTTATTTTGTTTGGGGGATTTTGGTGTTTGTTTTTTTGTAGTTTTTTTTTAAGACAAGAGTAATTACATGAAAATTAGATTTGGTTATTCAAAGCATCAAAATACTTAATTCCAGCCATTCAGAATTCCTCCTCTGTCCACTCCACTTTTTTTAAGCTAAATGATTAAAACCAGGCGATGATTCAATTTCCTATTTGCTAAACAACGTGTTCCCTTCCCATTAACAGACTCGCTCCTTTTAGCTGCTGCCCAGGAGAAATTATGAACACTGGGTATGACATACCTGTTCCCTTAGGCTGAAGATTTACTGAGCACAGTTAGGAACTGAAACATTTAAAACTCAAGAACAGTTTGGCAATAAATTTGTATGACACGCTCTTTAATAGAAGAGAAATAGTATCCAAAAACTTGCTTTCAAAGTCAAGCAACAATGAAGCCTCCATAGCTGACTCCATACCCGTGCATCTACATGACAAGTGTCACACCCTGCTTTAAAAAGATAATAGGATTATAAAGAATCAAGTTGTTCTTGTCCATCTCTAACATTTTAATTTTATCACACCAAATGGTAAACAATCTGTTTGGCAACTTATGCTCTATTTTTACCAGGTAACAGGAGGGTAACTTTTTCCTATTGAAATAAAGACACATGAGAAATCAGTTTAAATATATAAACGTCGCAGCTTTAATATAGGAAAAGTGTAAATTATTCCCAAGGTCTCTGCTTGAGGGCTGATTTGTAATTGTTTGCCTAAGGCAACCTATCTGCATTCAACCCATATCAGAGAAAAAAAGAATCTAAATGGATTTAAAAAAGGAAATTAACTTTTCCAAATCAGCCAAGAGGTCTGAAAAATACAAGTTATTAGACTTACACGTAATATTTCAAGTATTTCATAATACACTTGTGCCAAGGTAACTGCAGTAGGCACAAAATGTTAAAAAGAAAACATCCAAGTTTAAAATACCACAGGATAAAATGAACCACAACATTAGGATGGGACCTGAAGTCAGCCAAAACTTTGAGATAGAATTATCTAGACTTCCTTGTCCTAAAAGTCCTCTCTATCCATCCATTAGAAGTTATAATTTTCTGAGAACAAGTACCATTTAAAAAATAAATAAATAGAACAGAATTAATTAATTTAATCATAAGGAGGTGTTTCATTATTGCCAGCATAGTCAAATGCCAGACCAGGTTGCCCAAAGAGCTTGTGAAGTGTCCATTCTTGGAGACACTCACATTCTGACTGAACATGGCTGTGAGAAACCTGCTCCATCTGACCATGCTTTGAGCAGGACTGTTGGACCAGACCATCTCCAGAGACCCCTTCCAGTAGAAACTAAACGGGAAGGAGCACTCCACCCACTGTGAGACATTCAACTCCCTAATATCAGATTAGACACAGCCTAAAATGAAATCCCCCATCCCTCCTCAAAAGCACTGCTACCACAGCCATCCTATCCTTAGCCCCCTCTGCTTCACTTTGAAAATCTGCAGGGTTTTGCCACGTTACTTACTAATGTGAGTCCATTCCATCACCGGAGAGGGATGATGATCCAATTCTTGCTATTCCCATGGGTTCCCCAGCAGCTAAAGTCAAGGTTTCCCAACAGCAGAGCTCCCATCCTTTCAGCCATTCCTTTTTTCCCTTTCTCACTCCTCACTCACAAAACTTTCCCTCTTGAGCCTTCTGATCTGCTTCCCCAGAGGGAAAAACCTCTTTCTCTCTCCAGAAGGTTCAGAACACTCACTATGCATCAGGCAGGACACAGCAAGCAAGGACTTTGTTGCCACCTTCTCTGCCACCCAGAGAAAGCCTTGGCAAGAACACAGCCTACAGCAACTCCTACCTGAACACACTGGAGTGGGGTTGTGGAACACAGGTGAATGAATGTACAATTTTAAGTATTATAATCGACTTCATCACTTTAGAAAGCACTGCGGACAACAGTCTGCACCATTCTAAATATATCCCCAATTAATAAAAATCAATCATCCATGCCCTCGGGCACTGAAATCCAGCCTTTGTGCTGGATTGATGGAATCCATGACAATCACCACCTTGTGCTTCTCTGCAGTTTCTCAGTGTGCTCCACTAAGGCACATGTTCAAGTAGAACTCGCCAGCCGTTGTAGCAGCCCCAGTCTGCAGGTCAGGCTTCAGCCATTTGCTTCACTGACCTCTAATGTGTTAAGGGAAATACCCGAGAAATAGATTTTATTTGTTTCTTAATTTTGCTCTAGTTTAATTCTTTCTGACTAAATGAGATAAAGGAAGAGATCCAAGGGTAGGACAAGAAAGTGTTCATGCAGGATTATATAAAAGCATGGTACAGCTACACACATTCAGTGTGTTTCTCCCTTTAGTACTTCAAGTCCTATAGACACAAAAAATGAGAAGGAAAAATGATAAGACAACTCTTAGAAATTTAAATAAAAATGGGGTTTCTTTTGACATATATAAATTCCACCTTTTCCATTTACAGGATTGCCAGTTGTCTTGAATTTTGTCACAGGAGACTCCCAGTTTTGATAGACCTGTCATGTGCCCTGTCAAACAAATTTGCAAGATATTGTAAAACGTGTAGAGGGAAGTATCTCTCTATTGTGGTGTGGGGATGACAGCTTTATGAATGACGTCAAGGAAAAATGTTGTCCTACAGAGCAAATATATGGCAAGTTATTATACACTATTCACCCACTGCCCATATTACTCAGCTGTTTCAGGTCTTGCTCTCCCTTTTTCCAGCTTCAAATTTAATTATTTCACTTTTTCATAGGTTAGTTAAAAAATATCAAGGAAGGTGAACAAAACATACAACTTAAGCTTGGTAACTGTAGAGAGAATAATTAGAGGGTTTTGCCATTTTCTGTATAATGGAGATTTTAATAGAAACATCCAAATGTCCTGTAAGTGGCTGCATATTTTCACTGATTCTCTTAAAATTATAACACCATGTTATGTGTAGTCTCACATTTTGAAGTGCTTCTTTGAAATGTCTGATGCAATAATCAATGCATGAACAAATATAAATCAAGAATAAATCCTGGTTTGCTTCTAATACAAACCCACACCTTAAAAAGTTACAAATCAGTACAATAATGTAAAGAATAGATGCTTTCTACTTCAATTGTTTTGCATCAGAAGATCAAGCTCCCGACTATCACTCAGTACTCAGAAGCCTCTTCTTCAAAACTATTTAAGGCAGCATGTTTTTAATGCTCATTTACTGTTCTTTCAGTTAAACAAGACCACTATACAACCTGTCCAAAGTTTTCCTTGGTGGGCACCTGATATTCACTGCCATAATCTAGAAATAAAGGGTCTTTATCCTAAGATGGCACAGTCTGCAGAGAAGAGTTCTGAGTTCATACTTGTAGAAGCGGCCATGCACAGTAACCAAAACAGGATGCCTAAAGAACAGAGCAAGAACTCAAAATACCTCTGAACCCACTTTCAGGTGACAAGATTCCTTGAAACAATTCTGAATTCTATGTATTTAGTAACCTTTATAAACCTCTCTTCTCTGATCCTGGTCAAGGTTTCTCTGAATCCAGAAAAACTTTCACCATCTCCCTCCTTCAAGTGTTTCTTCACGTCTTCAAAGAACTCCCGTATGTGAAGCATATGGACTGTGAAGCACTGACTTCAAAAGTAAAATAAAAGCCTGGTCCCCAGTCTATTGGACACGTTCATGCGTCCACTAATTCTCTATTACAATTTCTATCAAAGTGTCCAACAGTGACATCAGGCTTAGCAGAACGCTGTGTCCCAGATCTGGAACTCTCAGAAAGTACTGGCATCATGTTTGCCATCTATCAATCAGTCCTCAGGCACAAAGACGGTTGAAAGCAGGAGGTGACAAACTGCAGTTGGCAACTTCACCATCACAGCACTTCCCAGAGGTGCTCTCGCACAGCAACAGTAATTTTGTTCTCTCCTGCCACATTATCGTCCACATTAAATATTTCAGCCCGGAAAAGAGAAGGCTTTGGGGTGACCTTATTGCAGCCTTCCAGTACCTGAAGGGAGCCGACAACAAAGATGGAGAGGGATTTTTTACAAGGGCGTGTACTGACAGGACAAGAGGGAATGGCTTCAAACTGACAAAGAGGTTTAGACTGAATACTAGGAAGAAATTCTTTACTGTGAGGGTGGAGATGCACTGGATAGATTGCCCAGAGAAGCTGTGGCTGCCCCATCCCTGGAAGTGTTCAAGGGATGGCGCTTGGAGCAACCTGGTCTAGTGGAAGGTTGCTGGTCCTGCCTGTGGTACTGGGGTTGGAACAAGATCTTGAAGGTCTTTTCCAACCCAAACCCTTTTATGATTCTATGAAATGCAGTGACATGGTTGACCTATTAAACTATTTTGCTTAAATTTTTCCCTAATTTGTAGCACTGTCTCACCTTAAAGATGACTGCGCATTCACTGAAATGCCCATCACTGCAATGGAGAGAAAATATTTAAAAACTTGAAATTCTGTTAACAAATATTCAAAAAATTATGTTCTGCTGTTTATCGTTATGTTAAAGAGAATGGTTTGAGACAGCACGGGACTGACTTCAAAGCTCAAATATCTTCAGACTTGTCTGAAAGACCCCCTTTTATCCCACGATGCAGTGAGCGTTCCTCGCTTCTGGAATACCTGTCCTGCACTCATCTGTAAGCCTGGAACTATGTGACAGGTAAGAAACTCAGGATTAACCTAATGTATTTGAAGTCATTATTAATGGAATCCACTAATCTGCCTGCGCTTTTAAGTGCTGTTATATCAGTCAAAACATAAGAGATGTGACAGACAATTCCTGCATGCAAAGTTCCAGCTTGCTGATTTATCTATAGATGTGGAATGTTTACTTCAATCAAGCTAAGAAGTTGGTGTCAAGTGTTTTAACATATAGAACAACTACTCACAGAAATTCAGCTTTGTGCTGCTGCAGATACACAGCACCACACGCAGGAGAGCACAAGGAACAGGAGACAGGATTGTAGTTTGATCTTTTGTGTGATACCTAAAAACCATTATCTTCAAAAGATAAAAACCTCTGTCTTGTAAAAAACCCAATATTCAAAATACGGCCTGCAAATGTTCTCGCTTCAAATTTTCTAAATATTTTAACAGCAAATTACTCATTAAATTCACAGCTAAACAAACTAAAATTTTGTTCTGCTCTTGAAACAGCAGTTCCTTTGAATGATCATGATGGATGGTGTAATAAGTGTTTTGCACAGCAATGTTTTCGTGCTTTAATTACACACACCCTCAGCAGAGCTCTCAGATGTCTTTTACTGCACCACCTCACAAAGAATCCCTTTCTCACAAAGAATCCCTTTTCCTCAACCTGAGAGTCTAAGGAATTTTATCAGGAAGATCTGATTTTATCAGGAAGATCTGACAAGAAAATAGTCAACAACGGAGGGGGAAAAGGACATCCAAGTTTAGGGTGGACGTGATTTCTTGATCCCGAGGGGTGGAGGAGGATGGCAGGGGGGTTGCAGGTCTGGAGCAGGGATTTCCCTGCAGCCCGGGGGATATTCCCTGTAGGAGCTGAGGTCATGGAGAGCCCCAGTGGGAGCAGCTGTCCCTCAGAAGCTGCATCCCAGGGAAGGGCCTGACCTGGGATAGGTAGACGGGGGAAGAGTGGCCCAGAGGGGCTGGGAGGAACCAACCCATTCCCATCCCTGTGCCCTGGGAGAGGAGGAAGCAGGGAAAGAATTGGGGAAGGGCTGATACAAAACAAGTGTCACCAGCAGGACAAGGGAAGGGATTCTGTCCCTCCACTCTGCTCTTGTGAGACCCCTCTGCAGTGCTCTGTCCAGATCTGGCACTCCCAACACACGAAGGACATGGAGCTGCTGGAGCAAGTCCAGAGGAGGCCACAAAGATGCTCAGAGGGCTGGAGCCCCTCTGCTCTGGAACCAGGCTGGGAGAGCTGGGGGTGTTCAGCCTGGAGAAGAGAAGGCTCCAGAGAGATTTTACAGCACCTTCCAATGCCTAAAGGGGCTCCAAGAGAGTTGGAGAAGGACTTTGGACAAGAGCCTGGAGTGACAAGAAAAGGAGGAATGGTTTAAACTGAAAGGGAGTAGGTTTAGATTAGATATCAGGAATAAATTCTTCCCTGTGAGGGTGGTGAGGCCCTGGCACAGGTTGCCCAGGGAAGCTGTGGCATTCCTGGAAGTGTTCAAGGCCAGGCTGGATGGAGTTCTGAGCAACCTGGGATTATGGAAGGTGTCCCTGCTCATTGGATTGGACAAAAATCATCACAACACTGACATATGTGAACAGTTTACACCCACAGTCAAACCTCAACCCTTGGTCCTTTACTGCTTTACCACAACAAAAGATTCCCCACAATTACTCCACTCTCTGGCAACCTACAGAGTTTTGCCTGTTTCCATCCTTATCACCATCCATAAGCTTTTACATATTTTTCTCTCCCCAACCTGTTGGGGAAAGAACAGAATTTTAATTTAAATTTTCTTCTTACTAGACCTCAAATAGATAATTTTCTTCTCTTAAAATGGCCTTATACAAACCTGCATTCAGTCAGTCAATATCAGTCTAACATGAACTCACTTCTCTCCTCATTTCTTCATATTTATGAATTAAATTCATTTGATGTTGTAATTTTAAACAATTCTTGATAGAGTCTAGTGTATTTGCTAATAGGAAAGTGTATACTGGAAATAACCAGAAAAACAAGCACAGAAGATCTGGACGAGGATCATAATAGAAACTCCAAAAGGCTAATAAATAAAATACAGCATGTAGAATTTTAACAATATATCCTTGTACTTGTAAAGATGGTGAAGAACTAAATATTCTGGGTCTTCCACACTATTGCTCATTCCAACCATCGTATCCATATAACTAAAAAAGTTATGTATTCAGCACTTCGTGGATGTCAAACTGACAGATTAAAATTAACAATAATAATTGCTGTCAATATTTACTCTAAATTGTCTTTCCTAACATCTTGCCATTGAATCCTCTATTTTCTGTCCTTCTCAAATGATTTGTTCTCCTGTTCCAGCCCATGTGTCATCATGGAGAACTGCTGACTTGGTCTGAATGCAAGTGGCTTGTCAGAAACATCATCAAATTTGAGTTAAATATAGGTGGTGAACCATAATAGATGTGCCACTTACATTGTACTGCACCCTTACCAGTTCCAAAAATTAGAGGAACTATTCACATGCTATATTTTTATTAAGAATGGGGGCTTAACACGTTGCAAGGAGCAGAGTCTGCAGGAAGTAGAAAACAAAATGTAAGTGGGGTTAAGTTACAGAAAGATTTTAGAATTGCATTTGGGTTGCTGAAAAAATGAATATACAGTTTAAAAATCAATAATGCAGTCTAGAGAAAGGAAATCCTTCATCTTTCTGAAGGCAGCACTCTTACTTTAGGACAAGGCACTGACTTCATATCCTAGTATTTAAATACATTGCTGAAAGCATTATACTTCTGATGAGACATAAAACCTGATAGTTTTTGCAAGCAGAGAAGTGTTAACCTTCATGTTTTGGACAAATTTCATTTGGACAATTACATTCCAACTAACTACTCCTGTGATTTCAAATGTCTAAGAGTCACCAAACAAATGACATTACACCTTAGCTCTCACACCAGAACATAAGGAACTAGAAGGTCACTGGGATAAACAGCAATATTTTGGTAGACAGTTTTAAATGTCAGCAAAGCAATTTCGTGTAGGATATAAAATGCAATGGAGAGTTAAGCATTTTTGAAAATTGTGCTGAAAAGTACATGAGATCTTTGGTAATAGGCACAGGCACAGGTTGGGGACTGCATTCATTAACCCACGAAGCTGAGTTTCAGACAGTGGCTCCTTTTACAGCCTTTATTCACTTTTAAAAAAGTTTGAGATGGGACAGAATAGAAAAGGTTTTTTTCATATCACTTACATTTTTCATATAGGAACTTTATACATTTAAATCAACTCTATGCCTCAAGCACTGCAATAGAACAACATTGTTTAAAAAATAGGGCAAAATGATGACTTTGGAATAAGAAAAGAAAAAGACAGGAAGAAAAACAAAATAACAAAATTCTCTTTTTCACATATAATGGGCAAGTTTAGCCCTTACACTACAATTTTTTAAGATGTCAGCCACTCAATAGGCTATATCTAATAAAGAAGCATAAAAGAAGTACTTCTTTACTGGTGCAAAGAAGTACAGCAAGAAAATAAGACAATATTTTCCTACCAGATTTATTTACTTGAGATCACTTTCAAGACACATCTTGCATTGCCATTGGTGATATAAAATATCCTACTAAAATAAGCTCTCACTCCTCTGAAAAATTAATGTAACCACTGAAACAGCACTACACTGACTACTTTACATTCAACTACACCAACTAGCAAAGCATAATCATTTTGCTGAAAAAGCTTCTGAAGCCCTCTCTGTATATAAAGCCACTTTGGTATCAGTACATAAACTGATACCAAAGTGGCTTTACAGAAACATTGCACATTTTTAAATACTAAGTGTGCACCATGGTTATCTTTTGGAATAAATTAAAACCTAATGTCGTAATTCAAAAGGTTGGTTTCCTTTAGTAGGGAAGAGACCTTCAATCTGTTTTGTGACTAATCTCTATTCTTGATGCACCTCAAACTTACACTCTACCACTTCCATTTGCTATCACATACATAAAAGCCAGCCTTTCAAGGACCCCACTAAAATTTCCCTACTTTTCAACCTTTGCTGGTAAACTCTTTCCTCTTTAAACCTGAGATCCACCTTTTCCCTTAGTTCACTATATTTTCCCTAAGTTACATCTTATCCCATCGAACACTTCAATAACATGTAAATAAACAAACAACCCATTTTAATCCTGAGATACAAAACTGCCTTGTGAAAGAAGAAGCTAAAGACAGCAAGCAAATTTTGAATGTATTTGTTAGCTCCCTCTTAACTCTTCTCACAAGTTATATTAAACATTTGCAGCATAACAGTGAAACAATTTGCTCTGCAATATGGTACCCCTTTGTGTAAGCATTTTAGATTCCTAATATAGATAGACATTTCAAAAAGGCATGTTAATGCTTTACTTGTTGTGAAGGCAATTCATTCATCTGAGACTCATAAAACACACCTATGCACCAGTTAGGAAAGATGGATTTCCTAGTGCTTTCTGCCAGTCCTGCAAGGTCTGACAGGTTGTTTACAGGAAAGCAAAATGACTGTGTTTGAGGTGCTCACCTTGACAAGAAGAGAATGACTTCAAAATCAGACATTCAGCCTCACAGGACACTGGACTTTGTGAAAACAGCTTTGTTTTTGTCTGTGAGCTTAGATACAGGCACAAAAGAACTGAAGAACCTCATTCTCTTCTGCCCAGATGCACATTCATAAGGTCTTTCTGACCAATTCTGTCAGCCCTTCATGGCAAGGACATTTAAAATTGAGGCAATGAAAACAATACCTGGAATATTATTAATGCAATAGTCAGTTAATACCAGCTAATAACTAAACAGGCTACAGCAAATTTATCTAATTACATCTGCCATCAAATTAAGGTTCTCATGCTGTTGTGCTATTTAAAAAGTACTTGCCTTCAAAGCAACACTTTGGTGAGCATTTCCACAGCCAAGCCTGCTCTTTGGACCTGGTGTTTCCCTGACCTTTCACATCTAAAAAACCCTAAAATCGTGGAGTAAACAGTCTCCCAAACCTATTTATGTTGGCTGAATTGTGATATGGCACATGACACTGCAGCAATCACAGCCCACAGCAATAGTGCACTGGCCAAGCCCAGGCAGTACCGTGTGGTGTTGCAGCATGTTAATGTGCAGGCTCAAAAAAAAAACAAAGCAACTCAGTAGAAAAGAAGGCAGGCTCAATGAATTGCCCAGAATATTAGTTTTGAAGCCTTCCACCTGTCTCCCATTCTCTGGAGGGATATTGTATTATTACATATGACAAAGTCAATGTGAATCTTAAATGATAAAGAGGCATAATACAATATTGAGACAAAAACAGGATCTGGAAATTGGGTTTTTTATGCTTTTGTTAAGTAAGCTTGTAGCCAACAAACACTGTTTCCAAAAACTGTAGTGACTGTAATGTAATTTAATGTCTATATAGCTCCCAATTAGTTTTCTCTCAAAAAAACTACTAACACAAACTGTCAAAGGGACAACAAAATTGAGAGAAAAATAAATTAAAATTCCTTAAGAACACCCACAGAAAGGAAGTTCCTTCAAAGTCACAGCCCAGAGACAACTACCACGTTACAGAAAAGGATAGCTGTGTAAGCCACTGAGCCAGAACAAAGAATAATATATAAATAAAAGAACTCAAAGTTCCTGTGAAAAAGCATATTTGGATAGCCAAAGAAATAGCCTTTTTGCAGAGGGTCAACTGAATCCTCCATCTCAAGACTACAGAGGTACAAAATCTAAGACAGAAAAACAGCAGCACACAGATCCAGGGATTCCCCATCCCTGAATTGTTCATGGCCAGGTTGGACGGGGCTTGGAGCAACCTGGCCCAGTGAAGGTGTCCCTGCCCATAGCAGGGGGGTTGAAATGAGATGATCTTGAAGGTCCCTTCCAACCCAAACCACTCCATGATTTTAGGATTCCAGGACATACCACACATCTCAGCAAAGGCTCCAGCCTTGAGCACTTCATGATGCACAAAAACCGACGTTACAAATGTGCATTTCGATATTTTCTGTTCAGAGGGTGCTTAATGAAAATTTTAATTTTTCTATAGTACAGTTGGAATTTCCAGAAAGCTTCCATTTGTTAAATGTTCAAGTAATTTAAACACTTTTTGCTCCTTGATGGTAGTAACTATGTACCTGATCATTTCAGCAACCAGCAAAAATAAAGTCTAATCAGAAACGTCAATTGTGAGCACAGTATTATAGCTGAGTCCACTAATCCTAACTAAATATGTTCTTAGAACCAACAAGCTCTCACCATTTTGCATCTGAAAATCAAATGAAGGCTACATTAATATTGCTGTGCACATAATGCAAACATGGAGCTATAAGAGTTATCTGTTTTTCTAGGTTATCTTGTGTAATTATGTACAGGAACATCAGGAACTGACAAACAAATTCGATGACCACTAAAGTTTGGGACAGTAACTTCAAACAATCCTAAAGACTTTACAGGACACCACATGCCTTCATATAAACCCAGACTAAGTGAAAAATGTTTAACAACATGTAAAAGGATTAACACCTACACTAAAGCATATAGTTTAGCCTCAAAACTCTGCAGAAACACTAATCTCATTGGTTACACCTCGAGAAGTTGGACATCACTAAAAGATGTATTGTATTAAATCTTTCCTGCCTGCAAGAAAATACTGAAAAGGCAAAGCCATCACAAAAAAAGCAGGATTTTCCTTCATACACTATCAAATATATCAAGTTTTCAAGCTTTAGAATGTTTTATTCAATATTCCAGCCTCAATAAACAAAAGTGTCCCCTGCTGATATAAAAACCTTCACAACTTCCAAATTACTGACTTACAAAGGCACTTTTTGGTTCAGAGTGTATCGGTTACAATGTCTTCTAAAAATTATAACTAATAGTAATTATGAAAAACTGGTTTCATTTGTAGTAAATCATTTAATATATTCTATGCAAGGGGAAACCTTAATAAAACAACAGACCCAGCAAACTGAATAACCAGCTCCACGTATATCACTCTGGTACTTCAAATTTAAAAAAAAAATCAGTCTTCTTTGAATTAAAATGTCTCCATAAATAGGCCACTCTTTATAAAAAGTAATATAACTCATCCTCAGTGCATATTAAATCTTTCACAAGTAGTAACAATAAATTTCATAAGCATATGTACCATGTGCAAATCAAACCCTGCATCTTCAGGGATACAATGACGTGGCCTTGCTCAAAGTATCCATAGTTGAAAATACATATATGGGCAACCAATGATTCCTTTAGCCATCTTCACATCTGCAAGGAGCTGCTGTATGTAATTCAACATCACTTTAAACAATATCTAGGAACTTCTTAAGGGAAAAGAAAGAAAGGGAAAGAAAATGGGAGAATGTCTTGTCCAATTTCATATCCCCGTTTAACTGTGAAGTTTTACAAATTGTTATCGATTAACGCAGTTGAAACTGATCTTGGAAGTTTAAAACAACACCAAGTGAAATGGAAGTTATGAATAATTAATCCATATACCAAAGGCCAAACTATTTATTTAAAGGACTCTGTGCTGAATTGAGTTTCCATGATCAATACAGTCACTGGTTGTCTTGGTTCAAACATGTAAACTGCATTTCTTGCCCAGAGCTGTGTGTGTCACAGTCCTGCTCCTCTGCCAGGTCAGTAACAACTTTTTAATTAAGAGTCTTCCACACATTTCCTCCCTCTTGCAGTTTGGTGAACCAATTTTTAAAAATGTGAGAAAAAAATTATGGTTTTTTCCTCAAGCTCCAATCCTGCAACACGCACTTATTTTCTCAATTCTTTTATTGCTTTGTGACCCATCTGCCATAAGGTACTTCAATCTAGAACAGCCTAAAGTAAAAAATAAAAGCCTTAAAATAAATTACAACTGCTGACATCCTAGAAAGTAAAGTCACTCTGAACTCTGTGCCACAGATGAACAGAGTCCACCCCTCCTTTCTCCAACTCTGTGCTAATAGTGCTCACTGACCATTTTTCTTACCCTGAGTACCACTTAAAATCCTTTTTAAAAGAAGCATCGGCATTGCAGAAATTTTAACAATTCTACTGCTCTAAAATCAGTTTGTCACAGTTTCATGAACTAGTTCATTACACCCAACAGCTGAAGGCAAAAAAGCACACAATTATAAGATATTATTCAATTTATAATCAAAGTCCTTCTGACATTAGAAATTTGCCAAATCAACCATAGAGCTCCAGAATGCCCGAAGCTGGCTTAAGGTTTTTTAATTTGTGGAAGTTGTCTGAGTCTGCTTCTAATATGGAACACAGATTTTAGTTACAGCATTGTTTTTTAAAATTCAGTTTTGTCTTCCCTCTGGAACAGCTTGGTGTGACTGTAAGTGAAACACTCTCCACTCCAGGAAATTAATCTGGCTGTGCTCAACCAGACGGAGCAGAAGATCTTCATCTTGAATCAGGTTTTCCCTGAAATGACAGTGTTACACATCCCTCCCAAAGCCCAGAAATGAACTCATGATTCAGATTTGGATTAAAATTCTAATTATTTGCTATTTAAAGTCCTTTCTCCTAAACTCGTAAAACTCATATAGTCTTGACAGAATAACAGTCACCAAAAGCTCAATGTGCAGAGAACAGGAACAGTTTCCACCGGGAGAGGAAAACCATGAAAAGGAAGAGCTAGCACAGAAAAAAGGAAAACCTTTCTACAGCTTCCTGCAATAGCAAAGGCCAGGGGTGATTAAATGCAGATTGTGGAACTTCCATCCCCAGATCTTCTTCCAGAAGGCCGAGGCATTGCTTCTCCATAACCGGACCTTTGAAGCAGCAAGATGGAGACAGGAGGTTCTCTCAAAGTCCCTCCCAGTCTCCTTTCTGTGATTTGTTTGGCATCTCTTGTACAAACATGGACAGGAAAATTCATTAACTGCAGCTTAAGAAGTCAGTAATGAAAGCGAGAATAAGCTACCTGAAATCCTATTTCTTCTGGAAATCTGCTTTCTCTTTAGGTGGAATAGGAAGGTTTCATAAAAAGGTTCTGCTACCAAACCTTATCATAAACCAGTATTATTAACTGAAGCTACCTTATTTTAATGGCATACGCATAAAAGAACATCACATTCACTTTTTGTTAACCAGGAATTTAAAATAATTTAGATTTTACTGACTCAGGTATCAGCTGCAAAAAGAACATCAATGTCTTCAGCAGCTACAGACCAGATAACCTTCCCTCTAAATGGGAAGAGAGACGACATTCAGAGAGAAGTATAATGAGAAACATTTTATATAATGCTGTCTCACATCAGTAATTTGCTGTTTGTGAGGAGATCTGCAATTTTTCAAGTTTTAACCTTTGAATATATTACTATGCTGAACATTCATGAAATCAAGGAAACATCGAGTACCAGGAAGCACCTCATGAATCTCAACTTGAAACAGAAAAATCTAATGTAACTGATAACATTAACTACCAATTCTACAACTTTAACTATGTGAATAACTAATACAACCACCATAACCAGCATGCACGTTCTTCTCATCAAACATTAAAAAAATAATATTATTTTATTCTTTAAGGGGTAATGATCTAGCACTCAGAGTAGTTTGAGGATATAAATGCTTATTTAGAGCTGGAACACTGTCTTCTCTTACTTATTAATTTATTACCAAAATCTATCAGTGCAAAAATAATTAAAGAACTTTTAAGATTTTACAGTCTAATAATGCTGTTAATAAATAGATACAGATGTGATATTTGTCTAACAGCTACTACACAAAAAGTTTTTAAATATGACACAAAAGATATTACTCTTTATACAAAAGATAGTGCAGCTTTTCAAATACAGCACATTAACAACAGCCCTGCTATCTCATTAATTTTTAGCTTGGAAAACTGCATTTTCACTATTTCTTGCAGCATTTAAGGTCAAGTCTGATCCTGCTTTAAAGTTACTCTTCATGGTGCATTCATCTGTGCTTTCAGCTATTTTGTGAATCGCAGAGTAATTAACCTTTATTCAATACATTTCTCATTCCCTGACAAGTGTGGCATTTCTCCCTCAAGCCTTTCTTAGAAAAAAAAGTGCTACTGTTCTGTTCCCAATAATGTATGCAAACAAACACTGCTACATGTAGAGCAAAGCCCACAAATGGAGGAACGGGCAAGCAAAAAGTCATTTCCGCTGTAATTTCCCTTATTAGTAAACAGGTCAGAAAACAACTTTCTTTACAAAAAACTCTGGTCACTGCCAGGAGGCTCCTGGGACAAAGGTCCTCTGCACACCCACCACGGAGCTCCAACAGACAATGGCAGACGGGGAACCCAAATCCCAGCCTAAGGAGCTACTCCCAAGCCTGTCCCGGGTACTTCCCCCTGAACCACCAGGACAAAGGCAAGGGCATCTGCACTGTGACCACCAGGACTTTGTGACCAGGGGTGTTTCCACAGTGACCACCAGCCTTTGTGAGGAGTTGCACGGTGCCCAGCAGGCCCTTGTGACCCAGGGTGGCATTGTGCCCAGAGGCCATTGTGACACAGATCCCTGGGGGATCTTGTGGGGGCAAATTCCTTAAAGTGGCCACTCCCATGAGAGCAGCTCCCCTGGGTGCCCGTGGCAAGTGTTCAACAGAGCACCCTGAAGATGCCAAAGAAGCAAGAGGGGAATGCCCACCACCAGCCACATGAGGGGCTGCCACCGCTGAGGGATGGGGCTGGAGGGAGAGGCTGGAGTGGGAAGAGACAGAGAGCCACACCTGGCACCCAGCATTTCCATGTGGAGGAGCCGGCACCGGGATGGTCGAGGTGCAGCCATGCCCTGACCCAAGCTCAGCTGAGCTGCCATGGCCAGGACCTGCCTTGGTGCCAGGGCCAGGCTTCCCAGCTTGGGGGGGTCACTGTGCCAACACAGCCGCCCCCATCCCACGCCACCTTCTGCTTCCCAGAGGTGCGCCACAGGCAGCCCCCGGCAGCACCACGGCACACCAGGGTAACCAGCTTGTCCCTCCACGGGAAGAGGTTGCCACCACTGCCCAGACCAGCAATGTCACAGAGTCATCAGAGCCTCTGCACACAGGACAGGCTGGAGGGCTGGGAGTCACTGCCCCACAGGAGAATGCCACAACCAGAAAGAGTGTCCCCACCAGTCTTGCTTGTCCACACCTCCCTCCAAGGGCTTCAAGGAACACTGGCAGCTCCACGCTGGCTCACCCTTCAAACTCCAAAAGCAGCCTCTGCAAATGTCACACTGTCCCCTCTGCCAGCAGCAGCCTCTGGGTCTTATCTGAGGGGCAGAGCATGTGCTGAGGGCCTTGTGCCCAGAGGCCACCAAGAGCTTGTGCCACCTGCTCAAAAGGGCACCACGGCTGCTCAAAGAACCTGGGAAACACCTTCCGCGGGGAGCAGAACTGCAGGGCTCTGGGAACGGTCAATGGCAAGGCCGGGCCACTGTCTGCCACCCCTGGGACCTGCACGTGGCTCACCACTCTGCACGTGGGCCGAGGATGCTCAGAAGGACCTGTCGCTTACCAAGATAGAGGAGCTCGAGGACCCAGAGGAAGAGGATGATGAAAAAATTTATGGAGACCTGTTCAGAGACATCATCTCGTACCTGGAGGAAGAAAGTTCCATCGAGACCACCTGCATCCCCAATCAATCAAGTCTCAGGCAGGAACCAGTGACAGGCCCCCAGGTGCTGCCCAGAACTCCCAGCTTGACCAGTGACTCCACAGGAGAGACAGAAAACTACTCTGAGCAGGAGTCACCTGGCCTGCTTGCAGACCAGCAGCCTGTCTCTGAGGACTGGCTGTACTGGGACACTGTTCTAAAGGAGCTACAGGAAGAGTGTGAGGAGGAAGAGGTCCCTGACAGAGAGGCTGCAGGAGAGGCAGACAGTGACCCACAGAGCACATCTCTTGCCCCTTTCAAAGAACAAGAGGCAGAGACAGCAGCCTCTCCCCTGGCTGGAGTGACCTGGGATGAAGAGCACAGCGAGCCTGAGGAAAGCTCAGGCTTCTCAGCTTCTCTGTCACCTGGAGGCTTCTGTGAGGAGAGTCAAAGGGAAACTCCTTCGTCATCCTTGCAACCTGCCTGTGGCACAGTGCTGTGCACAGGGACTGAGGATGCTGGGAAGCATCCTGTGCATATCAAGACAGAAGAGGTGGGGGAGCTGGAGGAAGAGGATGATGACAAAACACACAAAGACTTGTTGAGAGAGATTCTCTCCTCCCTGGAGGAAGTAAGCTCCACTGAGACCACCTACATCTCCAATCAATCAAGTCTCAGGCAGGAACCAGTGACAGGCCCCCAGGTGCTGCCCAGCACTCCCAGCTTGACTAGTGACTCCACAGGAGAGACAGAAAACTACTCTGAGCAGGAGTCTCCTGGCCTGCTTGCAGACCAGAAGCCTATCTCTGAGGACTGGCTGTACTGGGACACTGTTCTAAAGGAGCTATTGGAAGAGTGTGAGGAGGAAGAGGTCCCTGACAGAGAGGCTGCAGGAGAGGGGACCAGCGACCCACAGAGTGCGTTGTTACTCCCACTGCAAGACAAAGCTTGCCCAGTGCCTGCCCAGCCCCTGGCAAACAGGGCTCCTTCCCCCACAGGCCCCTCAGCCCTCCCACATTCCCCGGCTCCCCAGCCACGGCGTTCCATTGTCAGGATGGCCAGTCGGGCTCTGCGCTGGGTTTTCTCCTTCCACTGCCTCAGGGGACAGGGAGAGGAGTGACCCCAGCTGCCAGCAGCAGGAGGATCCCCAAAGGTGGCTGTTCACCCTGAGGATGTGCAGTTCCCAGAGGGCACAAGATGGATGGTGCCAGAGGCAGCCACCTGCCACAAGGACATCCTGCCGCTGACAGCCCCAGCCCATCACTCCCAAGGCAGCCTGGTCAGGGAGAGCCGGCTGAGGAAGGATTACAGCAGCACATTGTAGAATCCCAGGGAAGCTGACTTTAGTCACAAGGTGGATTGTGGTGGTGTATCCTCCCCATCCCAAGGCCACACTGTGACCTGGAAATGCTCATTAGGCCTCGATGAACTGCACGTGGGCTTAGCAGGAACACTGTCTGCTCCAAGGAATTAACAGCTGCCTAACAAGCACCTGTTTTTCAACAAACAGCCTTGGAAACTTATTTTTCTTGCCTGAATAACAACCCAAGTGGAAGAATATTGTTGTTATTAAACCCTCAAAGAAAGTTACTGACTCGAATTGTGTCCAGGATGGAAAATTACTATGAACAAAGCCCACTCTCTTGTGACCCCATAAACAGAAGTCCAGAGTCTTTGAGCTCTCAGTTCCCAGAAGGTAAGGGGCTAATGTGTATGTCTCAAACACCAATAACTGCATGGCTGTGGAGCCAGCCAAGGACTGTTGGTAAGAACAGACAAGAATTACTGGCAATAACCAAAGACTGTGGGTATTAACACACCGTGAGAAAGAACAAGATGTGGCTTGCGAAGTGGGTCTGGGTGGAGATAGGGCAGCACTTTCCTGGGACAGATATCTGGGACTTCCTTCCTTTCTTCTTTTTCTTTCTTTCTCTCTTTCTCCCTCTACTTCATCTCTCCCTCTGTAATTTCTCTCTTCCCTTTCACTCTACCCCTTTATCCAAATCCCACTGTCGTGTGCTTATACTGTAGGTCAGGGACTAACGTAACAATGTCCATGCCAAGTGTTTGATTTACTTATAAAGCTTTAAAATAAAAATCCTTTGCAGACTCTCTGACTTTCAATGATCCTTTCAACCACGAGCCTTTATAAATCTTCCTTTCCCTTAAAGGTGGGATGTCACAGGCATGAGCTGGGAAGCTCAGCAAAACACTGGCACATGTAGCCCAATCCAGGACTGTCCTGTGTCCTCATGGTTTCTCATCTACAAAGGCCACAGTCACCAGACTAAAGCAGGTGAACTCCTTCATCCTTACCTGGTCATGAGTTCCAAACACCTTAGGGACTAGCTATGACCAGTGACTGCATTCTCTCTCCAGAGTTATTTTAGTAATTCCCAGAATAAACTTCTCCATAATTCTACCAGGCACAGAAGAGAGATTGGTATGCCTCTCATCACAGGGTCCTCCTTCCTGCCCTTCTTGCAATCAACACTGGCCAGCTTCCAGTGGCCTGAGATCTCCCAAGAAACAGTTAAAGTAGGCACTGTTCATGTCAATGATCCTGTTAGTCAATTAGGTAAAGGCAACATAAAACTTGGGGTCTGTGTCCCCCTGAGGACTGCCAGGACAGGGGTATGGAGGTCCCCATGGTGACTGCCAGACCTTTGTGTTGGGGATTGGCACTGTGCCAAAATGCCATTGGGACAAAGGTGGTCCTTGGCATTTGTCTCTGCTGAACTCCAGGAGAGCCCTGGCAGCCTGGCCAAGTCCTTCCTAAGAGCTGCTTACCACCACCCTCAGAGCCCAGCCATGAGCCCAAGGACCATCCACCTCCCTGTCACACAGCCAGGGTGGAGTGATCCCTCCAATGCAGAGTTGGCCACTGCCTGAGCAGGTGAGCTCCATTCCCAAACAGAAAGGATAACTCAGCCCAAACTGCACTTTACTCCCAGCCCTGATTTGCTACCAGCCTCTCCTCTCTGTCCTCAGCCACAGTCAGGCAAATGCTCTTTCCATGAGGGAGGGAAAGCCATGGCTCCTGCCTTGGAAGAAGGATGGAGAAGCAACCTGAGTGCAGGGAACCCAGACAAGTCACTGCTGGCACAGAGAGAGCGTGGTCACAGGAGTTGTTGGCTCCTGATGATCCTGCTGTGTGGGGGGTTTCTAAGCAAATGGCTCAAGAGACCTTTCCTGGGCTTCCCAGGACAAGCAGCTCCTGGAGCAGGTTCAGGGGAGGACAACAAACTGTTATTAAAGGACTGGAGCATCTCTATTATGAGGAAAGGCTGAAGGAGCTGGACCTGCTCAGTCTCAAGAGGAGACGTTTGAGAGGGGCCAGTATCAATGTCTATCATTTTCTGAAGGAGGGTGTCTGAGGACGGACCAGGCTCTGCTTGGTGGTGCTGAACAATAGGACAAGAGGTAAGGGGCAGGAACTGATGCACAGGAAGCTCCATCTGAATATGAGGAAGAATTTCTTTCCTGTGCAGTGACTGAGCACTGAACAGGTTGCCCAGAGAGAGTGTGGAGTCTCCCTCACTGGAGATATTCCAGAACCATCTGGACACAATCCTGTGCCATGTGCTCTGGGATGACCCTGCCTGAGCAGGGGGGTTGGACAAGATGACCCACTGTGGTCCCTTCCAACCTGACCCATTCTATGACTTTCTAACACAGACTGACTGACCCAGAAAGCCTTCTTTAAACAAATCAAAGACATCTCCCAATTGCAGTTCTTCTAATGAAGATAAAAAAAACTTTCAGCACCCACTAGGAAGGTAACATGGCAGGACACAAGAAATCCATGAGATATCTGGAGTGTGAAAGGGATAATTTTTGGTCACAGATGTTGGACAGGTCTGCTTTCTCTAACCTTGTGGAAACTTCTGTCTACTTAAAGAAATACTGTTGTCATATGTCAAATTACTTTCACCTTGGCAAAACAAATACTTTTTGCACTGATCTGCTTACACAGCACTTTTGAGTAGACAGAGTATTCCTGGCTGCTCTTTTATCAAGAAAAAAGATGGATGTCCTTTTGTTAAGGCTGTAAAAATTAGTTCCTTATACTTATGAGTCAGAGCTTTCTGAAGCAGCTCACTCCTTTCCCTCATAATGGAGCATTCAGCTTTCATCAGCAGTGCCACCGCTAACGATTCCCAAACCGACAGCCCAAAAAAACATGATGAGCCCTTACAAGGAGTCTGGCAGCAATTATCTTCTCTTAAATATAGACAGAGCAGATAAATGCTGAGCTGGCCATGAATTTTCAGACAAACAAGGACTTGCTAATGATGGATTCTTGAAACTAAGAGGAATGGGATAGTGGGATAACCAATCATTTGCAATACATCAGTGCCAAGTTCTGCTAGGAAAAAATGTAGCAGGGAACTCAAGGTTTCTGGAAGAGAGGATGTGGATGTCAAAAATCTAAGTGTCACTATCACAGGATATACAGGCAAAAGTTTTGAGAATGCCATTGAGTTAACTTGTGACATCAAAGAAATCTGACCCAATAGTCCCATCAATCTTCTTTAGGAGACCAGAACATCCAAAAACATGGCCTATATCTGCAGGGTGAGAATCATGTTCCTCCTGACTCTTTTCCAAAGACTGGGTTTCAGAGATTTTAACTTGCTCCAGGAATTACAGGATTTGATCCCTTGGAAGAAGTGTTATCATCAAGATTTAAAACCAGGGCCATGATAAATACAAATGCCAGTCTGTGATTCTTCAGATTGTAGAATAATGATTTTCAAAAAGTAAAAATTTCTTTAAAGTGACTTTCAGAAAGTGAGAAAACGGATGGTTTTTTCTAACCACTTATATTTTCTTTAAAGGAAGGGGAAGGGGAATAAACAAAACCAGAAAACCATCATTTGGAATTAAAAGGAGTTTTCTTAAAAGTCTTCATAATTGTGCACGTTCTATAACAGTTTTTAAAAATATCGCCAGAAAAATCACCACAGAAACCAGACAAGGCTTGTCAAAAAATATTTTGCAAATTAAGTATCTACTTTGTTTAATAATGTTAAAAATTTAGGCAAGTTTGCATAAAAATTGATGATTTCTATGCACACGTGGGCAGAATTCTTGATGTGTAGCTCCAATGAATGGAATTGGATACCCCTTTAAGAAGTCAGTAATGTTTTCAAAACCTAAAGGATATCTTGGGCTTAGAGAGTTTTTTATATAACTTCATCTCTCTTTTAAATTTTAGTTCAAAGACAGGAGTTCTCCCAAGTATTTGCTTGAGACTTGTAGGCATATCATTAAGTTCTCCCAAAAAACAATGTCCCCCAGAACATCTCAGTGCAAAGTGGATACAAACACTGTTGTCTGCCATGCACCAACAGAGCAAGGGAAATTATTATTTCTTAAATGGAAAAGCAACTAATATGCCAAGCAGAATATGAATGACAGCAACTCAATCTACAAACTGTATCTTCAGAATTCTGTCTGTTCTCACTCAACAGGAAACTGGGATACACAGATGCAAACAAAGCTGGTTTTAGGACTCCAAACAGAAGTAAAACCCATTCTGAGAGGTGATGTTCTTTGCAAAAGGCTCTAAATAATGTATTCTTCGCAGAACACCAGACAGAGGAAGGGATGTGCCGTATCCTTCCCTTCCCAGATACGCCCTTAGTAACTGGAATTCAACACACCCAAAGGCAAAGCCACAAAAATGACAGTTGATACCATCAGGTAAAGCCAGTGTCTCATCAGTAAAATAAAAGCAGAAAACTGCATTCTAAATGAACATTAGAAAATATGACTGGATGCCTCTTTGTCATATTTGAAAAGCAAAAGCAACAATCTAAGCCAAACACTCTTTGTCTTAACTACAAAATGCAACCACGCCTTCTTGAAGAAACAAATTCCTACCTTCTCATCTTTTCCCCTTAGTCAACCAGTGTCATCTGCTTCAGTTAGGAGGAGTTTCAGCCAACAAGCTCTTAGCCAAAACCCAATTTCAGTGACACACTAATAATCTAAAAAACCTGACCATCTGTGTTTCATGAAAGGGAGACGTAAAAATGAGTATTAGCAGCATATTGATGAAACTGCAAACCAATCTGTCACAACCTCCTTTGCAGTCTCACATGAAAGACACAGTTGGCAGGAATCTAAAACATTCCATGGGAAAGCTTCTGGAAGAGGATAAAGAACTGCTTCAAATAACTCCGTTGTCTGGGAGAGAATAAAAAGGGAATAATTAAAGCATGGATCTGCCAAACACTAAGATAACGTGGAGACCTGGCAATCACCTCCCATGGCCAGTGAAACCAAACCCACTCGTGTTTTTCATCTCCCATTAGCAATACAATACTATTAAGCAATAAACCCTGTGTGATTTCTGCATGTTTGGAGGAAGCAGATGAAATGTGTTTGAGAACTTTAAAATGATCAAAACTTTTTTACCTTCACAGAGGTCAGCACAATACTCTATAATATACAGAATCAAAAGCATCTGTCTCTTACTGCCAGTCAGGATGCGCTCTTGGCTCTTATTAAACTTGGCATCCACTGTGATTACGAAGATCATTTCATCAGAACTTTGCACTTCTTCTTGCTGAACTTCTGAAATTCCTCCTGGCCCCAGCCTCAAGTTTCCCAAGATACTTCTGGACTCAATCTCTACCACTTACAACATTTACTCAACACTCAGCATCATCCAAAATTTGCTGAGGACACATTCTGTTTCACCATCTGGATCTTTGATATATTGGATATCAGCCTCGGTACCATCAAAGAATCAGCCATTTCTGCCAAGAAGACAAACAGGTCAGTCAAGCTTGAGCTGAGGTCGATAACTCCACAGTGACTGTGCTCAACTATATTCTTCTCTTTCACATGTTTGGAAAGGCTCTATAATCTTTTCAGAAACTCAAATGAGGCTGAGCAGCCTGTGGAACCCCCAAATCTGCCTCCTTATCTTTCCTTTAGATAAAATATTAACGTCTTTTTTTTTTTTTTTTACTCATCAGAAACCTTCATGAGTCACCAGTCTCAAATATTTTGTCCCTTCGATATGAAAAACACCCTGTCCTTCATCAGACTTCAAAAAAGAAATTCCATCACTTCAAAAATCACACCTGGATGCCATACATGGAATGCTACTCAACAATAAAGAAATTCTTTCCTTCAGAGTTCTCCTCTCTATCAAGACAATTTCTCATGCTCTCCAGCATAATCTTTACAAATTTTGGGGGGTTTACCATTCCTTCATACACATTTTTCTGTCCAAGCAAATTAATCTAACATAATAATATTCCTATCTCATTATTAAAAAACTCAGCAGTACAGATATTAAAACCTCATAGACCCTTCACTTCGCAGCACCCTCTTATACTTTTATTCCAAGCACTTTTGGAACATGGGCAGTTTTAATCACCGTCACCTTCACTGTAATACACAATACAGCTTTGATAGCATTATAGCATTAGCAGCAGTAAATCTCACAGATGCAACATGCTTCAATGTATACATCATGTACAAACTCTTCTCCTGCCAATCAGTTACTCTGATATTCCATAGAAAGAGAATCCCTATTAATCCCTGGCCTGACATTTTTCCTGCTTCTTCTTTCTCCATATGAAGGCAAGTGCAAAACCAGGATATAAAGTTCTTATTTGCTCTCTTGATTTTTACATAACACTTTGTCCAACACCCGAGACTCTTTATCTGTACATTATCACAGAATCACAAAATGGTTTGGGTTGGAAAGGACATTAAAGACCATCTCATTCCAACCCCCCACTACACACAAATTCTAAGCAGTGCATGTTTGCTCTACCAGCTACATAAAAAAAAATTCTCATTACTTCATCATTTCTGAAAGTTTTATTGAAAACTGTGCATACAGTAAAATTATTAAGTAATCAGCCAGTGCATTCTCTTTTTTAAAAAAATTAACTGTTTAGCAAATTCATTAGATTTGACAAAACCTGCTTAACAGAACAGCAAAAACCATGACAAATCTTAAAAATGAAATTTCCTCAGAGCAGTCAAACCAAACAAACTTGTTTTTTATATTTTAGATACATCAGTGAGATGCCTTCTGATATCCCAGATGACTTGTGAACATTATTTTTGTAACAGAGTCTTTTGGCCACATGGAGCCCTGCTGCTGTGTCTTAATACGGAGCTTTTCTTCCTGGAACAAACCAGCTGTTCCCGTAGCTCTGCATCCTACCCCAGACAGCAGTGCCTGTTTAAGGAGGAATATGACAAGCAAGGCACAAAATGATCATCACTCTCATTCATTCTCAGCATCCAGCAATAAGTTGTCAGCTCAGACACTGCATTTGGATTATCCAGGCAACAGGCCTCCTAGCAAATCCAGTTTTCCATTTCTCTTGCCCCGTGTTGAACCTGTCTGTTCTTCTGCCCTTCCCAACATTCAGCAGCAATGAATTCTACAATTTACATTATGAAAATAAACTTCCCTTTGATTACTTTAGAGCTTCACCACAGCTGAAGAAATCTGTAATACTGGTGCTGTCTTCTTCAAAGCATTAATCTTACTACGAATCTTCCTACAGAAACAAAGCTAATTTTAGTATCCATTTTCCAGGCAGGTGTGATGTGTAATTCATGTCCAACATGAAAACTGGTATGTTCAATGACAGTGATGATGTACTAAAAAAAATATTGATCTTTTTATGATTACAGTCATTGTATAAAAGTCAATATAGGGGTTTGTTTTTTCATCTGTACATAATGAATTTAAAGGCAAAGAAAAATCTACCTCTGCTGTCTGTGATTCACAGTAGCCCTTTCCCAAACTCCACAGAAGCAACAGAGTAAAACCAGACTAGGTCACCTCTTCCCCAGCACAGGGATGGTAACAGATCATCCTAAACCCTGTGCCAACATTTGTCAAAGCCTTTTACTGCTACTCATGGCCCCACAGCCCAATTCCCTGCAAACCTAAGAGTAAAAGCAGAACAAAAATAAACTAAAAATCTCCAAAGCCCTGGCAGCTCCTCTGCCAACAGATCCATGCTCTCTTCTCCAGTGTCTTTTCTAGGCACGGTGCAGTGCTGCAGGTTCCAAACAGGGCAGGCACTAAAACAGAGTCCATTCAAATGTGGGACCTGATGTCCTCACTCAGTCACATTTTCAGCCTCCTCAGTGCTCAGACAAAGCAAACAGAGCAGCCAAATCCCAGGCTCTGCATTATCGCTTGGCAAATATTTACCCAAAAGAGTCACAGAATCATACAACTCTTCCAGGGATGGGGAGTCAGACTAAGAAAGCTGCAGGACTTTGGATGACATGGAATTTAGGCCCAAATGAAGGAGTATCCAAAGCTTCTACATGATACCCAGCCTCAGACAAGCCACAGTGCCTGTGGTGCCAGGCAGGGATCTACGGCCATGGCTGGAGGCTCCCAAATCCAAGAGCACCTCCTGAACCCACCCCTGGAGCACAACACACAAATGTAAAGCCATGTGACACTCTTCATATCAAATTTCACCTCAGCACAGATGAATCACTAATTTAGTAAAATTCTGTATTTCTTAGAAGGTCAGACACCAACCTCATCAGCAAAGTGAGTTTTTACAGTCCCAAACCCATGTTACACACCCTCATGCTGTACTCAGTGCCTATCCATCAGCCATCTGACACAAAATAAAGCCCACTGCAGTCAAACTGCTTACATCAACAATAAACACCAGTAAAATGCAGTAAAAAAAAAAAACCCTCATTCAGTTTCTTTCACACCCAGGCTTCAGAATATGTAATACTAAAGAATTTATTGTATTTTCTTAAGTAAGTAAACGCACTGATTTTAATTTTCATGTGCTTTTCTGCACATATTATTTTTTTTGGTTACCATGTCTGGCTTTGTTCTTTGTTGCAGTGTAAAAACGTGCTGGTATATTAAAATGTTACTAAGTGTGTACAGATGTATAGCTTCTATTTGAGCAGCTCGGGGACTGGTAACCATGGCACTGCTTCCAAGAATAGAATTATCATCTGTAACAGCACTCATGCTGTGCCAGTTGACAGAATGGTTATAAATATATCTATTAGCAGCCTGAGCTGAATCTTTAAACAGCACTATAGGGACAGCAGTTGGCTAAAAATAGCTTGACAATATTGCATTTGAACACTTGTCCTCAGAAACACTTTGTCACATCCACGGAGCGAATTTCAATTTTTTTTTTCCCCCTGCACGAAGCTGAAAATGAACTTCTGTGGCACACAGGAGACAGACAGTGTGACATTTTTTGACCTCCCTACTCCCTAGAATGCTACAAATAAAAGCACAACAGCAACAATCTTGAAAAGGCTGCTATAAAACATGATGTGATGCCTAGAATTCAAAGTACATGAGGCAAGGGCCGAATCAAATATCATTTTACAAGGAGAAAAAAAAAATAACACATGGCAATAAAGGGCACACAAATAATCTGTCTGAGCTGCTAGAGCTCAGCTTTGTCCTACTACACTTCCATAGAACTGTAACAGGGAAATGATGGTTACAAAGTTGTTACTAACAACTGCATAAGCCACCATTCAGATGAATAAAGGAAAACTGTCTCAAGGAAGATTTCTAAATTTCGAAATCATGAATTCAGACATACATTCTCTTTTTTGTTTGCTACTTTTAGTATTTTCATGATCTTTGTGATCACAGTTGATACCAGCACAGTAATAACACTGTGGCCAGTTCAGTCAGATGATTTAAAACAAACAAGCATCCTTTATTAATACAAACTGCTAATTGCCTAATAAGTAACTGTACACTGGAAAATGTGGCTCATCAAAAACAACCAAAAAAAAAGGTACGAATGATGAAGGTCTCCACAAAGAAGGATGTGCTCCCAGAGTAAATCATGTCACATAGCAAAAAATATTTAGCTGAGAAGAAATCTCTGGAGGTTCTCTGATCAGCCCTTTGCTCAACATGGGGCTCAGTTACAGCAGGTTGTTTCATCAAGTCTAATTCTGAAAATGCAGATTTTGCAACATCTCTGAGCAGCCATTTTGTATCTCAGTGCCCTCCCTGTAAACAACAATCTTCCCAATATCTGACTGCAGCTTCTTATCTTCCAGCTTGTGCCTACTACTTGTCATTTGGGTGGTGCCCAGTGACAGACAGGGGAAATGGGCACAGATTGAACACAGGAGGTTCCCTCAGAACATGAGGAAATATCCCTGAATTCTCAGCCCGTTTCCAGCACAAATCCAAAGCACAGCCCCAGACCAGCCACTCTGTAGAACATCAACTCCACTGCAGCCCAAAGCAGCCCAGGGTGACTGAGCACTGCAGCCCAGAGAGGCTGTGGATTCTCCCACCTTTAACATACCCAAAAGTCAGCTGGACACAACTGACTTCAGGTGGCTTGAGCAGGACTGGAAAAGATACCTTCCAGTTGTGTCTTCCAGTCTCAGCCATTCTGATGCCCACTTGGATGTGCACTTCCAAATGCAAGGGAAAACAAGCCTCTATGAAAGAAAATTTATCTCCCAGCCAAAACTAAATACAGCTTTTAGAGTAGGTTTATATTACACCTTCCAGCTTTCTTGAGGATTATTTAAGGATGAACTACAATTTAAACAGAACAAGTTCTATCTGTTGTATCCTTCTTAAAGCCTTATTTTTGGTAAGATAATGTAATCTGCCATATAAAACTTAAATACTGAAAAAGTAAACTCTACTTTAGTATGAGACCTGAATGTTCAGGTGAGAAAACTAAGCTCTGGGGATAATTAGAATTGCTGTTTTCATAGGGCATATGGATCAACTTGGTCATGGCAGTGAACTTGGGCTGCAAGGCAAAAAGAATTAACACTTCTACACAAATTTGTCCTTTATCGACTACACATCACTTATTTCTTTCAAGTTTAAACATTTCCAATCTTTTTTCTAGCTGTACCACAGGGGAATTAGAGCATACATTACAACCCTGAATTTCTGAAAAATTTATATAAATACTGACAGTACTACTCCACATCTCCCTACGATTTTTGCATATCTGCCAAGTGATATGAAAGATTTTTACTCAACCAGTCAAAGTGTGATGCTGAGGACTAAAGGAAAGTGATGTCCAATCTGGTCAGACACTTCTTCAAACAGAAAAATTCATGATAAAACAAGCCTTTAGAATGAGCAATAGCTTCACTGACAGAATTATTTTAAAACATCTGATTTTTACAAATAAAACAAAAATTACATGAAACTTCTGTGCAAAAGAAATTAATTTTTGTTCCACTTAACTTCAATGTCTACTACAAAAGTGATGTTATTTGAAGGGTGTAAAAGCTTTCCTAAGAGTTCCAGTTCAACTTGTGCCACAAATTTAAACTGAATAATATGACTATTACTTTATGACTCTGTTCTGGTATAAATCTTTGGTCAAGTAGCATCTGACTCTGATCAGAATGACTTTTTCTCCTCAAGCAATTTGTTGCATGTATTCCCTTTGAAGTAAAAGCAGAATATCAAAAGTTGCCTGAATTTATTATAAGTTAATCAGATAGTCTAAAATTAATCATTAGCAAGCATCAGTTGGCTGGATCCATTCACATAAATGGTCTTGATTGGATAAAGCAGCAGTTCCTAAGCACAAGCTACTGAAGCCAAGGTACATTTAAAGTTCAACACAGATAGAAAAATAGAAATAATAACAAAAAAAAAAAAAAACAAAACACCACACCCACACCTATCACTGTTTGCTATAACAACTTCAGAGACAACATCTATTCCAAGATGTAGCTGCCTATATTTATGGGTGCCGTGTTTAAATCTCAGTCACAGTGCCATCTGGTGACTATTTATACACTTATACATTTTAAATAGATGGGTTGTTTTAAGCTCACACAACCATCTCATGCCATCCATTAACCTCCTCCTAAGTTTATCTAAAGGTAAGGATAAGGAACAATTCTCTAGCAACTGGAATGGTTCAAGATTTCCAGTTTGCATGTTCTTCTTGCAACCTTAGAAGTGCTCCAGGAACACAACAGACTAACCACTAAGGCATATGAATATTGCTATAAAATAATAGTTTCCATTGGAGGAAATGAACAGCAGGATCGTAAGAATGAGATAAATGGAAGGGTTTGCTTTTGGTTTGCTTTTCCCTGGAATTTGGCCTCCAAAAAGCAGCTATGCAAGGACAAGCAGTGCTAACTGTTTTTCAAATTCTGCTGCTAAAATTACTGCAGCTTTCATTGAAAAAGTGGTGGCAGATAAATATAGTGAAGATAAATTGCAGTATCAAGTATAAAGTTTATTGATCAGTTTACTGTGTTCACATATGAAAAACTCCAAAAGAATTCCCAGTCTCATTATATATTTTATCTTTTAACAATTCATAGAAGTTATGAGCCAAGTTCTGACACTTTGATGAAGGCAGTAGCATGGGAGAAAGATTTCTTATGTTGGTGTTGACTTTTATTTTTCCCCCTTCTCCAAACTCACAACAAATATTCCCATCATTATTCACCCCTTCACATAACAGAGTGAGTGACAAGACTGTAATACATTGCATATCTATAAAAGAGGAGCAACAAGGGAAATACCATATTATTCCAGGCAACATTTTTCCTTAATCCAGACATGCTTTAAGAACAATACCTGATTGGAGATTAAGGTAGTACAAAAAATTCCCCAAATGAGGCATTGGAACTCGATGATCTTTAAGGTCCCTTCCAACCCAAACCATTCAATGATTTTATTCAGCCAAAACCTGTTACATTAAGAAAAAGGCAGCTATTGTACACAAATTATAAGTAGATTTATGTCTCTCCTTCCTTCTTGAATAAAAAGATTCCATGTAATACTACATTTATTTAAGTTTTTCAACAGGTGTAATCAACTTCATAGGAAACAAATGTGCATATTTGATCAGTTAGACAATTAATTCATATTGCTGTTACTAATGATCACTAATACTACCTCAACTTCCAGTCCAATATCTCTTCTGTTATTAAATATTCACAAAGAATCACATGTAGAGAACATGAAATATTACTTCAGCTGCTACCATTTTTCTTCAAAGAAGTAACAAAACACTTAACTATCCCATAAGCAAAACAGCTGACAAGCTCAGAGAGAACAACTATTTCCTATTTTCTTGTGGAAGGCACTGTTACATTCCATTTAGGGAAGAACTTTCAGCAGGTCTGCTATTCACTGCATAAAATGGGAAAGGCTGTTGCCAAAACCCAAAATCCACTACAGTTAGAAGTTTCACTGGAAGAAACTGCTCTGATTCCACACTCATTAAAGTAGAATTATTCTGAACATACTACACAGGTCAACAATTTCTAGTTTTCTTTCCATAAATCATACTATTAATAATTTAGCCATTATTCACCGTTTTCTAGAAAGCAGTTCACCCCCAAAGGTATCAGTTTTGGTTTTCAAGAGTAAATACAACCAACTCCTGACAACAATAAATATACACAACTATTTGATAAATTGGGGGGGAAAAAGACCCAGTCTTTCCCAAGGAATAGTAACTAAATTCCTCTATTCTCTTCCATTAAGATTCCAGAGTGTCACAGAATCATTTCCTATTCCGTTGATGAATATTCATTAGAGAGGAGACTGGAACTCATGTCCACTTCCCTCACGTACTCACCACTTAAAACAAATCCAGGCTGGACAGTCCTGGAACACCACAGTGCCCTGGGAGGAAAGGGCCAGAATTTGTATTTCTGGTGCATCATATTGAGCTTACAAGGCCTCAGGACTGAGGTTTGTGCAGTTTGCTCTGATTGACCTGGCTGCAACTTTATTTTACGAGCTATAACTGCCACAAAAATTCGTCCAGCTGATCAGGATACTATGTCCAATTTGTTTTACTTGTACAATCACAGTTTTACACACAGAGTTGTAAGACACAATCTATGGAGAATAAGACATTTATGAATACAATAATGATGTGGTGTAAAGAAACACAGGTCTTGCCTGATGAGAGACCCTTTGAGAGGTGGTTGCAGCAGAGCTGTACAGGCCTGGCATGATTAGAGATGGGACACACTGGACACTGGAAACCCCAAAGGCTGGAAATCACTGACCAACAGGCAGACAAAGAAATGCAGCTGGACAAAAACCCTATTCAGGGCTAACAAAGAAAACAAATAACATCAAAAAGATGACGATTTTGGATGTAACATGGAACTGCAGGCCAATGGAGAGAAAGCAATGTGTAAAAACACATTAGAAAGTGTATCCTAGAAAAGAAACCTCCTATGGTATATTCCTCCCCAAGAAGGCCACCCACAGCTGATACTTCACCACCACTGGGAAGAGACCAACCAACCTCAGAGCACTTTTTCCTAGTGCTAAGAATTCAGTGTGTAATAATTCCAACTGTATCATTATTCCTCCTGTAAAGATTAGGTCTGGACTAATAATGATTAAAAGGTTAAGATTTCAGCTGTACTAATACTAAATTCCTGGCTTAGCCATGTAAGGTGTACTTTCTCTTTGCCTGTGAAACAATAAAGGATGGCACTAAATGACTTCCAGAGGTGCCTTCCAGCCTCAACCATTCTGTGAGACTGATTCAGTCAGTATGACTCTAATGCAACTACTAATTTTCCTTAATGAATCAGAACCTGAAAGTTCAAATAATTCTGTACTTGTACTCATGTTTTCCACCCTGATAGTGACGACTATGATGTAGAATATAACTGGCATCATATATTCTCGAGACCTTTTCATGTACTGGTGAAAAATGCCACAAGAATGCTGCAGATCACTCAAGAGAAACACAAAAATGATATAACACAAGAACACACTGATTCTGAAAAATATCTTTCCATTTTTTCCTATTCAGCACTTTGACCTTGAAGTTCTTAGATGAAAAATGGCATGGAGTAACTCACACTAGTATGGAAAAGTAGTCTCCTAAGAGAGTGTACTGCCCTCAATTGGGCTAAGGTCTTGAAAAGGAGACCTTTGATCCAAAATGACTGTGTTAAACTGTGTTAAAATGACAGTGGTAAGGTCTTCTGCTGTCCTCAGAAATATTTCTATCAAGACAGAACAGTTACCAGAAGTCAACCCTTAAAGTCCACTTTTATAATATGGGGAAAATCTACTCAAAATTCCTTTCCTGCTTGATTCAAGCTGAACCACTCCCAGCAACTGCCCCTACTACCAGCCTACCCACGGTAGCCTGTTGTAACAAGAAATTCCCTCTTGACAAGGTAGAGTTACTAAACTTCATTCAAACTGCCACATCCCAATCCCTGCGTGCCATGTCAGCTTTCATAATCAGAACATTCCGCACAAAACCTGAGGGTGAAAATTCAGTTCACAGAACTCTTACAGGGTGAGGATTCATCGAGCTTCTCAGGAGAAAGTGAGAAGAACCTTTCTACAACAATATATAACTACACATACAACTTCATGTCATCTCTTACTCAGTAGAAATAAAATAGCCCCACATTCATTGAACAAATAACAGTGGGTGCTTTTAATTCCCTTTCAAGTTAAAACCAGTCAATAGGAACACTGGAGACCCAGTCAGGCAGCAACTGAAACAGATTTCTGAAAGTAAACACACTCAAATGCTTGACTTCAGCTTTCACCTAAATAAGCATCTTCAAAAGTAGCACATTTTCAAGCATGTGTTAAACAAAAACAGCAGCAGTCAACTTTCCATTTTAAATGAACAAATTTGTAAACTTGTTTAGAAAGAAGTAAATTAAGAACTGACAAAAATGACAGCTGAAACTAGTAGAACAATCACGGTGTTTTTTTCCTAAATATAAATCAAGTGAGACAGAAATATCTTCAGTTTCATTTATAAAAGCAAGTTATATTTTTTCTTTTTTAAAATCTACCTACTTCTATACAATTTTAACTGGCATTAATCAGTTTTAAATTGTTTTTCATAATGCTGAAGTTATAGTCCTCTTTTTTTAAATCTACCTACTTGTATACAATCTTAACTGGCATTAATCAGCTTAAATTGTGTTTCATAATGCTGAATGAATTAACTTTACCTTGCAGTCTCCAAGTCGTTTGTAGCTTCCGTGGCTCAGGACCTCAGCCTTAGACTAGAACACTAAAAGGACTGATACGTGTATGTAGTGAAAGTAGTAGAGTTTTCCAGGGAATATGCCACAGAATTACATGACAAAAAGGAAAGGACACAGCAAGAGAACATGAAGGCCTCGTTAACCACCAATCTCAGATTCCTAACCATGCAGCCTTCATTAATATCTCTCAAAAATAAGCAGCTCCAAACATCTCTGCTCCACACCTAAACATTTGTACTCACTCAACTCCACCTCCTGTGTGCTCACAAAGCCTCGCTTGCTTTGGGGTTTTCTTCCTGCAGACTCTATTGTTTCATTTTTATAAGATCGATCTTCCAAACATTCAAATCACTAAGGGGAATCACTGAGGCAAGTGTAGACTCCTTGGGCTTACAGGCTTAGTCTGGGTACTAAATAAATTGAGCCATTTCACTTCTCTTCTATAATGGAATCTAAGAAAAATAATCTTCCTGAACACTTTTCCTTATTATGTAGTCTGACTATTCCCAAATTGGTTTGGTGCATTATTTTCTTCGGGTTTTCTGAAGTCTTAGAAGTGTAGAAACTCATAAAGGCCTCATCAGTCTTTTCCATTACCATTATTCAACCCCCAATAGATCAAGTATTTTCAACAGAAACACAGACGTGTCTGCTAAAGAACATCTCTGTTCTCTGATATTTCTGGAGTTTTCCCCCCCATTTTGTGGTTCAAACCTCCTGTACTCCCAGGCGCACACAAGCCATTTTATTTAAAATACATACTCCTGTATGTGGTACATAAAAATAAAGCAGAATATGAACAGAATTTCAACAGAATATGAAATTGTCCAGATGAATCATTTGCATGTATTTATGACCTAAGTTTGCCATTCACAAAACTATCCACCTTGGGATATTACATTAATAGTAGGGATTCATGTTTAGATCAGTTCTAAATTCCTTCCTTGCAATATTAAATCCATATTAGGAATTCCTGCTTAGATTACACTTCAATTTCTTAACTTCAATAAGATAAAGTGCAATTCCATGTAGGCAGCAAATCTTTCCAATTTCCAACAGTCATTTTTCTAGTCCTCTCTTCAAAATCTATCACGGGTTGGTGGTAGGGCAGGTAACCTCCAGGTTACAAATCACAGGGAATTTAGGTATCCTTTAAGATTTTGGTTTTTTAAATAGCATGAACTCTCTGTCGTGGAAACCCTGCAGCCCAACAAATGAGTTAATTTACACATGTATTCTCTAGCTGTCATTAATTATTTTTGGACTTGAACTCAGCTTTATCTTAAACTGTTTATTAATGGAAAATAAAAATCTATTTAAAATAAAGTTCTTTATGAGGAAAAGTGGGGAAATTTGTTTTGGTAGCATATTAAAAGGCTTGACTTTCAATAAGATTTCTTTAAAAGAAGGTTCAGATTCCAATCAAAGAAAAAAAAAAAAAGGACGAAAAAGGAAAAAAAAACCACCAGAAGTTTCTGGGATGCTGTGATAATGTAAGCTGAATTCTATCCAACTAGCACACAAGTTTTGGTGGGACATAAGGATTAACACATTTAACACTTGCCAAGGCTGCCACAACACTGAAATGTCCTCCTGAAATAATTTCAGAGCAGGTGCACCCCTCCATTTCCAAGAGCGAGCGCTGACACACGTCAGCTCCAACAAGATGCTCTCGGAAGGCCGGAGACACAGGTGGGCCCAGGTGCCCATGGGGGCAGGGACACTGCTGACACTTCAACAGGACATTGGTGTCACAGCAGTGATACCCAACTATGGAAGTTTCAGAGCCATAACCTCTTCTTCCAAGTTCCTCAGTGAAACAGTAAAGGAAAGGTGAAAACCTACCCAGAAGCAATCGAGGAAAACGATGCAATCAAGGGGGGGGGGATGTTGACAATTCACTTCTGTTTATTTGCAGCTAAATAATTTTGTTTATATTACTGCTTAAAACCTCTAGCTGCAGAGAAATCTTAATTCTTTCTAGGAGGTCATAGATTTGTTTTCACTCTGTGCCCTGAATATTTATTAAAGATGTAAGGTAGCAATTTGCAGTAGATTATATGATCATAAACTGACAGTAAGACCTGAGGAAGTGGCACTGGCAGGCAATTAGGGAAATTCCTGAGAAAGGGAAGGGAAAAAAAAAAAGGAAAAAAGAACCCAGTAGCAATCACAATTATTTTAAAGACCTTGAGCATTGTCACAGGATATAAAGGAAAAGGCAATCAGAAATCCTCAGATTGCAGTGTTTTTCCTGTTTATTTTCTTTGCAGCCATAGTTATTCACGCTGATTGCTCCTGAGCTCACCTGACTAAAGCAGGGATAAGCACCCAGCAAAAGAGGACCTGAACTGAATACAGAGAGCAGATGAGAAGCATCATCCTGACACTGTTAGTTCATGATACAGAGGCATCCTTGCCTCATCCTAGATAAAGCATTACTCAAATTAGAAACTGTGGAGTCAAATATGGAGCAAAATTTAAGCTATAACCAAATTCGTATGACAACAACCAGGAAAGCCTTTCTTAGTCTTCTTGTCCTGTCAGTTCTGGTCCCTGTTTCTCTTACTGGAAAAAAAAGTATTATAGAAATATGGAATATATTATACAGCAGACATACAGATAGCCCTCATCTCTTCACCTTAAAATTCATTTAACAGTAGACTTCACTCAATTCATATTCCTTTCAATTCAGAATTCCCTAGGAAAATCTCAGCTCAGAACCCAGTGCTTTTCATGTCCAGTATTGAAAACACACATTCGATATTCTCCACCACTCCAGGCAGCCACTCCAGATCCAAACCTACTCCCCAAGTATAAATGCAGCAGAGAAACCTGCAGAGAATCTGAACCTGTAGTGTCTATTTTTCATTTAATTGCTTTCCAATCAAACAGAGCGCGAACAAAATCCACAGACAAACCTGCAAGGAAATACATTTCCACTACACAGAGGATAATATGGAAAACAGTTTCAAATCTGCTGCTGTTCTTTAAGATCTTCCAAATTCATAAAGCAGCAATAAAACATAAACCAGCAAGCTGGTCACGCAGAGAGGAAAGTATGAAAAATTGCAGTTTATGCTGTGTGATGAGCTAAAATTCAAGGCTTATTTAAGGGTTGGAAAAATAAAAGACTCACCATAACTCCAAACAGTAAATGTAAATGTAAAGGAATAAATTTTTAAAACATAGGAACTAAATGATCAAAATAATCTGTACCTTCCTTCAAAGGGCGGAGACGGGAAAGGGGGGAAAAAAAGGGGAAAAGAAAAGATTTTAGAGAAGTTGTGAAATTGTGTTGCAATGTAGCTACACACTGCTCCAGAGCCAATCCATCACATTTGTTTAGGTTAGTCCAAGGCCAACACTTCAGCCTGGCTGACAAAGTCTTAATGAAGTGTTTAGCTGTGTTGGAGACTTTAACTATTTAAATGCAAGGACGAGCAGCTCTTCAGTTTGCTGCATTCTGAATTTTTCTTCTAAACTCTTTCAAAAAAAGCTTTTCTTGCCTCAGAGACCAAGTTTACAAAGGGCATTTTCCATTGTTTTCCGAACCTTCTAACATGAAGGATTTGGTTTCCAAAATCAAGTTCCACTTCTATAAAATCCAGGGAAAGCAAACTGAGCAGTGATCAAGCAGTTTCCTCTCTTTTCTGAGAAAGGCAGAAAAACTTTCTAACTCTTTTGAAGGCAATTAAACCTTCCTTCACCATGCAGACTGCAGTAAGTTTTTACTTTTTGGTTATTATTTGCAGGGACATGAGCCTGTAAAGAATCACAGAATCATTAAGGCTGGAAAAGACCTCCAAGATCATCAAGTCCAGCCCTTGACCAACCACCACCACACCCACTAAATCATATCATGAAATGCCACATCCAGCTGTTTTTTGAACAATCTGGTGACTCCACCACTTCCCTGGGCAGTCTGTTCCAGTGCTTGACCACTCTTTCAGTAAAGAAGTTTTTCCTAATGTCCAGCCTGAACCTCCCCTGGTGCAACTTGACCCTGCACAGTGCAAGAGATAACATGTCTTATTTTGCACATATTTATGTCACAATGTCTCATTTTCAAGGGGAAACAAGGTCCCCTGTATAGAGGATATAAAGATAGAATGTCCACATACTGTGTTACCTTCTACATCAGGGACTTGTCACAAAGTGGCTCTCACAAAGGAGGTCAGGTGAGCAGAGCTGCCACTACACAATCACCTGAGGATCAGGTTGTTTGAGTTTTCTTCCTCCACAGAAATCACAGTAAAAGTTATTATTCAGTGAATTCCAGGGTTATAACTGCTCAAATTTGGGGACAAGCCTTTTCTTTTCCTCAACTGACTTCTCTGAAGTTGGACAACAATCACTCTGAGGAACATCCGCTGAATTAAGTGGCACAGAACATGATAATAAAATTATTATTACTTTTATTAATTTTTCAGTTAAAAATCTAAAGATCACCATTTCAACTCCGTTCCATCCAGACTGGGAGATCATAACCCACACTTGGATACCAGGTACAAAGAACAGCGACAATTCAATCAAACCATTTTACTTCTTTTGTGGCTGAAAAATTGTCTGGGTGAAGTTATGCACTACAGTGGCATGACAGCACCACCACAAAGGAAACCCAAAAGGTCGGTTTCAAAACTGAAACATTAAAAAAAATGTTCATTATAACTCGTAAAACTTTAAAACTTTACGGAGACACAGCCTGAATAGCAAAACCAGCACTTCGGGGCCAATCATCACTGAGCTGTATGATAGTGCTGGAAAGTGAGCATCCTCCTTCCTTTGGAATTTGACATCTCTGTCCCACACAAAAGTTCAGAATAAAACTCTAAAAAAATAATTGGTCCCACATTATCTCACTTACAATAAGTAGAGAGAAAAGATACCTAGGGCAGAAGGACCTTTATTTGCTTCAAAGCCCAGTGGTGCAAATTGCAGGTGGACAAATCAGGGCTAATGGTAAAATGCACTTTTGAAAGGCACGGCTGTGCCACCATTAAAGGACCTGCTCTAAGGATGGAGAAAGTTTTCTGCCACTGAAATATTTTAATAAAATTGGATAACTTCCAAAAATGCATGTTTCAGCTCAGAGTTCTTGGCTTGCTGCTGGAACCTCAGGGGGAAACTGGGATCAGATTAGATGGATCATCAGTAGGAAGGTTTCCACCAAGCCGAGTGAAGAATGAGAATTCTATGAGTTTCTCTGATCTATTCTATGAGAATAGACCAGCAGCATCTGGATAACATTCTGTCTTTTTGTATTTCAACTCATTTGGTTTCCATTTGTAGCTATTTCCCCCACACACCACCATTCCAGCCTATGGAGCACCTTTAGTCTATATAAGTGTCTATAAGTCTATATAAGTGTCTATAAGTAGCTACCAAGCAATCAGATAAACACAGGAAGAGGGTTTAGACTGACCACAGCACTGCACTGACCAAGCAAGAAGTAGAAAAACATATGAAGAAAACATGGAAAAATTAAAGCAAACAGACAATTGCCCACAGGCAACAACCATTGGGCAAAGGACAAAACCCAGAAATGTCTTTTGGTAAAAGGCTCGAGGTGCTGGGCAGAGAAAAAACTCACGTTGAGTTTCCCCAGCAGCAAAAAATGTAGGATTTTAGACTATTTTTTCATGTTCCTAAAAACAGGATTGCATCACCTGTTCCTCCCCCTCATCACAGTACAGAGCACTTGGTGGTTATAGTGAGAACATTCCTGACTGCCCATCTTGTGTGATCTTGGGCAAGTCATTGACTCTTTGTTCTGGACTGTCAGCTGCTGTATCAAATGGCAGCAATAGTAATAAAACTGTCTATTACTTGCATCTGCGTCGTGTCCAGCCAAAAATGAGAGGAGTTTTATGGAATTACTGAATCCTAATAAAGTCACTTGTACAGTACTTGAAATGTACTGCTCACTTTGCTGGTCATTTGATACAAAGATCTAACAGAACTGAAAGTAAACTTAATAAAATTTAGACACAGTAGCTTAGCTACTGCCATGAAGCAATCTAGAAGCTTCTTTGCTCCCAAGAATCACTTTATTAAAAAAAAAATTTAATTGCTTCCTGTCATTTGCCTTTTCCTCTTCACACACCCATTTCAGCTAAACCAATAATATGTTTTAAGAGTCCTGGCTTTAAAATTAGCAAGTCATTCTGAGTTCTCCACTCTTACCCATCTAATTGCAGAGTATGGTGTATTATCATCACTGTGCTTAATGGCTACAGACAGTTGAAGCACATCCAAGTCACTTAACAGCAATATTTATACAAATACATCATCAAACTCCAGATCTCCAAGTCAAGTGGCACAGAAAATATTCCAGGCACAAACAACATTTACCAGTGCAAAGGATCAATTTCCCCCATGTAATATTCATAGCACTTTTTATCTTCTACTAGCAGAGAACATGATTTTTATTCCATTTAAACACAGTAACATTAGGGATTTAATTTACTATAAGATTACACCTACAGAAAATCAGGTCTAAATGAATCATAAAGAAAAATCTGGGAAATTACACTCTATTTGATCAACAGCCCCAAATTCTTGCATTTTCCTGTCTTCATATAAGAATTTTTTTCATGAATTCCTCTCCCACATCATCAGTCACTGCAATATACAGCAAGATCAGCAGTTTAATGACATTCCCTAGAAATCAATTGCATAAAATGGCCCAAAAATATGAGTAGATTTCATGCAACACAATATTAAAACCTTCATTTATATAAGTCTCGGGTTTTTTTCCTCTTTGTCACACAAGGATCTTCCTCTTTGCTACTTTTGACAATTTTAGATAATTTTCATTTCTTGAAAATTTAAGTATTTTAAACTCAATTTCGTCCTACTCAGCCTAATAAAGAGTCACCCTCTAAAACTGATCAAAGATGAATTTAGCATATCATTCTCAGTACTAAACCAAGAATAAAGCCTCCATTGCAGCTTGGGATGTTATGCCTGTTTTCACTGATAGCAGTAGAAAGCCTTAAACGCGTCCATAAATAAACTGGAATTCTCTTAAGCAATCCCTCTGACAAACAATCTTACTAAAAAATTGCCAACTATGACATTTAAAACCTGGTTTATCCATAAATAGCAAATGTGGAGCTCGCTGGGATGATTATCCAGTCGTTTCCCTTGGTGAAACAAGTTGGTAAAGCAGATTCTGATGTGCCCTTTCAAAAATGCCTTGGCATCAATTACAGCCATCACATTCTGCACTTCCAATTCCTTCTGAGCAAAACCAGCACACCTGACCTACTCTTTTGAAGTCCTCACAGTAATAAATTACTAAACTTCATTCTCTTTCTCACACTCCTGGGCAAGGCAGCTACTAAAAATGCCACTTTACCTAAACAGAAGATTCACAGTCTTAAAATTATATTTATTTTTTTTTAATCAAGATGGTCTTTATCTCCTTTGGCCAGTTGCCCAAAAAACAGAGCAAACCTCCAAGCATAACTATGATCTGTCTCTAAGATGTACAAAACATTTCAAGAAAAATGTTATTTGAGAAATTAAGAAACTGGACTTGCTTGAAGATTTATTTATTCTCAAGTTGAGAGGAAAAAATTATGGTACATAGTGTTTCTCTCAGCCTTCTGTAAATCTGTTCTTCATTATTTATCAATGTACTGAGTCTCTGCAGTTAAAAGACCACAGAAAATTATTAAATTGATAACATTTACAGATTTCAAAAAAGTCCCATCAAACATCTGGCATGAAAATATTATCATATGCAGCATGAGCAATATCTAAGCAAAAATGGAACATGAGGTTGAAGCCAACTTCAGCAGCAAATTTCTAGATCTTTCCATTTTGAACTTGACTGTTTCATAACGTAAGAACTAAATTTTAGTGAGCAGAACAATTGCTTCAAAGAGAGGAAAAAGAACCTAAATCACCCTTTCTTATTCACATCTTCTTCCATTTATTTAAGGCGACCAGAAGTGTAAATGTGCTGATAGCAACAGCTATTAATTATCACTCATAATAAATGAACACAACTAGGATGGAGCTACTGGTGGCAAACAGTGGTAATGAAATTAAAGCCTAACCAGCTGGGTTTGGATGTGAGGGAAGGTGGTAAGGATGCAATTCCTGTTATTACATTTAGGGAGTAACGGCCCATTTCCCGTGATTTGGAGAGCACAGCTCCTCCCTCACAAACTACTCTTCCGAGGAACAATCAATTTGATCCTAAATGCCTGTTCACGAGCTGATATGGTTAAAGCCAATCACACCAGGATGACTTTTTGAGGGAGGCCATTTGTCATTGTTTCAGAGGAAGATTTATAACAGAGATACAACATCAATATTAGGATGTAAGTCCAAGGAAATGCAATGTATGTTCACATGTAAACTTACATTTCCGACCGAATCACTCAGAAGAATTATTTCCTCCAGGTAGCAGCTTTCCAGAGCTAGAACAAAGTAGTCTCCCTTGTTCTCAGGGGCAAAACAGTAAGGGAAGAGATACAATGAGCAGTATTTATTTATGTGATTTACCTACTGTGTTATCTACTGGGCTCTGAAGCTATAAACTAAATTATGAGGAAAAGGGTGAAGAGATCTTAGTACAGAGTTATAAAATAAAACCCACAAGGTGAAAAGAGAGGAAACGGAGGAAGAAAAGGGTGAATTCAGCAATGAAGGAAAGGCAAGCTGGAGAACTGCAGGTGGAAGGCCCTTAGCATTGCTAAGGCACCTGTGGAACTGCACAAGTTCAATCATGGGAGAGCAAAGTTTGTTCAAGCAAGTTCTTAGAATATTGATTGTATTACAGCATATTTAAAAGGATTAAGATTTGAATATCTGCTAAAAGTGAAAATGCAGCCACGGATTTTACCAAATTTATGTGGAACAACTGACAAATGCAAAGCCACTGCACAGAATGTACAGATACTCAATTTGAGGGCCATTTTGGGGCACACTAAGTAGCAATAGAATTTGGAAAATATGAAAGAACAGTAGTTTCATAATGAAACAAAAAGCATGATTCCATCTATCCCTTGTATTCACAATTTTACTTTACAAAAAAGAATAACCCAAATCCATAAACTCATTCTTAATACACTTGCAGCTTTTCTCCAACAGTTTGGAGCAAGATACACATTGCATGGGAACTCTAATCTTAGACTGTGTAGTATTTTCTTCTGTGCATAGATCTTAAGATTTGAATAGAATTCTCTCTGGTACTGGAAGAGCAGCTGCCTTCCTCCCAGCCAATTCCACACTTCTGCTTAAGCTAAAACACTAGAAATTATCATCATGAGTCTGATAAAAATGAGCATGGTAAAATTCTATGTTTATCAATACTCAAGTGAAATGGATGAAAATACTGCACAGATCTTTGTAAGGATGAATTCTGGAAGTACATTTGGCCCTAAAGTTCTATATCCAGAATTTTTACTATAATGGAAATCTAGATATCAAATGCTTGAAAGAATCTCTAGTTACAACTAGAAAGCAAGTCTCATCCACATTTTCAGGTAAATCACTCTGGAAGAATTCTTGTGTTGCAGAGTAAGATTTTCTGTGCTTTAGAGTAAATTAGATGTTTTAAATCTTGCCTAGAGTTTTTTTCAGAAACATAGTTGAGCTCAGTGCACTCAGAACCTGATATGACTGAACATGACTGAGTTAAGAACTGGAAGAGATGCAGACCAAGTGCTGCACTATGAATAAAACAGGCAGTGCTGAAAGAAGAGGTTTATTAGCTGTAGCTTAGCACAATAATCAATGTGCTACAGGGCTTCTGATTCAGACCTGGACAACACACTGTCATTTTAGGAACATGTACAATGAACCAGAGTCCACCAGCAGAGATGAAAAATCACTTTAAATTGGACATTCAGACCAAATCCAAAGTGTGAGCAGGGAGGCTGAGTACCAACAAAAGGCAGGTCATCATTGTGAACTAAGTCTAATGAGTAGAGCAGGTCTTCAGAGGCCTGATCAACCACACACCTAACTCTGGGTGCTGAAACATTCTCCATCTGGCAGAAGCAATCTTGAGGATTTCTGCAGCATCTCAGCTGCCAGAGGATCCACAACACGAGCAGAGTAAATGTACACAGAGGAGAAAGAAGGAACTACGGCACCTGATCCACAGCCAGTGTGTGACCCACCCCCTCTGTCCTCAGCAACAGAGGAAACTGAACATGCAAGAACTTGCAAGAACAATGTTGAAGTATAATATATATCTATATAGATACACATATATTATATACAGAGGTATTCTGAATTTGTGACACACAGCATGTTACATCCTGAGAGCTCCAGGCTGCAGGGGACCTCTGTCCTCTGGAAGAGCACTGGGAGGAAATGGATCATCCCATACAATCCCATTCAGACAAATATCTCAGTTTCTAACTATTCTTAAAATTTCTTACAGAGCTGACTGGACTTTCACCACCCTGTTCTAAATGTTTGCTCCAACCCTCCCTCCTCTTCAAGTTCCCCCTCAGCAAGTCTTCACACAAGCCCATCTTTACTATTTCTCCATAGTTTAGCCTTCCCCTCCTTTCTTCTCCTCACTTTCTATATATCCAACTCCCTCCTACATCAGTATTAAGATTTTTTGCTTTCTTATCTTAATGTCATTATGGACATAACCACCTACTGCTGATCACACAAGTTCTGTTTATTGTGTTGATGTCAACTTTCATTTTTCTTGGTTCATCTTTAGACAAGAGAGATGAGGTGTGGCTTGTATAGGAGATTGTACCTGCTGCAACTACCTTTGATGAGCCATTTCTTTGGTTATAAGCAGGGTATCATCACTGGTTTTCTGAGTGACAATGAAAAAAACTCCAGAGAAAAAATTGTTTCTGACAGACAGATAGTGAATCTATCAAAACCTTTTCTATCAATACTTGACAAAATTTTTAATGTCACATAAAATGGGAAAATGGGAAAAATAGAAAGTACTTCAAGTTATAAAATGCGTTGAATTGAAATTCAGATACTACAGTGATAATACTGAATGTAAAATATCAGACAAGATGAATTAATTGAATTTATTCAAATCCAAGGGGTAGTGGTATTTTTTTTTCCCCAGCTCTATAGAATAGCTTTAGTAAAATATTTTCTTTGTGTTCTAAATTACAGTCCTCTCTAGAGCACAACAGAGTGTTCATTTCTTGATGGAACAATTCATAGAAGAGGAGAGGAAGAGGCTTGGTGAGAAATTCTGTGGAATACTCAATTATTTCTAGAACTCAAACACTTAAAGGAAGGTAAGCAATGCTGAACCAGGCAGGAAGGAAAGTTAAAAGCATTTAGACCCAGACTACTCAAAAATTGCTGGCTTTCATCCAAATCCAGATCATAATCAAATTTTGCCAGACAGGTACCCACTGCCAAAAATCCATCTTTCTCTCGTTTTTGCAGAGCCACTCTATTTTTATAATCCACTTTATCTCAAAGGAAACTGCAATTTTTGGCCAGAAAGGTAAGAAAAAAATACCTTGCTGACCTGACAAAGGTTGATGTGGCTCATGGCTCAATTTGAGCACACTTCAGGAAATGTGAATGGCTTTCGGGTAGTCTTATCACAAACATCAATTATAAAAAATAATATATATATTATTTTGATAAAAATCAGCTTTGGAAGTCAAAGAGTTTTGCATGGGATTTTTCATCTTCTCTTTTACCATCTTGAAAGTTATTAGGGAAACAGAGACAGAGATATAAGACTTGACGTGTTTAATACCGAAGGAGAACTCAGGGCCACAAAATTCACAAGCATAGTACTGAATTCCAAAATAGGACAGTGTGGAAGTAGAACATCTCACCTGGGCTATATGCTTGTGCTTAAGATCTCATTCCTGGATTCACATTTAGCCAATCAAAAAGAAGGAGTCTAAATTTCAATTGTGCTCCATAGACTGAATGTCCACACTAACTTCAGCAGCATCCAGAATTATTTTTAAAAAAAATTAAAAAAAAAAAAAAAAAAATCCAGCTTCTTCTGTTTAAGGGATTAAACATAGAATAGACATCAGGTTTATGAGTAAAAGGAGTTTGAGCTTAAAGTATCAACAGTATAAAATTTATCCCCATTAACAGCATATTTTCATATAGAAGACCAGAGCCTGAGAACTGAACAGAAAAAAAATCCAATTAAGGCCTGTATCTCATCTTAATACACTGCTGACTACATCAGAAAAGATACATTAAAGACAGTGTATTAAATTAAATTAGCTCTATATACTGTACTTTAACACTTCCTATCATTTACTGATAGTGCAGGAACAGAGCACTTTTATGAGAGTACTTAAACCTCCCCAGTTTCTGCAGCTGAATCTCCAGAATTACAGCTCACATTCAGTGTGCAGAGGAAAGTGCTCCTGTGCACAGAAGTTTCAAAGCAAATAAATAAGCCAGCCAAATCCATTATAAATTATAAACTAGCCCTGTCTGCCACACAACTGGCCAGTAATCACTGCCTGTGTTTAACAGCTTAGACCAAGATTTTAAAAAACCCACAACATGCTTTCCAAGTTTTCTTCCTCCAGATAAAAGACTTGTTCATTTCAGCTCTTGATTTGGTCATTTGTCCAGCTGGCGTTAAGCAGCATTTCTTAATCCCAGATTTGTTCCAAAGAAACCAGGGATATTATATTGAACTGAGATACCTTGATGAGCAATTCTGCTTTTCACTTTGTGGCAAAAAGAGACTACCAATGAATTACCATCACTGGGACTGTAAGGACCAAATTTCCATGGATCAGACTGACCTCTGAGCCTCAAGTTTATAATATGTGGAATGGAGCACAAGTGTGTTTCTTCCATCACTGAGAAAACCAGAGTACACCACATCATCTCAGCTTCCAGGCATGAAAACCAGTACAGAATTCCCCGGGTTAAAAATGACACAGTGTTTGCTGAGAGATGATGACATCTGTTTAAATTTCTCACTGCAGCTTTTGCATTAAGACATAGAATGGTTGAATATTTAAACACACTGCAGTGTTACTCAAAAAGTAACAGATTCAGCCTCAAAACAGACTCTTTCGCACACCAGTATAACCACGGCAATGCAGAGCATTTCATACAGATGCACCTACAAGGGGTTTAGACAAGGCTTAGCACAACTGCCCAGCAGTGAAAAGCAGAAAAGGGGATCTGAACACAACATTACGCTGTGATATTCCATTCAGCTTGAGGGTATAAGCAAGCTTTATGATGAGGTCATAAAGCAATTTTTACACTGAATTTATGAGCTCATTGTACAGTCATTTCCAGAAGCCAGGGGCCGGTTTATTAGAAGACAGCCTGCGGCAAAATTGAAAACGGAGATTGCAGAGAAGTTCGACTGCAATCCTGGCAATATCCAAGGCTGAGGCACGAAAATTGTAAGGCAAACAAGTAGGGAGGGAACATTTAAGTACCAGACTTATAAATATCTGAACAAGGACATTTCAGAATCAGCAACATGAGAAGCATTGATTTACATTCATTTTCATTTGCAGAATTTCACTTTTATTTGAAGACAAGCTTATGCACACCAAGCAGGATTGAAAAATAACTGCTACTCCTGAATATTCACACCAGACACTATTGCTAAATCATGAATAAATGACAGAGAGCATTTTCATCACATATACAAATTGTTTAAGACCAATCTTGTTTCTTAACTGAAAAACTCCCACTTGCTTCTTACATTAGTTCTTGTCAAACCACCCTAACTGGCATCGGTATCACAAGATAAACCTTCAAACACAGCCCAGCAATCATCCCAAAAGGCACCGTGAGGGACACAGGCAACAGCCCAGAAGTGCTGAATTGTTCTGCGGCAAGAGCGAGAAGCTGAAGGATCTTTTAAAGAGGTTGTAGGGAACTCAAAAAGATTCATAAATATCAAATATTTTGAGACTCAGGGTCAAAGGGAACCTTGGATGATCTCTCATGTACCTATCCCAGCTCGCTTCATTTCAGATGACAATGTTCTAACTGAGCAAAAGCATTTGACCATGAACACACGTTCATAAATTCCTCAGAACACAGCCAAGAAAACTGGACCACAACACATTCCAATTGTATCTTTAAATGCTTAATTGACTGGACTGTTTACAATAACTGTCTTATTCTAAGATTTGGAATTTATCTAGCTTTTATTTTATACTACTGGTGGTTCTTACATTGCTTCCTACTAAAGAGCCCTGTCAGAACAGAGAGAAGTCACAAGTAGAAACAAACAGTATTACAGAGAAGGAGTAAACAGCAGGGGAAAAGCTGGATAAACCACAGTATCACAGAATTAGTGGGTCAGGTGTAATGCAGTCACCAAAAGAGACAAATGTATCTCTTCAGTTATGACAGGTATTTTTTTCTGGTCATTTGCCCACTACTCACTATGGCCATGTACACAGAGACTTAAATATGTGGATAGTCCAGTGAACCAAAAAACACTTCTAAGATCAAAACTAAATAGTTTTGAACTCCAGAGGTATTTTTTATCCAAGTAGATCAAATCACTGGTTTACAGTAGTTTAACTGGGACAAAGTTATTATCTATGAAAGTATTAATGTGGTAAACAGAAAGGGAAGCTACAGAAACGGACATTTGTTAAAATGGAATGAGCCACAACAGTAAATTTCAGATAGTGATAACTCACTGTGGTTTTCTCTCTCCCATCTACAATATACCAATTTTCTAAATATTGGAAAAATATAAATCATGTTTTTCCTATCATGGCTGTTGTCCTCAAATAAATCATCGCAATGATAATAATTTAAGTAATTGAAAATTTCATTTTGTAGACTTCCTCCAGAACTTTTCCTGTTGGCTGTTTAAATACCCAGATTTTTATTTTTTCCCCTTCTATAAATCATCTCCTCTGGGTGCTGTACATCAGTCACACACACTGGGCTCAGCACTCAGATCATTCACTCACCAAAGAACCCTTGGATGATACTGGAGAGTGTATTGTCTACTGACATAATTCTGATCACCTGCACGGTCTTTCCATCACAAAATACCAATTAATTAAACCAAAATTCATTCATACCAACAGGATCCAGCATTTGCATTCCCACCACAGTGTTTTACTATACACTGTTAAAACCCAAGTTTTTGCTTTACAGCCCCCCAACATCCTTGTAGTACCATCACATGGATCACTGGGAACCTGCAATTTTTTGGTTGCCAGGACAACTGGCTGACAAGCAAAAAGTGAACCAAAAGGTGCTTTTTTTTCATGTATTTGCTGCAAAGTTGTGCATTTCTATATTTTTAGTCCTCTTTTGGAATAATATTCCCCTTGCTGCCATCTCTCAGAAGTGTCTATAGGTCAGACATTCTGCACAAAGTTCTAAACTTAAACATCAATGCTGGGCATTTTACCCACTTAAATATCAGACTGTTTCCTCAGTCCTGCTGATTTACATTTATAAACAATTAGGAAATACCTTGCTATGTCATAAAATGCAAGGAAAGGCTTTATTAATTTTTGAACATCTTTCCAGTGCTGCAATCCTGCTTTGTGTGCTGCAGAATCAAATGATGATGGATTAGCAGTGCTAATGGTCCCAGAGTAACGTCGTTTAAAAATAATAGTTTTACCTGTTTATTGATCAGTAGAACTGTAAATAATCAATGTAAATAAGTATGAAGCTAAACATTTCATTGCTCAAAACAAGTTTACACCTTTGAGAGGTAAGAAGAGGTGAGATCTTCAAGAGAAAAGCAAAGAGGAGCTTTAGTCCAGGGCAGCCTCTCTGTAAGCACAGTGCAGCTTCCACCCACACAAGTGTCCTTTCATCCTGCTACTTTTATTTACTTTTCCTTTGACTCTCTCAACTATTCTCTTTTATTACTTACACGAACATCACTAAAAGGCCAAGAAAATGCTAAGAAACCCAAGGATTCACACAGAAGCACCTTCCTACAGAGTAAATAGCACGAGAAAGCCACATGAGATGAACTGACAAGTTCCCTGAGTACACCACACTGATAACCACCTCTGCAATTTCCACTGCTGGCCTCATCTTTCTTCACCTCTTTTGTTTGTTTGTTCCAATAAAACAATCCAAACACAGAACACCAAGCTATGCTGAAAAAAAAAACACAGGTACACAAAAAAAACCTCAAAAGGAAATATTTATGAGACAAGGAAAGCTTTCTTTTTTAATCACACAACACACCACAGCACAGTACGATGGAAACCACAGCTTTCCTCGGTTTGATGTCATCCCCTTACCTTCACGTGACTGAAGTCACCAACTTTGCTGCTTTCCTGTGGATTCAGAGCTTTAGTCTCCACTCTTGGTTTGACAACCTGTCGGAAAGGGCTGGAGAGAGGAAGTCCAGTAACACTGATTCCGTCTGGAAACAGAATAAATGGAATTACTCTGGCTTGTCTAATGCCATGTTTTGTTCCAATGAATCTACATTTGTATTATCAAAGGGAGAGAAAAGACACAGAAAGTAATATTAACATTTTAAACAAAAAAAAGGCAAACCAAAGATTATTTTGTTGGTTTTTCCCTAGAAGCCAAAAATAATCAAATGAGAATACGCCAAAAATAATCAAATGAGAATACACCAAAAATTCAGAGAAGATCACAGGAAAGGATGGCAACAGCATTTGAAATATCACAACAGAGATGTCAGAGTTACTAATATAAAATTAGTTTTAACATTTACAATATTAAAATAAAAGAAAGACATTGTGGTTTTCCATGGCAGTACCCGCTCAGCTGCTTAGGATCTTTAAACTCATTTCCAGTATGAGGATTCCTTTTTCAAGTATATATTGTGGAAAATAACAGAAAATAGAGAAGTCATGTTTCTGTACACCTGCTGATGCAAAAATAAATGAAATATTCCTCATATATAATAAAGCCAGAACTAAGGTTTACACTGAAAAAGTCAACAAAAAGCTTAACAGGAATGGGTGTCCTTAGAGGAATGTCCTCAGTTTGGTATTTACTATCAGTCTGGGTACTGGCAGATAGTAAATAATAAGAGACAACATTACTTAATAGGACCTGTTATTGCCAACAACCTTGTGTAACCTGAAGCTAAATAAAGACACAGCAGCATATTTGGGTTTCTCAATCCAACCAAGGCAACATTCTAAGCACAAACCATTAAAGTGTGTGAAAATTACTGCTGAATCAAAAGCGTCAGAATAACAGGAAAATCAAAATAAGGAAGCCTTAACATACATTAAAACCAGATTCACTGTTTTTCACTATTTAGATTTGCTTCCAAAATCCAGAGAAGAGCAGAACTTTGTTGGTTTATGCTGTGCAGAGCAACTGCAATCAAAATCACCAATTAAATACAAGAAAAATCGCAGCAGACACATATAGCTAAACATATGGGAAACACCAAATTACTACCCAAAACCCAAACATATTTCCTAAATCGCTCCTATCAAATTATATTTGCTAATACCACATTCCAGTTCCATGGCTGAACTCAGATCTAGGCATGTTGAGGATACATTCCTCAAAAGGAGAAACCAAAAGAACGAGATGGAGCATGAAATGGTTTTGCTTCATTAAGATCCAATTTCACAGGTATCCAAATAAGAAAACAAAGGCAGTGCTCCCCTATTCTTTTACTTCTAGTTTCCTTCACTAACTAGTTTTAAAATGCACCTTAGCACTGAATATCCTGTGGTATCAGTTCCTGGGGGAGAGCAGGACAGGCAGGTGAGAACACCCTGCCCATGCTATGCAGCATTACTGTGAATTTTGCATGGAATAGTAGGTTTTTTCTAACTTGCACAAGAATTAAGGCACCAAACCCCTCCTCAGCATCCTTTAAAAGGCAATTGATATTAAAGCAAACATACTTATTAATAAAGCCTAAGATTCGAGGCAATAATAATACACTGAAAAGTTCAACACAGGTTGCCAACAAAACTCATTATAAATACATTTGATTTCAGGCTTGGAAATCCAGTTCTTTTTAATGAAAATTAAAAGTTTTAATGGAGGAAAAATATTCTTTTCTTGATGAATGATTTTCACTAGTTCTATATTTAGAAGAAAAATTGACACTGATTGGTGCATAAAATTGCAAATTAAAACATGAAAAGAACGAAGCATGAAAAACTGCATGGCATTACTCAGATTTTCCATTTTTATAAGGCATGAGCTTTCTTTTCTTTGAGAAAGGAATAGATAATACCTAAAAGAACATCACAGCCATACAACTAATGCCTTTCTTAATTACTTCATCTTTTAAAACTCCAGTTTATTTTCATTTTCTATGTGGAAAAAAGAAGACAATAGTTTAAACATTTTCTCTAGGAAGAAGAAATTTTGAATCTCTAAATTGTACCTGAAAAAGGAGATTTTATAGCAATGGAGACATTTATGCTGCTTCAGGATGAAAGGGAAGTCTAAGGTAACCACTGTAGTGATCAACTTTCTGTCTCAGTTCTGTGGCACTCACAGAACTTAATGATGGCAGAAGAAAACACTGAGCATCAATGAAACAGCTCACCAGAAGTTTTAAATTATTGATACTTGTATTTTTTGAGACTTCATAAGTTTTATTTTCTCTCATAAAGTTTAAAGAGATGAAGATGCTGAATCCCCCACAGTTTTCTTTCGTTCATCCCTACTGCTAAACAGCTTGAGCAGCCTTGTACTATAAAAAGAATAATTGTCTTTCTACTCTGTTCAGAAATTTTCCTAATTTCTAGAATCCACGTTGAATATTTCCATGGTAACAGCACATGACCAACACTTTTTCCATGGTAACTGCAAAAACACAGCTTGCCTTTCCAAAATCCCAGTCACTGCTGTCACAACAGAGCAAAATCTCTTACTGGCATTTCCTCTCTCCTCTCAAATATTAAGTAAATTGTCAATTTAACTTCATTAGCCACTTTCCCAGCACGCTGCGCAGAAGAATCCCACACAACTTCATATTTGAATGAGGGAAAGTGCATTCAGGGAGTTAAACATGTAGATCTACAACCCATTGACTAAGCACTGATGGAAGAGGTGGCAGGGGACAGCTCCTGTTCCATGGAATGCTGTGCTGTACAACAACCAGTGGCCTGATCCAGGTGACAAAATCAAAAACACTTTTCAAAAGGTGCATCACAACTACAGTGGTCTCAAACTCAGCGGCAAGGAAACATTTAAAAGGTGTTCCACTGATGCCAGGACATCAGAGAAGTTTGGATTCCGAGGCAGTCTACAGGTAACTGGCAATACAATGTCACACAAGATGGAAAACAGCAGAAGATTTTAGGTTGCTTCTTTCCAGAAGAACTTCATACAATCCAACAGCAGCACAGGGACCCCGAGGGGTGCAGGACAAGGAGGAATCACAGAATGAATTAAATGGAAAAGGCCTCTGAGTTCATAGAGTCCAACCTATGACTGAACACCATCACGTCAACTAGACCAGAACACCAAGTGCCACATCTTTCCCTAAACACCTCCAGGGACAGTGAGTCCACCACCTCTCTGGGCAGCCCGTTCCAAGGAGAGCAGGAGGGGCTGCAGGTCTAGAGCAGGGATCCCCTCCAGTAGCCCTGGAGAGACCCTGCTGGAGCAGGGATCCTCCAGCAGCCCGGGGGATATTCCCTGTGAGAGCTGTGGCTTCTTAAAGACCCTTCCAACCCAACCATTCTACGATTCTATGTCAGAGTTTTTGGAAAACACACAGCTTGATCATAACATATGAAAACTAAATGTCCCCTCAACCCATTTGTTTATTTTGTCAATCCATTGCCTGATAGAAATTTCAAAACAAGAAGTCTCTTGGTAGGCAACATCTCATAAGAACACTGTAACAGCTTTGAAGTGCTTTAAACATGCGGAACAACAGAAAAAAAACAACTCGAGACAGGAGACAGACTCTGCTTGCTGAACTTGAATATGCCTTTTTTTTCCTTTCTTAGAAAAAGAGAATTATATTCCGCTAAAAGTAGGCAGAGTTCTAGAAACTTGCTTTCTGCAGTGACAAAGAAGGGGGTAGCACAAGGGTAGACAGAGTTCAGGCAATGGAATCCATTTCCCCCTTTATGCTATGGGTGGGCATTGAGATGCAGCTCTTCCCACACTCAGAAACATCCTTAGGACTGTGACAGGAGAGTCCACAGGTACCAGCACACAGGCAAAGTTACTGGGAATGCATCAGCTCCCTGGCTCCCAGGAGCAGGGCACAGACGAAACGTCCATTACCTCTGAAGACAACAATTAACAATAACAAATGCACTGTCAGTAAGGATAAGTAAGTGAACTAAAACTGGAAGTTCAATTTAGAATAAGGGTGAATGCATGAAAATGAAGTGTAAAGAAATTCATAATAAAGCCTAGAGATTATTTATGCAGACTTCATTAGATGCTAAAAGTGCCTCAGCAAGGGAACAGCATAACAGGCTGGGAGGTCTATGCCTGCATGTGCCAATAATCAATTTATCGCTCTCTGACTCGTGTTGTTAAGATTTGAGGACTGAAACACCACCTCTCTACATATCTGTAGAGTGGCTCGTACAACTGATACAGGCTGAAGTCCTATGGCACTTATATATTGTTAAAAAAACCCAGCCTGTATCAGTGAAATTATGAGACAAGATTATTCATCTAGATTAAAAGGCAGTTGGAAGAGAAGAAGGTACCTTAATCTTCTGTAAGTGCTAAAGCTGATATTCAAGAAGAATTCTGTAGGAAAAGTTCTCAAAAATAAAGAATTGTTTTTGAGGTTACACAGTGATGAATTTATGGAGGACACAAAAGTGTTTGAGTTAACAAACCAAAACAAGAGGAAAAAAAACCTCATTTACTCAAATGAACAGTAAAACCAAACTGACATCTTCAAACTGCAGAGCCAAAAAAACTTCTTAGAAATGAAGTCACTTCAGAAGATTATTCTGAATTATTAAATGCTGAAAGGCAACCAAGCATAGTAACGTGGAAATGATAATACTGAAACATCTCCTAGGACTTCCATCATCACCATCAGCAGCGATACCATTATCCTAATGGAGTCCTCCAGGCTACTCAGTTTCTCAGAAGACCCATCAAGAGTCATTTAAATTCCAAAGCAGGTACCTTTGAAACAGGGAAATATATTGTCTATAAGCTGTATATGTGCAGGAACATTCTGAAGTGGATAAAATCTGGCCATTTAAGCAGAAAAGCACCAAAGTGAGTATGAAACATGCAGTGGTCTTGCATAACAATATGAAAAAATATTCAAGATCAGTGTTTTTAGAAATACGCTATTATTTCTCTGCAACCTTTTTTCCCCAGAGAAAGGAAGGAGAGACCTAAGGCATAGATTTACTTCTCTCTCAACATGTAATTAATTAGTTCCTTTGATGAGTTTATGAATTTAAATACCCTCACACCTGTCTTTAGGTTCCCTATACACAGAATAAATGAACCTTAACATTTTACATAATGAAGTACTCATTGTAGATTAATTCATTAACTTTGGAAAACATTATCCCCATGTAGCAGGAGCTTTTTTAAAAGCCTGCTTCCTACTAACAAGTTACTGTGTATAAAGCAATCCAGAAAGAGCAGCTTTTGTTCTCATCCCTTTCAGCATCAGGGAAATGCTGGATTTCAGAAATTAAGGTACAATAACTGGGAAGGAGAATCCATCATGCTCATGAGATGAGTATCCTGTTGACCTCTTCAGGACACCTTAGCAGGTGACAGAGACCTTACTGCTCCAGCTCCCCAGGCCTGGCTGTACCAAGCAGACTAAGTGTTTCCTCCTTGTCTTATGCAGTGCAACAACCTCAGAACCAAATTAAATACACATACTGACCTTCCTGGCCAGAGGACCAAGGACATACATAAAAGGAACCCTGAAGAACCCAGCTGAGGGACAAGAGATCCAAAACTTCATTAGCATTTTTAGCAAACAGCTCTCCTGCATGGATCCATTAAATCTTGGTCAACTGGCTTCAAGACACAGAGTCACAGAATCATTAAGGTTGGAAAAGATCTCCAGGACTGTCAAGTCCAACCATCAACCCAGCACCACCACCATGTTCACCACTAAACCATGGCCCCGTATTAACATGGGGTTTTTTGAACACTTTCAGAGATGGTGATTCCACCACCATCCTTGGCAGCCTCTTCCAATGCTTTCCAACCCTTTCAGTGAAGAAATGTCTCCCAATATCCAATCTAAACCTCCCCTGGTACAACTTCAGCCCATTTCCTCTCATGCTATCTCTTGTTACCTGGGAGAAGAGAATGACCCCCTGCTCATTACAACCTCCTTTCAGGTAGTTGTAGGGAGCCATAAGGTCTCCCCTGAGCCTCCTCTTCTCCAGGCTAAACACGCCCAGCTCCCTCAGCAGCTCCTCATCAGACTTGTCCTCCAGAGCCTTCCCCAGCTCCACTGCCTTTCTCTGGACACACTCCAGCACCTCAATGTCTTTCTTGTAGTGAAGGACCTGATCTTCTTAATCCTAATTAATGAAGAGTCTCTAGAACACCTGCCCATCTCTTCCAAGTGCTCGCAAAGTCATTAATTCCAAAGACAATAAGCCAAGGCAACTCAGGCTGTGACATGAACCCTAAAGGATGGCTTTAATGGGAAGTACATTCTTCTGCAGTATGTATGGCATGTTATTGGGCTGTATTTACACAAACCCAATTCCCAGCATGGAAACCTATCCAACCCAGGCATGACTGTTAGCATCTTACAAAACTTAATGACTGGGCAATAAAATGTCAAATGAAATTCAGCATAAATAAATGGGAAAAAACAATCCTGAACTCACATGTGCAATAAGAGGCTCTCAGCATATCATTACTGTTCAGGAACAAGAGCTTGGAGCTATGATTCACAGATTCATGAATCTCTCAACTCCATGTTCAGCACCAGTCAAAAAAGTAAATGACAAATTGTGCATTACTGCGTGATTATAAGGAAAGTAATATAAAGCAAAACAAAGAGCAACATTAGGTCACTACAGAAATACATAGATCACCTTTCAAACAGTGTGTACAGCCTTCCTCAAGCAAACAGAGCTGAGAGAGCTCAAAAGGCTGATGTGTGGAATAGTTTCCATAAAAGTGACAACTAAGCCATTAGGAATCTCCAGCCTGCTGTGACAATAACCTCAGGAAATGTATAAAATCATGACTGCAGGTACAATGTTTAGATTATGCACTGTTACCTCTTTCATGCAGTACAAAAACCTGGGGATACAAGGACACCAGTGAGTGCAAAGCTGCTAAAAAGTTAATTTAGCTGTGACTCCTCTTGCCACGGCACGTTGTACAGTGCTGATGGGAAGAATGAAGAATTTTAGGAAAGAGAAACCCACTAAGGATGACTAACAGTGCCTAAAACCAGAGAAACCATATTCGGCTCTGGAGGCTCCAGAGCTATCAACAGTTGGAGTCCAAAAGCCTAAAGGAAAGCAGTGTGTATGTGCACAGTTTAAAGCAAAGCAGTGTGTATGTGCACAATTTCAAGGAAAGCAGTGTCTATGTGCACAATGTAAAGGAAAGCAGTGTGTATGTGCACAATTTAAAGCAAAGCAGTGTGTATGTGCACAATTTCAAGGAAAGTAGTGTCTATGTGCACAATGTAAAGGAAAGCAGTGTGTATGTGCACAATTTAAAGGAAAGCAGTGTGTACGTGCACAGCTTTCCCTGTATTCTCCCACAGGCATCTGCTGTCAGCCAGTATCACAGCCAGGATATTGGACTGGATGGCCATTGATCTGATCCTGCACAGCCACTCATGTGGTTTTGCTTCCTTTAATCTAGAAAAACATCCAACATTTTTCTTTATGAGACAGTATAGCATCAACACACTCGAATTAGATCAGCAATTTTGATTGATAACTTAGTTTACTTTCCAATTGGATAAGTGTATCATCAGAAGCATCAGTAATCTATCCCTTCTGTACTGTGTCCTGATTACAAACAGTGTAAAAGGAAACAATTTCAGCAGCAAATGAAAAGAGATGAAAGTAACAGATGCCCTGCTAAGGGCATTACTTTTAAGAGACAAAAGTATTTTGATCATCATTGTAAATGTGGTTGGTCTTCAAAAGAAAAAGGTACCACAGCTACCTTATGATTAAAAGTCATGTCATAGTTGCCATTGATTTTTCTGGCTCTTTACTGTTTTTCACATCAGGCTCCTACCCACCTCTATAGAAAGCATAGCATCTGTGACGTTAAAAGCAATACATAAAAAATAAAGTAGCAGCTAAATTGTCAATATACTTAGCATCTGTAATAACACTTCCAAAGCACACAGAGCACAGAGCACCCACAGACACCAAAGTTCTAACAAAACACTGACGGATTCTACTCCTTTATCATCACCGAACGAGGAAAGGCTGAATTGCTTCCAGGCTTCAGTTACACAACCTTTCAGAGAAGCAGGAGGCAGAAATAATAAGGTAAAAATGTTCAAAGATTTTGTTCGTATATGGTCTCGTAAGAGCTGGATACAGGCAAACAACAGAGGCCCAAATGCATATCCCAAATCCCAAATCCCACAACCGCTCGGTGTAAATACAAGAAAAGTGTTATCTCCTCCTCCTCCAGCATTTGTCTGTATGTTATTTCTTCTGAAAAACTGCTGGGCAAGTGCAGCTCCAGAGGTTTTTAGAGACTGGGCAAATGAAGGACATATTAAATATATATATGTATGTATGTATATATATGTGTGTGTATACATATATATATATATAAAGCCTTTATGGAAGGGCATTTCCTGTCAAGGGGTTTTTCTCAAAGCCTCGTTTCCTTGGCCCCTCTCTTTTCACAATATCAGGGTGTGCTCTTCCTCCACTATCAGCTTTTTCAAAAGGTTCTAAAGTAAACCTTAGTGTAGCAACACTGTGGGGTTTGTGCAGCTAAGTCCTAAAATTTTTTTAGGATTTTTTTTATTTTACAGCAAGGAGGTTTCAAAAACAAAGAAGCCTTTTAATCATTACTAGCAATTAATATAATTTCTGTCTAAATGCATTTGCAGGATAACTCACAGAAATCAGTCCTATTCAACCTGAATAAGCTCTGCATGTAATTATGTTGATTTTTCCTATACTGAAAAAATTTATTTTTTTAAGATCACTTATAATGGTAATACATACCTGCAATTGGATCCTGGGAAAAAATCCAAATACTAATGATAATTTTTTTTTTTTAAATATAGGAATATCTTGTTTTGTCAAGTTAATTTAATCAGTGCAAATATATCAGGCAATTGAAAAAATACAGAGTAGAACAATTACTTCAGTGAGACAGTGCATTTATCATAAAAAGGAAATCCTTATTACAAGTATCTGGTAATTGTAATTCCAAGTAACTCTAATACAAGTAAACATTGAGGCTTTTGTTTTATTCAAAATAAGTTTAAGCATATGAGACTTTCTCTACAGTACAAATATTAGAGGGATTATGCCCTACACTTCAGCATGTCACTTCTGACAAAACCACATTCAGCAACAACCAAGAATTCTTCAATCTTGGATAACTAAATAATCAACCCACTATTATTTCTCTTTAAAGTCCACTAATATTTGTAAATTATTTTTCTTTGTCTTCACAAGGCAAGGATATAAAGAGACATCAAAAACACTCTGTCAAGAAAGATTTAAAAAGATAGCAGGGCAAGGCCTCGTGGTGGGAAAGTCAGGTCAGACTGTGATGCCCAGAGCTGTCACAAAAATTCCCTCTTCAATCCCTACAGCTCAGCAAAGGGTTGTCTTTGCATTACAAGACACAAATATACAAACACACAGCACCTAAGGCACAGCAATCAGAGAAGTGTTTCCCAGAAGTACAAAACACTAAACAAGGAGAAATTAAAAACTCACCATCACTGAGATCTTGCAGAAGGTTTTCTTGGCATGAAAAGTCCAGCTTCACTTTAATGTTTACAGTGAATGTTGCAATCTTTCCAGGTTTCAGAGGGAACTGGGAGAGGGTATCTTCTAGATTCCAACTCAGGAACTCCCCATACAGCTTCTCTGCATCAAAATAAGGAAATATTTCATGAACATAACCCCTCCATTAAGGAAGTTTCAGTTTAGAACTGTTGTAAAGAGTATTAATGGTGTCACGTTCTGCTTAAAATATTCAGAATGAAAGTATTAAAAATTAATGTAACACTAGAAAGACAGAGAAGTTACTGGGTACTGACACTGAAGTGGAAGCATGTAGATCACAAAGCTCAAAACATGAATTTGAGTGAAGATCACTACCAGAAAAAAAACATTGCACAATAGGCACCATTAAATATACACTTCAAATGCAGCCTGAAGAGGTGCTAAATGTTCATGTAGTTTTGAATCATACAGACTTGAACCCAGGAAGTGTCACATCAGTGCAGAGAACATTTCATCAAAATATTACACCAAACTAAATCAGTTAAATTTCTGAAGCACCTGTAACATCATTATTTAGTTACTTATTGAGCAATGGAGAGGTTTAAAAAGCCTATTTGTTTTCATTTTTTTTATAAAGCCCTTTCTTAAAGCTGAGAAGTATAAAGTACACAAGACCCAAACATGAAGGTGCTGCCAGACAGGATTAATCTGTTTTAAAAGATATTTGTTTAATGAATTATTTATCACTGGTCTATATCAGATGGGGCATCTGTAATTATCAGCTCCTCTCTTCTAAGCCCGACATAATATGAGGAAAAAACCCCCAATATTTACTGTTCATCAATACTAGGTGGGGGCTTCTGTTCTGGCCAGGGTCAACTACCCCATCCATAAATTCATTAATATTTGCAAGACTATACAACGCTAAACACTACAAAAACAAGTCTATTAATACATAAAATAAGCATGATGGTTTGACTGGGAGAATCCTAAAACTATATTTATTAATTTATTGTAGCAAAGCATACTATCTGCAATGTACACTGGAGAATTCTTCTAAAGGCTCAATTAAACACCATTTGAGCACAGCTTTGCAAAACAGGGACCACTGAAAGTCACACAGTTCATTTCTGCTTCATCCCAGGCTACTGGATTTAAGGGCACGTTGATCTGAGGCATCTCAGAACCTTTCCAAAACCATCACTTAAGATCCATGTGTGAGAAAACAGGGTGGGCAGACTGCCCAAACAACTACAACCTAGAACAAAGGATCTCTCAAAAAAAGAAATTAGAATTCCAAATTATGTTGATTTGCTCAGAAACAACTGTCCCCCTTCTAGGGAAGGAGGAAAAAAAAAGGAGAATTTTTTTTCATTAACTACCTAAACAACAACAGCCTTGCCTGAAATATATTTTTCTCACAGACCATCAAGTGTTGTCTTTTGCCTTTTCACATCAAATCAATAGTACAGACTTCTTTACAAGGACAAAGATGAGGTAAAAATAAAAAATCCTAATAATTGTGTCCCTAAAGTCACCTCCATCTCATCTAATGATTTAGTTGTAACGATATCACTGTTCTGATTTTCTTCTATTTTCAAGAAAAAAAGGGGGCTTAGTAAGTACAGCAATCTCTACACCCTTTTCCTGACAAGTAGAAAACCAATATACTGAAGAAATGTTTTCCATCAGCATGAAAAATGAAGGACATATCCCAAGCACTTGAGCACCAAACTGTTTCCAAAATGTGTTTTCATTAACTAGATTTATTTGAAGATACTACAAGTAAAAAGACTTTTGAAGTGAGAATAGCCCTTGCAGATACTCTCTAATTAACACCTGTAATTACAACAGAAGATCTAAATGCCTGAGCCAAAAGTTAAGCTGCAGAGAATGATCTTGTTTAGGTTTATCTGACACTAGTTTACAGTTTAATAATGTTCACCTTGTTCAGGAATCATTATTACAGTAAATTATACTTTGGCTTCAGGCCTTTCAGTTCAGTGGGAGACTAATTTGAGGCAAGCCTGCATTCAGTTCTTTCTGGAGTCTCAAAGTTGTGTTTAGCAAACACCTGATGACACAAGCAATTGTTAGTCAAGAGCTTATTTCATCATTTTACTGGATACTAAATCACTAAACTTGTAACAAATACCATATAACAGCTTACCCACAACCCAATTTTAGCCTACTCTAAGCCAATCTAACTCTTAATAGATTTTAAAGTCTGCCAAAAAAAAAAAAAAAACCCCACACTGACATTTTGCATAGAGAAACTCAATAGAAAGGTCTTTTGGAATCCCAAGAACCTCAATTCCTCAATTCTTTTCAATCTTAAGTCCCCTGGTAAATCTGGCTTTTTGCACCCCAAAATAACTATCGGTTCTGAATGCACAGGCATTGGCATTTATACATCTTAACTTCCCCAAGACCTGGTAGACAGCAATGAACCTGCAGGACTTGTTACATTCTTCACAATGTAAATGTATCCAGCACAGTTTCCTCTTGAAAATTAGCAACTATCCCTAACAGGAGGGAAAAAATGCTCTAAATTCATGAACCATTTGCTCTAACGAGTGGAAAAAAGAGTTAGTAAGAATCATGCAAGATCCTGATCTCAGTCAGTCAGTGGGGGCAGAGAGGAAAGACTTGAGCTGGGAAACCCAGACAGTGAAAGCAGGGCAGCTGGATGGGGCTGGATTACCCACACTCCTTGTCCTGCCTTCATAAGGATGTTTGGACTGACTGGACAAAAGCCTTGCCTGCATTCACCACTCTCCATGGAACACAACCCCACTCCAATTTGAGTTTATTTTCTTTAGCCAAAAAAAGGTAAATAGATCTATTCCAGGATATTCACAGTTCTTCAAATGGGTTGCCTGGACCTCAGAGCAGACTTTTCATTTATGGTCTGGCACAGCAGAACAGCTGAGGGTGCGGGTAGATGTGTTCAAAGACCATAGGAAAAATACAGGTGAACTTATTTCTCTATTTAAATTGCAGAGGTCAGTCACTCCTAAGAAAGGTCAGTGAGGTTTTCCTTCCCGATTCAGGCTCATTCAGCATGTGTAGCTGGTCTAAAGCTAAGAATGCCTGGTGTCCTCTTCTCAGGGCCTCAAGATGAAAACATCAGTGTTACATTTGCCCTTGAATGGATCAAATAGTTGGGTTCTCAAAGCCTTTGGACTGCACTCCCTAATTGAGACATAACAAGCCTCTGACAAGAGTTGACTGGAGCCAAAGGGTGGGAAAGGCATCCAGCTTTGCATGTCATCTTTCCAAAAAAAGGACTGAACTGGTGAGGGACAATACGAGGTAACACAGAGTTCACCTTGACAGCGTGTATGTGTGATGTCCAACCCAAAGACACCACAGCCTGGCAGACTGAGTGGTGCAATGAGACACTAAGAGCCATGACAGACGTGTCCATTGTGGTAGCATGACAAGTCCCTTTTGCTGATGTGCCTCAGGACCTGCTCCAATAACACACAGCTGCTAAAGGACTCAAAAACCCTGTGATGTCCTCTCTGAACTGCACAGGGTGAGCTGCAAGTTCTGCTCATTTATCTGAGGGCCAGAGTGGAAAACCCAGAGAACTGAACCTGAAAGTAACAGAAGAGAGGAAGTAAGGGAAATCAAGTGTGAAAGTCTGATCTCCAGAGGTTCTCATTAGCAAAACACCACTGAAAACAATGCCAGAAAAGTCGGCTTCCTCCAGAAAAGCGATTGACTGTAACAGCTAACATAACAAATGAGGGAGGTCAGGTCACTAATCCCATCCAGTAATTCCGAAAACAACAAAACAGAATATTTGCTATTTTGCAGCATTCATCTTTGTGCTAAAAGCTGTAGCCCCAGAAAGAAGGTAGGGAAATGGAAGGCAGGCAGGTAGGCCTGCAGCAGCTGCCAGAGATTTACGAGGAACTGCTAAGACTGAAAGAACCAAAGCAAATCAGGTGAAACAAGGGATGACTGAAAGCTCTTTTTATTTGGCTGAAATCAGACAATTTCTCATGGGCTCCCAAGGTGGCAGGCAAGCCATGGTCAGGCACATGAAAGGGTCTAACAGCTCTCAAGAAGATCTTGAGCAGCTTAAATCACAGGCACATTTCATTGTACCCCCATTAGTTCCATGCATGTAGCATTCACTGACCAAAAGCAGCTGCTGATGCTACAAATCTTTTGTTCCCTGTTCATCACCAGAGTCCCATGGCACTGTACAATGTTTTGTACCAATTTATGATCATAACTAAAATGGAACAGAGCCCATGAAAAAAGGCAAAGGTCCATCCCCAACACATGAATGACAGTGACCTGTTGGAACGAGTCCAGAGGAGGCCACTGGAGCCCCTCTGCTCTGGAGACAGGCTGGGAGAGCTGGGGCTGCTCAGCCTGGAGGAGAGAAGGCTCTGGGTAGATCTTAGAGCCCCTTCCAGTATCCAAGGGGATACAAGAGAGCTGGAGAGGAACTTTGAGGGCATGGAGTGACAGGACAAAGGGGAAGTGACAGGACAAAGGCTTCAAACTGACAGGGAGCAGGTTTAGATTGGATACTGGGAAGAAATTCTTTACAGGTGAGGGTTGTGAGGCCCTGGCGTAGGTTGCCTGGAGGAGCTGTGGCTGCCCCATCCCTGGAAGTGTTTGAAGTCAGGCTGGATGGGGCTTGGAGCAACCTGATCTAGTGGAAGGTGTCCCCGCCCATGGCAGAGGGGTTGGATCTTTAAGGTCCCTTCCCACCCAAAACCATGATTGATTCTATGATCCTTTGCAACACCTACATGCAATCACATTTGAAATAACATAATTATTACATGCTTAATGTGGACCATCAGTTCTTTGCCATGGACAGCCTTTTCCAGCACTTCATGCTGTACCCACAACACAGTCGTGTAAAAAGTTACAGTTATTTCAGGCTGTATTTTCCTCCATTAACATGGCTCACCTCGAGCAGACAGTTCCAAATACAGGGGTGCATTTCACTTCTGTGAGACAGTGCAAAAAACTGAAGATTCTGCCTGACAGGACCTTGGATCAGCTAATCCCAAGTTCTGCTTTCAAAAGAAGGTTAAGATGATTTCCAGCGGTCCCTGCCCATATGGACATTTATGATTCTGTGATTCTGATGGCAGAGTTCTCACACTCTCTGAACAAGTATCACTCAGTGCATCTCAAAACTCACTCTCATTTCTCTTTTTCTGAGACAGTGATTCAAGTGTTATGTATTTGAGGATGCATGCTTATAGCTTATTAATCAGAAATTTTCCTTTTTCTGATAAAGAAACATTTCATATAGAGAAAAACAATACAAGATCCAGTACAATTAGAAGTTTTACTAAGCTCATAGCTGAGTCTATCAACTCTTCTCCTTTTTCCCCATTGTTTTTAACAAAAGTTGTAATGGAGAGATGATTTTAAAGTTGACATGAGTCTCTTTTTCAACATTCTGAACCAATTAACTGTGTAACATTCCGTACAAAGAGTCTGAATAACATGTGACTCGTGTGCCCATATATTCCAACATTTAATACATTTCATTACATGACATTCCCCATTTGAGTGCTCTCTTTGGTCCTTCCATCCCATACATCCAGCACCCGGCACAGGAGGAGCATGTTGGAATTACTGAAATAAGAAACAGTAAGTCATCATACGTTTCAACTTGTAAAATTATTCCTGGTAACAAGTCTCAGACCGAAAATCTATTTTGAGATGATTGGCAACTCCTATTCTCTCAGGTTGCAGAGAAGAGGATACTCTGTTATAAAAAAAGTCATGAGCTTGAATACTGAAATGAACAAAAATCACAAGATATCACACTGCATTTTAATGCTCTGGCACTGACAGAATAAAACCTGCAATAAAATAAGGTATTTCTACTGTCAGTAAAGATTATGTTGCTTGTCACCTGTAGTTCTTCTGTTAATATCATTCTCATAACAATGTCTCAGAGGACAAACCAAAAAAAATAAAATACATCACAAAACAAAAGCAGGATTCACCTATCCGACTACTTTTTAACACTAACAAGGAAAGAGTATTTAAAGAGAATTAAGTGTACACAGGGAATGTGCTGTATTTCTTCCACAGCTTCAATTATTCTTTTAACTCACAATAGCTTGTTTTATTTACTGCCTTGCCTTTTGAAGTCTTCTATCCCATTTTTTTCTTATTGCTCACTGAGTAAGATAGAAATATGCTTATTTACTTCCACTCCCTCAAGTAGGACAACATTACTGCTAATGATAATTTATTTAATGAACTAATCAGCATATTTAGACATAAGGAGAAAATAATTTAGACACAATATTCTTCCTCTTCACTAGCTATTGCCTGAGGAATTTCTCCCCAAGTAACACTAAAAAGAAATACAGATTTCCAAAAAGCAAGTGACCTTTTGGCACACAGATGGTTCTACAATTTCTTTCATTTTCTTTCTATATTTTCTTACATTCTCTTTCATTTCTATGGTAAAATCGAACTGAATTATATCAGTTCTGTAACAAGGACTATGATATTTAGTCTAAACTGAGCTGGAAGTCTAAAACAACTAGTTCCCCTTTTATTAGAGAAGAGATCACTATTACTTCTAAATATATATCTGCATACATACCCTTGGTGTTGACTGTTTTCGCTGTGACCTCCAATTTCTCCAGTGGTTCTGTTCCAATATTTTCTAATTTAATGATGAGCTGCTGGGTCTCTCCATTGTAAAGCTGGACAGACACATTAGTGGAGATTTCATCCCCTGAAGAAGGCTGAAGAGTATGAGCAGACCTACAAAACATGACACACAGACAAACAAAATACTGTGAGGAAAATGTTAAAAGGCCATTCGAGTCACTCTGTTAACTATTCTTTGAAGACTCAGAAACTACAGCTCTGAAACTCTGAAGATTAGATATAATTTTCCATTCTCATTTAAGTCAGGGTCATTTCTTAAAACAAAAGTTAATAATTTAGGCATAAGACAAGTCAGATTTCAAACAGTATAAAATATGTATTCCTAACTGTGAAAGCTGGTTAAAATTGCTGCAGAAACTGTAAGAAAGGGAAAAGAGGAAAAAAAAAAAAAAAAGAAGAGCAGGTCATTAAAATGAGCCGTTTCAGTGGACAGTGCAGGGCATGGACCTCATGGGAGAAAGTCCCTGTGTGAAAGGTGAAATAGTGACTAGAAATGAACTCTTTAGAGCAGGAAGGAGGGATGGAGGTTGCAGAACAAGACAGATGGGTAGAGGTTTCTGACTGGATTTTTTGTGCCAATGCAAAGTGGTCAGAAGGACAAAAAGAAAAAAGCTACTGAGATTAATGACCAATAAATCCGTCAGTAAACCCAGGTTCAGTAACTTCCTTTGGCAGGTATTCCTGCTATCCTTCCCTTCCATCCTGTCCTCCCTTCCCACAAGATGAGCAGCCTCCACAAACAGGAGCAGATTTCAGTCTTTCAGAGCACATCCATGACAAGGACTGGAAACAGGGATCTTTTGATCATTTCAAATGTACTGTCACGGATCGTTATCACTGCAGCACTCTGGAATCTGGGCATGTGGAGGGACAGGAAAGAAGGAATTTCTCCCTTCATTCTTAGACAAAAGTATCAGGGAATTGCATCCAAAAAAGCAAAACAAATGGTGCTTTCAATTGCTGTATAAGTGGACATGTAGTTATCAGTGATTCTTCTTCTGGATACAATATTTTTCTCTCTTTTTCTTTCTTCTGTAATAATTGCATCTGCACTAATAATGATTCCTGGATGGGATTGGTAACACACAGGATTTACAAACAGTAAATTCTTATTACTTATTACAAAGAGTAAAGTCTTATGGACTCCTCTTTGCCCATAAACAAGGTTTTGAGCATAACAGTATTGCACAGTTATTTCAGTATATTAGGAAGTGCTCAGCAAGAGAAAAACCTCTAACACGTGGCACACTGGCCTGCAGCTTCCAAACTTTCTGTTCTCGTGAAAATAACTGATATTTGTCCTAGTTTATCCATACTAGAAGTCTTTCATTATTTTATTTATAAATTTGCCATTTCCTTCCCTCAATTTTCATACTTTATAGATTTTTTCCAGCAAGACTGTTTTACTCAGTATTATAATAATTCAATATATTAATAATATATATGGCACATATATATATTTAATATATGGCACAAATACATTTATTAATTCATAATCTGTATATAATGTATAAATATAGATACATATAGCAATCAAAAAATATACAAATAAAATTATTCCCAACTCACAGCAAACTTCATTGCAGCTCCTGCTAAACTGTGCTTATTTAATTGATCTCCCATAACACAGATCAACAAAAAAAATATTTTACAGTTCTAACAAGACATTATGATCTGCCTAGGAAGGCCTGGAATTACTATTGATATGACTATTCCACCGAAATTACTATTAGGTCAGTTGCTGAAGAAATTATAGGCAGTTATAAACCCTTGTCATTTCAAACAAACCTTTTCCTACATACCAGCAGTTTCTCCTACAATGAAGCAAGGCAATCAATACAGCAGCAAGATTATCTCAAATACTTCCAAAATAAATACATTTTTCAAAAAATTAAGAAAAGTCAGCTCAGCTCCAGCAGATAATGTTCCACATTATCAGCTGAACATATACTGAGAAAGAGCAGATATTATACACATTTAAGAATATTTGCAAGTCCCTCTGTATTTCAATAGCCAATATTAATTTTGATTACAGCCAAACCACACAAATTCCATCTCTAGCAGAATTTTTAGAGGGAATTTACCAACATGTAACCCAGCTGAAGCATTTTATTATTTTACTGTCTTCATTAGGGTATTACTTTCATAGTTTTGTAATACAGTGCCATCAACATGGCCCATCCCACACCAGGAAAGAAGAATTCAGCATGGAAAAATTGGAAAGTCATGGTAAAGAACACAGTAAAATAAATTTAAAGAAATTTACATATATATACACACATATATAACTTTGTATCATACAATACTGATGATCATCCTAAGGATCATAAACAGAGCTGAGGTTTTCCAAACAACAGAACAACCCCTGTGGCACTTGAGCTATTAAGGCAGTAAGTTACAAAAGGCTGTTTTCTGCTCCACAGCTAAAAGGAATATTGTTTAAAAAAAAGAAAAAATATAACAAAACAAAAAATACCCCAAAACACTGTACTTTTACAACTCTTTGCTAAACAGCAAATGGATGGCAGGACTCTGAGATACCATGATCAACACGTAGCTTAGTAGGTGAATGGTCTTGCACCTTGAAGAGCTTCAGAAATGGAACTGAATCAGTGCCTTGCCAGGTGTCTCCAAAATCCAGGAATTAGTCAGGTACCTTCTTCACAAAAAAACAAAAAGCTCACAAAACCCACATGAACAACCCACATATGGTACTACTGTGTCCTTTTGGGTGACTGTATAAGGAAGGTATTTTAGTTGATTCTTCCTGTACCTCTAAAACCTATTTCTTCTGTATTATGGTATTGAGTTTGGGCCCCTCCTGAACCACAGAAATACTGATTTATTGAAGCAAGTCCAGAAGAGGGTTGTCAGAATGATGACAAGGTCAGAGCATTATACAGGAGTTCAGGTTCAAAGAGCTGGGTTTGTTCCATTTGAAAAAAAAAAAAGATCTAACATGGATTACCTCTTTACTTCAAGATTCTATGAATTTGTAGCCTTTAAGGGATTAGTTCTTTTAAAAGCATGACTTTAATAATGACTAACCATTACACTCCCTCAGTTAATTAAATCTCAAAATATTTTCTATGAAATTCTATGGTTTCAGGAAGTGAAAAAAAAAAAGGTTTATATTCTAGACCAAACAGCACAGGTATAGTTTATGCCTTAGGTTACTAAATCACTGATTGCATATGATCGAGGTTTTATTCAGCATGTGAGTAACATTTAAATAAAACCACATAAAATTACCATTCAACCTAATTTCTCACCTTGGAAGGGAGGTGCTGATCTGCAGCCTTGGCAAAGCTGGAATGACTTCAACAGTGCAGCCATTGGTCTTCACTCCCGGCAGATTGTCCAGAAGGCAATCACTGAAAACTCCAAAAACTGAAGTATGGTAACCTGATGTTTAGAAGACAATACCAGCATGTTGTGAATTTTATTTTTTTCTTGAAAGGTCTAAAAGTACTCAGATTACTGGGAGACTCTTCACAGCACACAAAATACGTACAAGGTTCATTTATAACCACACAACGACACACAAACAACACACATGTACAGCTCTGCACCTGTGACATGTCAAATAAAAGAAATTGTTAAGAGCCTGTGATTTTTGTGCATTCAGTGCAATATGGTAAGTTCTGTGGAATTTTTCACAAGATCAACATCACAAGTCACAGTATAGAGACCACTATTTTATACCTCATCATCAATTCACCGGTGTACATAAAACGTGTTACCCTTCAACATACGTTAACAATTTCCTATTTCCTCCAAAAAATATTTATAGGAAAGAATCTCAACTGTATCCAGAAGGATAAAAGAATCCTAAAGGAAATTATTAGGGAAAAAAATATACATGCATACACACAGAGACATCTGCCAAGAAAGACTTACCCTCTAAAAGTTCAATTTAGTAGAAAAGTACCTGTGCACCCAATTCCTTACCAGGCAATATTTATGAGTTATATCTGAAGGAAAATTTGATACACTGACACACAAACAGCTGGCAAGTACCAAAATCAACTCCTCTACTTGCAGCACATTTTTAGTATGTGGGACTAAAAGCAGAAAACTACAGCACGAATGTTCTGAATGCTTTGATGCTGTTCTGTATTTACTGAAATAGTTTCTGAAAAAAAAATCAAATGAAAAATCGTTTTACAAGCAGACAGAAAAGCACTTAAGAAAAACTCAGCGAGAAAAGAGTTTCTTCACGTTCAAAGCCATCTTCTTGTAGCGTTTAGCTTTATTAAAATGGTTCTTGTCCTGTAACTTTGGATTCCAGGAACACATACCTAAAATTTTTTGTTGGTAAGATGATTCAGTCCTACTATGTGATGAATCCATCATCTCCACACATAGCTCCTTTTCTAGGAGACTCAGCTGCTTATCTTCTGAAAAAGCTCTTAAATTTTCTTACTTACTACAAACAGAGTTTTATTTAGGCTCATTAATGAAACGATATCTCGTCTGCAATAGACTACACACACAGGCTAAATTGTTTCTACAAAAGCAATCTGCAAAAATTTCTGTAATCTTGCATGAACACGATTAATTAAGAAAAAGAGAACCGCAAGATTATCTTCTGCATTCTCAGGAAAAAGTTCAAGTAATCCTCCTCAGAAGCTTTCCAAATGAAAGCATTAATAAAGGGGAGTTGGAGTTCATTATCCTTCCCCTTTCATAGATGAGATACTGTAAGAATGTGTTTGTTACTGCTGCTGCAACCAAGTGATTTATCAGGCTGTTTTTAATGAAGTCTAGCACAGAAAAGAGCTGTCCTTTTTTCTTGCTTTTTTTCTTTTACTTACGGAGGAGAATTCAGAGTGGGGAATGCATACATGGCATAGAAACTCATGCAATCCACAGGGGGGTAAAACATGAGTTGTTTTGCTCAGGAAAGAGTGACTGGAGACACTCCTTACCATTGACAGTGATCTGCCCAGTGGTTTGGGGAACACCAACAAGAGTCACAGGATAGAGACCAGATTCTGCTGGCAGGGAAAGAGCTGCAGGAAGAGATTCGAATTCCACTCCAGTTGTCAAGAGACCCTGAAAAAGCCACATTGCACAGATAAATCCATTATGACACACACTTACCTTTTTATGCTATATACTTATATTTTAATCCCTTGCTTTGCATCACCCAAAATTTTATGATTTATTCCGATTTGCTCACAGCAGTTATTTTGGGTTTGAGGTTGCAGTGACTGCAGCGTGCAGCCAGATTTGTATTCAACAGGGAAACGAGTTTCAGGATCTGAGGTGGGAATGATGTATGAAACACTAATAAAAATTAATACCCAAGAATAGCAAAAAGAGTCAGTGATATCACCTGCACGGTGCTGTTTTGTGCCTACATTTAATCATACCTGTGACCTTACTTATGCATTTGATATATTTTGGACAGTGGAAATCAAACATCAACAGCAGCTCTTGCTTAGCTTTAATTATCCAGCCAGAAAATATTTTCTATCGGGAAAATTTACAGATAACAGAGCAAGTCTAGCTTTACTGTCCAGCCTAAACATCTCAGTGAGTTGGAATAAGACATTCATTTTGCTAAATTGATCCCCGCTCAAGCCTAGATGCCTGCAGTTACTCCCTTAGTGTCAGAGAAATCTTTCAGCATCCTAAATTTAAAACATGGCACAAAACAAGAAATTAAGCAGAAAAAAAATGTATTTAGGAAACTTTTAAACACAGCATTACTGTCCTTAGTAGGCTGGGGCTTTTCTCTAAGCTCAGTTAATGAATTTAAGATGCTTGAGCACAGAATGTGCTGTTACAAGTAAGAAATTTAATGCTGGAAAGCATGTAAATCCAAGTTACCGTTTGTTTTTGTATACACATATATATTTATTTTTATGTTTAAATAAAGATGCCACACAAATATCTCCACCAATTAATGCAGCAAGCACAACTGGATTAAGTCTCAGCTTCATGAGAACTCAGAACTCTGTGAAAGAGGAACCTTTTATTTTTGTAAAGACAGACGAAAAAACTCATGGTTTGAGCCACAGAAAAACTCAGAGCTGAAGACTGAAAAAGAAGTTCAAGCAGCAGCAACATTACCTGCACAGTGCCAGAAAAGCAGCATTGCTTCCCTCTGAAAACACCTCTGACTGCCTGGTTTATAATTCAACTGAGTTTTAAAGGCTGAACCTCTGCTGCTCCTGTCAGCTGTAAAGGGAAGCCAACCCTCTCTGTTTCTAGTTCTTGTATAACTTGTATAACAAGTAAAGAAATGCAAATGGCACTACCAGAATTACCCAGCCAGTGACTGACACTGGACCTGTCATGGACATGAAGTCTTCAATGGCCTGACTCTCACTGGGACTAACCCCCAGTAACTCTGCTTCAAGCAATTCCTAGACAGGAACCAAAATCAAGCCACCAGCACTCAAAAACTGAACAAAATTGAAAGCCATTCTCAGAATTTCTTCCCTCCTTGGAAGGCAGTGCCTTCTACAAAACTGACAAACTACTCTCTCTGTAACAACTGAAGGAAATGCTTTTCACCTAAGATTTTTAACAGCAAGGTCCTAAACACACCAGAAGCTTGAGAAAGCAAACCAAGCAGGTTTGACAGGTTCTTAATTTCTCTTCTACTCAAGATCTGAAGTCACCAAGATTATAATATATCCAAAAGCTATAAAATCTTTCATTCTAGCAGTGACTTCTTCGTGGACCTGACATTCTTGAGGCAACACTGAATTCAACCAAAGCTACTCTTGCTTTGTGGAAAGCTGAGTTAGAGAACTCTACCTGCTGCACAAAATGCAATTTCATCATTTTACTTGAGTTATAAGGAAATACTCTGTCAAACCCCCATTTCTACTGAATTTTCATTTTCTTCCAGTTTCATGTGGAGACTTGAGCTGTCAGAAACAATCCACAAAAACATAAGTAAAACCTAATTTTATCTTCCTATATATTCACCACCCTGTGTATGAGAGCACTGACACTGTTTGATTTCCACATTAATCCTTCCAGTGGGATTCACCCCACAGAAACAGGGTGAACATTCACACTTTAATACTGAGGTAGCCTCAGCCTTCATGCCAATTGTTCTGCTTTTGCTTTGGCTGAAGCAAATCTTAGAACATAAACAAAAAGTGACCCCACACACACTCTCCAAAACTCACTTTTGGAACAGGTAAAGGCTTTGTAAGGTTATTTTAGTCTAAAAAAACCCCTGAATTATCACTTAGCCAAGTATTCAAATACATTTTAATTATTCAGGATTCACCTCAACTAAAAACTTTCATCGAAAGGACTTAAAGTCCCACAAAATCAATGATAAAAAAAAAAACCTCCAATGTCTTGTTTACTATCAGCTACAACAAATGTAAATAAACAGAACTGACAGGGCCCCCTAAGTATTATCCAAAGCAAACCAGGAAAACAAAGATTTTCTAGAGAACAAACACAATGCAAATGCCAAAACACCTCCACAAAGCACATACGATGCCTGGACTAGAAACTAAAGAGCTTCAAGTCCATTAATACAAAAAGGAGAAGGCAGCATTTGTTTCCCTCATTTTTCGTTTTGCTGTTCAGTAAAACTTCCAGTTTTTAAAAAATTAAAGATATTAAGAAAGCATTCAAACTCACCGAAATGGAAAAAAAAATCAATATAAACATCAACTAGGCTTCAGACTTACAGACATAAATTGAAATCAAGATACTTACCCTTAAAACTTAACCCAGACCACTAAGTTTTAAAAGACAGTGACATATCTGGAATGTCGGAAAGACATTTTCAAGATCACTGTTTGCTGAACTGTACAACTCTGCAATATTTGCCCAACATTGCCCTCTGGTGCCTGAGATGTTGCAGTTTAGCACTGAAAATCTAATCAAGGCTCAAGTACTCTCAGATTCTTTACCTAAACACATCAGCCATGCCACCAAAAAAAAAGGAAATGTGTTACATTTCTTTTCCTGACAGTCTTATACCTTATTTCAAGTCATATTTAGTAATCATTTAGTAATCAGGGCTCTTTCTGACCCTACAGGAAAAGATCACCATATATTATGTTTCCTCCAGGGAATATATGAATCACACACAGAAAATGTTTACATTTCTTTGTATTCTTATAAAACAATTGAAATTGTCTTAGAGTGAATACATGCATGCTTTTATCACAGCATGCCTTTCAATCACTTCAAATCTCAATTTAGCTTTAGAGGAACAAAACAACTTGCACGTAAATGGCAGCATTTGGAGATGTTGTTAAAATAACGTGAGTATGGAACTGCTTTTTTTAGGCTTTACTTACCAATCCCAAAATGTAATAATTCTTTTTTTAAAGCAACACTGCCTTCAAAGTTAGTTTTCATGCTGAACATACTTTTATACCATGTTGTCAAATACTTTATGCAAAAATTGTCAATATTTATTTAAAAGTGAATTTTCCCTACTATTTCTAATAAGGTTATTTTAGGCAGACCTAGAAAAACACCAAACACAACCAGTTTTATTCGTCTTCCCTTTCACCTTTTTGTGTACATTCTTGCCCAATATAGTCTCTATTAAATGTAGTTTAGCAAGAAGTAAATATTCTCACCAGATGGCAGAAACAGTAAAAGATGTGAACTCAGGAAAGAGCAGTTCATGGAAACAATTTACACAATCACAGGCCAAGTTATGGGACTGAAGATACATATAGATTTATCAAAATTTTAGATGGTATTTTTAAACATCAGCATATAGCTCTTGGCTAATAGCACAGTTTTGAAGTTTAAAAAAAAAATGTAACAGCCATTCTTAAAGCATCTTTAATCAAAATACCACACTTGATTGTGTACAAATAAATACAGGCCCCAAGCAGAAAGAGAACTACAGAACAAATACTTTTTTTTCTTGAAAAATGACTTAACACTATAAATTATAATATTCCCATGGTTTGGGGTAGTATTTTTTAGTTTCTTGATATTTATTTATTAAATATGGTTTACACTGCCTGTAGATCTTGTAGTTTTCTTAAAACCATGGCTGCATTTCCTACAATAAGTGCAGAGAAAATGCTTTCCCTCAACACATAACATTGCCTCAAAATTTCTCAGCTTTGGCTTTTTGTTTTCTTTTTTCTTTTAATATGAAAACTGAGAAACAAAGAGGAAAAAGTAGTTAAAATCTTAGAGAACTTAACACGCTTTGCAGTGCTTCTTCATATGCATTTGATTTTAATATATCTCCCCAGAGTGTACCATGATTTACTGCTTTAAACATTTATCTCAAGATACAAAATAAATCCCCTGGCGATTTCCCAGAACTTTTTGGGATTGTTTTGAAGGCTTAAAAAAATGAACATCATTTTTTTTCCTGGATGGAAAACTGCAGTAGCTGCAAAAGGGATGGAGATCACTCACATACCTGAACAAGTCTGTACAGAAATCAATACTCCTGGGAGAAAAAGCCAAGTGATGTATACACTTATTTACAGCTGAACATCCCATCTCCTGGGAACTTGGGCTCCAGCACCAGGAGAGCACAAATATTCTGTCTGATGCATCACAGTCACAGCTACTCAGGCTCATTTTTGTCTCTCTCTCATTGTGCTGATTTAAGGTACCTGCTGAGTTTTATTAAAGCCTTTGGTCTGATCACCCTCACGATCTCCTCTACTTCACTTTATTGACTAAAGTACACAGTTGTTGGACCTAATCACTTCCACATTCCGCATTTTCATCTGCCATTTTGCACTACTGCACCTTCCAGTGGATCAGCCTTCTAACTGTATGGACAACACAGAAAGAGAAAAAGAGAAAAGGAATAAAGAAATGGGACAGGCATGAAGCGTCTAAATAGAGCCCCAAATCAGGAATACACGTGACAGGACATAAACAGCAAGAACAACAATAATGGGCCAAGAGCTCTGAGAACAATAAAATGAAATAACAAAAAAAAAAAATCAATTTTTCAGGGCTTACCATCTGAGCAACACTGATCAAAGTCTTGTGCCCAAAGTCTCATGTCAAGTCTAGAAATTCAATGCCTTTTACTTAAGCACACCTCAATTAACCTACAAGTACTCAGCATTAATTCTTCAAATAATGAAAAAGCTCAAGGAGCCTTTCCATGGGTTAACAGCCTGTGCTCAATACTAAGTTGTTTACCATCACAACTTCCATCCATAACAAATAGAAAGACACAGTAGGAGAAGTACCATGGTAAGAGCTGGGATCTGACAGTTCCAGAATTCATTTAACATGAAATGAGTAATCTGTCAGAACAACAAATCTAAACTGTAAGGTGAGGAAAAGGGGAAAATTAGAAAAAAGGAGTAAGACTACTATAGATTTCAGGACAGTGACGTTGGTGAATGGTGGACCCTGAAAAAGGTAAAGGAAAAGGAAATCAAGCAACAGAGAACTCAAAGAACAGCCAGTGATTGCAAACAAGCTTGAAGGAGTAAGTTATATTGGAAAGGTGAGGTGCTGAGGCAGGCAGAAGGAAAAAAGCTGTGGGACAAACAAGGTGAAACTGCCACTAAATGACAGAAGAGGATATGCTTGCTATGAAACTGAGTCTGTGAGAGTAAATAATCTGAAAGAATGTGATACGTGATGAGAAATCAGACAGGAAAAGGAATATGGGGACTGCAGGCATGGGTACGTGTTAATAATAAAACAAACCATTTTAAAATATTAAACAATACTCTGAATTATTTAAATAAAAACAAGGAGCTTATTCTCATGATAAGGTAATAACTATTCCCACATTCCATATAGCTCACAGATGAGACTGGAAAATCAGAGCAATTTAGGCTGCAAGCCCTCTTGCTGAGCCCAGTGTTCAGAACAGGGGCAACTTTGGTTGTAGTTTAGGTTTTTTACTGTCCTTTACACTCAAGTTTCAAAGATTTCTAAAGATGGAGATCCCACATTCTCTGTGGGCAACCAGTCCCAAAGAATGATCACCCTCATGATAGGAAAAAGGGATTTTATTTATTTTTTTTTTTATTAGGAAGGTTTTCCATGGCTGCAGCATGTTCACTGACTCTCACCCTTACATTGGGCACTTCTGGGAAGAGCCTGGTTCTGTTTTCACTGCACCTTCCCATTTTGGGATGGAGGAAAGCAGCAGGAATTACCCCAGTATTCATCTCTTCCCCAGCCTGAGCAGATGCAGCTCTTTGAGCCCGTCCTCATCTGTCCCGTGCCCCAGCCTGTCCACCCCTGCTGACAGAGCTGGGCTGACCCCAGGACACTTCTGTTGTGTGGGGAGCTCAAAACTGGCCGGGCTTCTATAGACATTGTCTCTCAAATTCCAAATCAAGGGGAATAATGACTTCCCTCAACTTGCTGGCTACAGTCTTGATACCACAGACAAACCAACGAAAATCAATTCATTTCTCCCAAAGAGCTGACATTGGGGCAGAGCAGAATTTCTCAGGGCACTGTATTTATGGAGCGCTGACTAAAGAATTACGTTAATCACTTCAGTTATTTGCATCTCCTTTGCATGCCTGCTTCCCCTTTTACCCATGGAACTGGAATTCAGTGTTAATTCAAAAACAGAACTTTATCATGTCAACAGTGAAGAGAAGTATTCATGCTACTACAATTAATTTGCTCAGGGAATGGATGTCGTGCAGATCTATGCAAATAACTGTATTTTGAGTCCTTGAATGTGTGTAAGCACTCATAAGAAACTCCCTCATTAAGAAATTTTCCAAGTTTTTTAAATATATAACTACATCATTACTCACACAATACAAATCAGACTGTAAATCAAAATGTTCTTAAATCAATGAATTCTTAGAGGAAGTTCTTTCTGATGTGCAGCCTCTCAACTACTTTTTCTATTAATTCCGAAAAAAATTCTGAATCCTTCTGTGAGGGTTAGAGAAAATGCTGCTCAGGAAAGCAGTGTGTTAGCTTCCAAGAATGAATTTTATTGTGCTATAAGCACGATCTTTGGGCATCTTCACCTCCCATGGAAAAACACTTTATTATATGTGGAGTATTATCAGTAATTCAGGTCAAATTGCTTGACTAGACACTGCAGTAAACATATCAATAAAAGAAAAAAAAAAATCTTGGGTTATAATACAAATAAATGTAGGCTGATTCACTTAGCCTGACAGAACAATGGGCTCTAAGAGATGGGCTTTATTTTTAAAGCAATATTGAGGGTAAAAATATTTAACATAAAGGACTATGCTGGGTTAGAACTGAGTGGGGATTAAGTTGCTCTGCTAGTTAGAAAATTTTTAAACTTTAAATAGATAAACATTTTTTTTAAAAATCCCATTATCTGGAATAAAGAAGGGAAAGCAAAAAAGCCACACACTTTCCTTTTTTTCAGGATACACTGCAAGCAGCCCATTGAAGTAGTAGAGGGCTTGGGTTTGAGCCTTCTAATCTCACAAACTTCTCTGATGTTTTAGCCTTTTTTTCACTCCCTCCTGATCATTTAACATTAAGTGTTTTCAAATCACGCACATCACTGGGAACAGCAGAAGCTTCCAACAAAACACAAAGCTTCTCAGAACTATTTTAGTTCATCAGATTTTTAAATTGTGGTCAAAATGGGAATTTGAAAAGCAAGGATGAATGCGGATTTTTAAATTACAGTAGCAAGTGTACAATAATTATTAGGTTTCAGGATATAATTATTACTTGAAAATCAGTATATGTAAATTATGCAGCATGAGTTCTAGTCAATGCAGGAATGTACAGAATTGATTTATGGGTCAGTGCCAGTAAAGCATTTAAACACTGTGAGTGGCAGAGATTTTCATTTCAGTACCTCATCACCAACAAATATGAGCAAATTGACAACACCACACCTTTAAACTCAGGTTGTGCTGGGTTAAATGATTTTTTTAAACTATTTGTTTTATAGAAAACCATATCTGAAAGTCCAAATGAGATTTTTTTTTTTCAGAAAAAATAACAGAATGAGAAGATTTAGAAAGATACAAACCATGTTTTCTACTCGGAGCTCAAAAGGCATTGGGTTGTAAACCATCAACTGAACTTCACAAACATCTCCCTGGACCCACTGGAAGTCTGCAAGAAATGATCATGGAATTAATGCAGTAATTACCTAATCATAGTGTTATAAAAAAGTAGCAGCAGCTGAGCTGTCAGATTGCTATAATACTTAATAACTCTCTATAATCTTTACAGCCAAAGTCCTGCTCAAGAGCATTGTGGGACACAAACTGTAAATCCCAGGCAAAGCAACGGGTTAAAGGACTGGAAACATCCATTAAACAGCAGTTGTGCTCCAAAGACCCAACGTTGCTTGGCAAAATTAAACTAAGGCATCAATTCAAAACACATCCTTCATGTTAAACACTTCAGGGCTTACATCCTTGGAGTTAGGTACAGAGTACACATCACCGTGGATATTTAAGACTCAGATCAGAATCAACCAGACACGACAGGAGGTAGGAAATTAGAAGTCTTCATACACACACAGCTGACGATACGGAGTAAATAAAGGATTATTTTAAATTAAGAAGGAAACAACTGCTCACCAACAAGATGCCACCTCAGCTTCCTCCTACTAATTATCTTTAGGAAACAGTAAGTAGTTTGGGAGATGCTGTGGGAGTGGAAGATGACAATTGGATCTATAGAGCACAGATTTCTCTTTTTGAGGGTCACAAAGTAGAGGTTTGAGCAGTAACACAAACTGTTAAGTAACTCATGAAAATTCTTAGGAAAGACAAGGAAGTAAAATATGTCAGGTAAAAAAGTGTTATTTCAGTTTAACTCACTACAAGAGATAGGTTCAACTTCAAAGATACTTCACCCTGCCAAGTTTAAAATTTTGGGAATTTTATAATTTAAGGAGACAAGGCTGGATGGGGCTCTCGGTAACCTGGAGTAGTGGAAGGTGTTCCTGTCCATGGCAGGTGGGTTGGAACAAGATGATCTTTAATGCCCCTTCCAACCCAGACCATTCTGTGATTCTATGATTTTGTGAGGAATTTCTGGAAGTGAGGTCAGCAGCAGAGATGCAAGGTCTGAGGAACTGTTCAACACAGAAAGATTATTTTATATCAGCACTTCATAATCTTTTCAGCCCACGAGTACTTGTCTACCTTCCAGATATCACCACAGGCACCTGATGTTCTGACTTAAAACTGATTGTGACAACATTCTCCATGCATGCTGAGGAACTGCAGTCCTAATAAACAACAGGTGCTTTAACTACATTTGTAAAACAAATCATGATTATAAGCTGAACTATAGCATACATGGATTAGCTTTTACTAGTCAACTCAGTGATTTTAACATACGATGCTAACATCTTTTTTAGTAGGAGATTAGAAAACGTCCAGTAAAAAACCTGGATTATCAGTATTAAGACTCTAATTCACAGTTGAAGCCATCAGTACTCTAATTGTACATTCCCAATCATTTACTATCTGATTACATTTTGCAAGCAATATTAAAGACCTCAAGGGAGATGTACTTAATGCAAATGTTTAACTCCAATTAATGCTGATGGAAATTAAAAACATACATCCAGAGATGTTAATGGGTTATAGTACTGTGAAGCCTGAAAAGCAAAACTGTTGATTAAAACAAAATGTTCAAATGCACAATGGTAGGAGATGTTCTGTACATTTATTATTTAATTGCTTATTAGTGTTCAGGATGTCTCATCATTCTGCAGTCCCCAAAACAACCAGTGGCTGCTCTACACTGGTATTGAAGCACTAAAGTTCACCATTATGGTTTACTACAGCAACAGCAGTAGCCTCAGCAGGCACTTCAGTCCTAAATCTCTACATTCTAACAATGACCACATCATGAAATGTCTTTTCTGAAAACGTTTTCAATGCCATCATGTAAAAAGGGATTCTGAAAAATCAGAAAAACATGTTGGAAACTCTTGATTTCACCTAAGTGCAAATGCAAACCACTGATTTGCCTGATGCTTTAATGTCTTTACTTCCAAAAAAGGAAGGATTCGAGGCTCATTTATTAACATTTACCAGTATGATCCCTCTCTCTGGGCTGAAGGCTCCCTGAGCTGCCCCTCTCAGTGGATCTGAGGCTGTGGGAAGGGGAAGCTGTGCTGAAAGGGGAGACAAAACAAGAAAGAGCCTTACTTGAGACTTAGCAAGCAGTAGAACTATGGCCCCGTGGCACTGACCTCCAGAAACCACCAAAGAGTGCCAGCAGCAAATGAACAGCACCTTGGAGCAGGAGTGGCAAGGTCTCTCTGATGTGTGAGAGAGAGTTCCACAGGAGAAGGCCATCACTGTACTCCTTTTCATGCAGCAGCAACAGATATGACACCCTGGCAGCTGACAAAAGCCATGAGCAAGATTCTCACCAAGCAGGACTTCAGAGCCTTGGAGGAGCAAGGGAAGGGTACAGGTGTGCAAGGGACTTTCTCCACTCCCTTGCCAGCAGAGACAGGGATACAGGCAGGAGTTGACATATCCTGCAGATCAATACCTGGCTTCGTGGCTGGTGTTGGCACTAGGGCTGTGGTTGCTTCAGTCATGGGAAATCCTCCCCTGAACACAGCCCACTGGGGAGAGACAAGAGCCACCTACCCTAGGAGAGGCAGTAGAATCTTCACTGGCAGATTGGTTGACTTGCCAGTCTTGCTTTAAGCTGATAAACTTGCAGGGGTTTGGTGTCCAAAGCTGTGACAAGTGCAAGGTCCTGCCCCAGGGATGACATAAGCAAAGAGTCCAGGACAGGCTGGGATCTCTGTCTGGCTGTGGAACAGCCCTGCTCAAAGGGACCTGGGGGTCCACCAAACATGAGCCAGCAGTGCCACGTTACAGCAACAAGGGCAAAGCTGTGTGAGGGGAGGTTTGGGTTGGACATTAGGAGAAGGTTTTTCACCCAGAGGGTGAGCGGGCACTGGAACAGGCTCCCCAGGGAAGGGGTCACAGCACCAAGCCTGACAGAGCTCAAGGAGTGTGTGGACAACATTCTCAGGCACATGGTGGGATTCTTGGGATTGTCCTTTGTAGGGCCAGGAGTTGGACTTGATGGGACTTGTGGGTCCCTTCCAGCTCAGGATATTCTATGATTCCATGAAATCAGATCCTGGGCTGCATTCACAGACTCATTACTAACAGAGATAGCACTCTAGCCTGTGCTTGTCAGGCACAGCTGGAGGTGCTGTGTTCAGTTCTGGTCCCCACAGTTTAAGATACAGACAGACTGGAGAGGATCCAAAGGAGTGCCATGAACATGATCACAGGGCTGGAGAATCTGCCTGAGGAAAGACTAAAGGAGTTTGGTCTCTTCTCCCTGGAGAAAAGAAGGCTCAGGAGGAATCTCATCATAGTATTCCAGTACTTAAAGGGCTGCAACAAAGAGCACAGGATTTTTTCTCCCAAGAAGCCACAGGAAGAAGACCAAGGGCAATGAGTACCAGTTGCACTGAGACAGGTTTCACTTTCTTACTGAAAGAAATTTAGTTTTTTTCAGCAGGAACGATCACGCAGTGGAACAACCTCCCCAGGGACATGGGGAAATCCAAATTGCTGGAGGTTTTCAAGATGGGACTGAAATACCCTGTGAAAAAGACGTCACGGCAATGCCACAGAATTGCTTTCTTGGGTGAAAAGGTTTTGAAAAGAAAGGTAAAATGAGCTATATTTATTTCATCTAATACAGGTATGACATTAACTGCCACATATACTAATGGAACTATATTATGTATTCTTGCTGCTTTAGACTATCAGCACTCAAAAACAAAAAACCACTTCATGTCAAAAATCAGTAGGTTCATTTCTTGGAACTAGTGTACTATTAAAGCAATTTAACCAGAATATAACTATCCCCTTTATTGTTTCCAATCTGAAAAGCTTATCAAGTTGAAAGCAGAAAATACTTCAAGACTTCCTAAAATGGCTTTGTTTCCCCTTGGTTTGTCAGCAGAACTTGATTTCCTTTGCTGTAAAACAATAATTTAACCAAAATATGGTGTACATATCTCCATGTAAGAAAAACAGTTCATTTGTTATTGTTGTTTTTAATTATTGTTAAATACATGTCATTAGAATATTCTCATTAGTTTCAAAGTTTATTAAATTTCTCAGCTTCTTTCAAAGGAAGTATCTGATTTAATTTTGTATTTTCTTTTGTTTGCTAAACTTTGAAACATTAGAGGCTTTTACCAGTGACTGCATTGTGTGTATACTTCAAAAGACAAATGCTTTACAGGATCAGCAGCAGTTCAGACATCTCTGTGGGCTAAATAAAAACCTAAAAGGAGAAATTTCACTGTAGAAATGTAAATCTCCTACAGTACACACAGCACTGAAACAAATCCTAACTTGAACTGTATCAAAAAATGCAGTTTCCTTTTGTATCTATCAAGGAGTGAGAATACAAGTATTTGACAAGACTGGGAATAGGGTTTTATTTAAATGAAAAAAACATGACAAGGTGTAGATAAGAGATCAAATGTGGAAAAATTGTGATCAATCTTTCAAGAAAATATTAAGAGAAATCAAGGAAGCACTTTAGGATGTTCCCATATGTGTATATTTTTAAAAATTATCTTTTACCTAATTCTTATTTCTTATTCCTTTTTTTTTTAATTTCTTATGCTTTATCTTCTGAAATTGAAGCAGTGCTGCAGCAAAGTCACACTGAGCCACATCCATCCAAACTGCCAGATAACCATCCACACCAATGCACATCCTAATTTTTCCTGTTTCAATTACCCTGCATGTGATACACAAAGAAACAAAAAGAACTACCAATATCTGCAACCTAATCCAGGATTTAAATGAACCTCTAATTTATTTCCAACGGCAAAAGTACTGCACTAAAAAGCTTTATAATAAAATACATAATCCTCTAGCAGAAAATGACTACTATTCCAAACAGGGTTTATAATGGTTTTTTTATTTTGGCTGAACTGTCCTTAAGTAAAAATGACTAATCAGACAGCTCATCACTCTGAGTTTAAGTTAAAGCAGAATAGGATATTAAATCAGAATAGGAAAAAAGGAAAACCACAACAGTGCTCAGGGCACCGATAACTGTGGCAGTTGCCAAGCAGAATGTGTCTGAACTAAGTTTTCCCTGATTTCTCTTTTGCTTGAGAAGGGAATAAAACTAGTTTATCTCTTCTGAAAATCAATGTTATCATCTATGAGACTTTATTCTTCTTTTGAATATGAAACTGTGCCCCAGAGAACAAAGCTTTGCTCCTTCAGGACTTTAGGCTAAAAAAGCTGATTATTTCAAATACAAGACAGCAGTGTTCAGGTTCGCTCTCCTTCACCACAAAAAATTTTCTAATTTAAAAAAGAAGAGAAAATACTGCCAATTATTCTCACCTATTTTCTTATTTCGTTCTTCCCCACGACTGTGTGCAATAATTGGAGAATATATGAAGGGGCTTTTGGTTGACACATTCTGACCAAGTAAACTCTTCATTTTGTGAGGTCGGAGACTGGTTGGGAGGTTCAGGAGCTTCACAGATCTGTTGAGTAAAAATAATTTCATACTGTTTTATTTATTCTATTTCATGAGAGATGGCTGTGTTAAAAAACGAACTGATAAATATGAAATGTCAGTCTGAGATTAAAATACCCGAAATGGAAAACTTGAAGTAAACACCCACAGTACAAAAGGGAAAAAAAAAAAAAAAACCAAGGAAACTTCAGACAGTTTCAGAAAGCTCCCAGAAAACATTTAATCAGAGAAAAGCATCCTCTGTAGAAACAAACGAAACCAAAACTAGCCAGGATCAGGGATTTGAAATTCAGCTCTTAATTTCCAAGTTCAGTCTGAACAACAGATACACCACAACCCCAGTGCAAAAAGCAGCCAAGTATTTAACTTAAACTCAAATGAGAATCCAGACAAGATTGTACAGCATAATACAAATAAAGAACTTCTCCAAGGTGAATAAAACTGATTTTAAAACAGTGAAAACGCAGTGTTGCTGCTGGAAGGAAGGAAATGTTCCAGAAATTTGAATGTGTTTGCTGAACAGCCAGAAAGCAATTACAAATAGACAGAAAACAAATGATTTATTAGACTATATCCCTGTTAGACCCAATTCCCTGCAACACCATGCAGGGAAATCACTGGTCTTGCAATGCTGAGGGGAAATTAAAGACTAAATTTTTGGCAGAAGAACAAGTAATAAATTGGTGGATATTCAGTAAAAGCAACAGTTTTATAAAAGCCTGTAAGACATCTAATTACTTCGAGTCAGGAACTCAGCATAATAAAGAACAGATATATCAGTATCACACCAATAGAAAGTACACATAAGAAACCAAGATAATGTGTTTCTGCTGAAAAATAATGAAGTTGTAAGAGTAACACTACACAGACATGTTATCTCAGTGATCTAAAACACTTGATAAGGAATTACTGGATAACACTAAAAGTATTTTGGAACAAGGAATAAATCACATCCATGTATTATGTGCTGGTGATACTTAGTGTCAGCATCACAATCAAATGTAAAATCACAGACCACGAGACTGAGGAATAAAGAGGAACTATGACAGATCCTTCATATTCCATATTTTAAAACCTCTTCTGACAGAATTTTGCTAAAAATTAGAATGCAGCCTAAAGTAAAAACATGAATTATACTATTTGAGGAAAAAAAATTAAATTTTGTAAAGTGCTTATAAAAAGTTTTATTTTTTAAACAGAGAGAAGTGCTTTGGCTTCTCCGCAATTATTATAAAAATACTGGTGGATAACCTGCTTTACATTAGTGCATGACAGTGGAAAGAATGTTTTTCAACCACATATTAGACAGATGTACCCTCACAGGTTTTATCTAATTCCTTTGTGTGAAAAGTGTATGTCCCCTGTCATGTCCCCTGGCCTGGCCCAACTGAATGCAAATGAGTGACAATTAAGAATTATCAACTAATATCACTATCTACCCAGAAGACACAAAACCTCATATTTGGAAAATGTTGATTAAAAACAACCTTGCTTAGAGGTGAGAGGAAAATAATTAAAAATAAAAAACACTTTATTAAAGGGGGGAAAGGGGCACTGAGTAAATTTAAAGTAGTAAGAAAAGTATATAAGGACAATTAAAAACACCAGTGGTGAAAAGGAAGAAAATTCTTTCTTTCTGCTCCTAAGTATATTAGTAAGAAAATTAGCTTTAGCACAGGTAAGTTACGAAAATGGGAACAGTGCACCTAGTAGAACAGAAAGACCATAAATTCTTCTATTTTTTATCTGAGAAAATACTAGATGATGATTTCATAATTAACATGAGTAATGGAATATAAAAAAGCCAAATCTCTTCTATTGCTTTTTAAGTACAGGGAAGAAAAGGTAACAGTGCCACTACGTCCAAATTTCACTGTGGCATTTCAATGTCTGACGGTATTTTGATAAGAAATCTGCATCCAAAAGAAGCGCCCCACATTAAATGGATTAAAAACTCACAGACCATGAAATGCCAACAGTAAATAAAAGTCATCACCATCAGCAAACGGGTGTTTCTAGAGGACTCTAGCACGGATTGAATCATTTGCTGAGGTTATTCAACATTGATCAAAATCACATTTCCACACATTTATAATTTATGTCACGAACATTAGCACAGTTTAGCTCAAAGAGCTCTGCAGCCCTGCAGCACAGCTGGTTCCCAACTGGCTGGACAGCTCTGCCACACACCAGATCTGCTGTGTGAGGTGTAACCAGAGGTTTCATATCCAAACACAACTCATGCTTTACCGGAGTATGAATTTTAATCACTATGGCTTTTATAGAACTTTCAGAAGACAAGAAGAAGGGGGAGGAGGAGACGAGCACAAACAGTAGTTCTTGACTGTTCAATAATGTCGATGCTAAACAATGTTGATATTGGGTTTCCCATGGCAAAAGAGTAGAAAATACTCCCAGCATTCCAAGCACAGCCAGGTCAGCACAAGCTGACAGTGTAAATGAAGCACCTGGGTGGTGAGGAACTGCCTAAAGCCAGGCCTAGGAATAACAAATAATTATAATGTGTTTGTCCCATTCTCTCAGCATACAAAACATTTCAAGTGAGACAAAGCCCTTCCCATTGAAGTCTTGGGAATCTGTTGCCAAAGTTTCAACTGGTCTCTTCTTCCAGGTAACGAGCAACAGGATAAGAGGAAATGGCCTCAGGTTGTGCCAGGGGAGGTTTACACTGGACAGTAGAAAACTTTTCTTCAGGGAAAGGGCTGTCAAACATTGGAACAGGCTGCCCAGGGAAGTGGTGGAAACACCATCCCTGGAAGTGTTTAAAAACCATGTGGATGTGGCATTTGAGGACACGGTTTAAGGGTGAACATAGTGGTGGTGGTGGTTTGACCGTTGCACTTGATGATCTTAAAGGTCGTCTCCAATCTTAACAACTCCCTGGTTCTGTGATTGTAAATGCACAACTCCTACAAAGAAGGATTTGATCAGCATTTCCCATATCTTCCAGAGCTGAATTTTCTTCACTATTCAGCATGGAGAAGAATAGGAAAGTACTATGGAATACAGAGCACAATCCACCTCCTGCAAGGTTTAAAAGTTAAGCAAAAACCAAAAACTTGAAACTAACTCAGGGTTTAAAACGTCACAGACAAACACAACACTGCTGCTTCAGCACAAATTAAGGGTCAGATTCATCAGAGACCTTCTGCAGCTGTTTCACAGCCCAGATACCATCCCCAGTCAGATTAAGGAAGGTAGTTTTGGTTTTTTACCATGGAATAAGGTTATTGCTAGAGCAGAGACCTGCGAGAGGCACTGAGAAGCTGACAGCACTCTTGCTCTCAAAGTATTTTGCCTTCAAGAAGTTTTTGTGGAAGCTTTTGCTCAAACTTCTCTCTACAGTCACATAACTCAAGTACTAGAAAGGATTCCTAGAAGTTTGCTTAATTAGCTTCCAGTTTTTAATACTATTTAATTTTTGTTTCCAAAAAAAAAAAAAAAAAGAAAGAGGCCAGGATAACATTTGCATAAATTTTGTTTCTATAAACTTTCAGAAGAAATAGAGGCCTCTTTCATGTACTTAGGTGGGAACCTGCCTTCAGAGTGTATTTAGCAGGCAACTCATCTAACCCACAGACACAGTGACCTGAACTCATCGCTGGACATCTCTGAGGCCAATGCAAAATGAGTCAACACAGTCCACACACACTTGCAATTTGACTCATCCTGAAGCAGGTACCTAAATTAGGTTAGAGAAACCTGGACGTGACCACCTATGTGTCTTGACTGCAAACGTGAGCCAGCAGTCAAATGTCACTAGTTTAGTTCTATCTGTAGATTTTTTGTGAAACTAATCAACCTCAAGGTCAGCTGATAAAGCAGTCAACTAAATTTCCCACTGTAATACATAGCTTTCAATCACAGAATCATAAAATATTCTGAGTTGGAAGGGGCTCACAAGGATCATCCAGTCCAACTCCTGGCCCTGCACAGGACCACCCCAAGAATCCCACCATGTGCCTGAGAGCGTTGTCTAAATGCTCCTTGAACTCTGTCAGTCTTGGTGCTGTGACCCCTTCTCTGGGGAGCCTGTTCAGTGCCCGATCACCCTCTGGGTGAAGAAGCTTCTGGGTGAAGTTTTGGTCTTAACAGTTAAGCTTTTGGGATTGTATGTTCACGTTCCATGTTTTCCAGTCAAGAAGTTGATACCGGCTGCAACTTCGTACTTGGTCCAATCAGGAGACAAAACAGTTTCCAGGACACCACTGGAAACAGTGACTGTCCTGATTCCACATACAATTCCATCTGACCACACACAGCCAAATCTGCACCTCCCACACAACAAAGCGTCAGTGTGAACAGACCCGTCACCTGAAATGCACTACAAGAGTTAGGGAAGGTCTCCTTCTTCTGTCAAAGTGGAAACAAAAACTGAAGTTAGAGGGAACATAGTAAAACCAGTTGTATCATGAAAAATGGACACAGAATAAAAAAAAAGTAATTCTAGAGATTAAAAGTAATCTAAAAATAAGTAAAATTTTCATTCTTTGGTTATATACTGTGTTATCCCTTTGTGATACCGGAACTCTTGCTTCGTGAAATGTTTGATGACATCCCACTGCAAACTGAAATTTCTGAGAACTATTTCAGTAACTTCTACCATTTTTTTTTCTGAATAGCAATTATCTTTCCTTCAGAAGGGAAAGATTTTCTTTTAGTCTTCTATTATTGATGCCCAGTGGCTGCTTTCTCTCTCTGACTCTCTCTAATGCCTCATGCTGGGCTTTAATCTAAACAAGTTCCTATTCATTGGGCTGACTGTGTGATGTGCCTGGGCACGTGGGCACAAATAGGAACTGAGATTTACAATAGTGAAGGTGCCAGCTGGAAAACGCAGCATCTGGAAAGGAAGAGCTACAAAAGGCATCAGTTCCAGCTGAGTTCCAACTCCATGAATGGAGACAACATCCAGCTCACGGACCCTCAGTATCGAAGTGATCAGGAATTCAACCTAAATCTCAGCTGCAGTTACAAAATACTTTCCTCCAATTGTATCAGAAACTCTTGACTGACAGTTTTAAAAAAAGCAAAACCTCTCTCTTTCTGCAGCTAAAGGCCACAAAGTATTTTCTGCTCAAAGGCTCTATTTTTGCTTAAGATCTTCGCAAAACAATTTGACATTTCGACGTTTTTCCATGTTATTGTGATCAATGTGCATAAATTGAGAAAACTATATCCTTCCAGTATCCTTTAAAATTTGACAGGTGCCATGGAAAAGCTAAAGATTGTATTTTGGAGTCTTACCTCACAATGGGCAATTTGGTGAAGGGAACAGGAGGTAACTTCAGACCATCTGGAAGAGTGATGACTTCCATTGTTCCAGGGCATTTTGCTGTATAGCTTTCCAAGCTCTGTGTTACATCTTTCTTTTCTAGAAAATAAAATTACAAAACAATTTCAAACCCACATGTATCAAAAATTTAAGAAGTTATAAGTTTAAGTTTTATTTGCAGATTTGTTTTGTATTTACACAAAATAACTCTAATGGCATGCCAACTAAGTTTTTCATACAGCAGTTGGAGCTTTGTTCCAGAAGCCTCAACAGATGGATCAAATATAATTAAGTGACCTCTAAGCAAAAGAGTTTTCTAGCTTTCTCAGAATTTTCCAAATGCCAGCCTATACCTACTTTTTTAGGTTTTTTATTGTCAAAATAGAAGTTTCTACAATTTATCTCATAAATCTACACATCCAACACATTTGGCCTCACGCATGTTAAGGTTATTAATAATAGCATTGTATGGGAACAAGCCCTGCTCTGAAACATCAGATGAAATACTATCAAAGACAAAGAAGAGAAACAAATTATTTTTTATGTTACCTTGTGTGAAAACTACCTAATTCTCAAAATAATTGTACTCTATTATGCTACTAAATCATAACAACTGCTAGAAAATTTTTCTTTGGTTTTGCTTAAAAATACAAGAGCATTCAAATAAACTATGGAAGGTGTCCCTGCCTATGGCAGGACAGTCGGAACTAGATGGTCTTCAAGGTCCCATTCTGTGATTCTATGATTCCCCATTTCTCTGACAAAATGGGAATCTGCAAACAGAAATAAGCCTGAGAGTGTGTTTAGAGAGAAGAATGAGACAGATGAAAAGTCTTATACCTGTATTGTTTTAAAGCACAGTGAACATTCATAGAATCAAGAGTGTTTGGGTGGGAAAGGACCTTGAAGACCATCTAGTTCCAACTATCCTGCCATGGGCAGAGGCACCTTCCACTACACCGGACTGCTCCATATATGTGCTACCAACAAAAATAACTATTCAATAACCCAACTGTTTCTAGAAAATACTTCAAAGATCAAAATACTCAATGATAAAATAGAAAAGGGAAGGGTGATAGCAAATACTGCTTTCCAAAAAAACTGCTTTGACAGGTGTATTGGGTTATGCAGCAAGATTTTGGTTGCAAGGGATGCTGTAGGTGTGGCCTCTGGGAGAAGAGACAAGGAGTAGCTCCAGGAGAGAGCCAGATCCAGTCAAATCCAAAAAGGAGCTGCTGCTGGCCAAAGCTGGGCCCATCAGTTATGTTGGTGGCATGTCCCTGATAACATATTTAAGAAAGGGTAAAAAATGCTGCATAGCAGCTGTGAAAGGGAGGAGTGAGAAAAATGTGAGAGAAACAAATCTTGTAACCAGGCCAAAAACACAGAAATCTGCCCAAAACACCAACTTGGGTCTTGAAAGCCCCAAACATCCAGCAATGTCTGTGCTGCCCACATCAATCCAGCTTAGTTTGTGAGCTTCTACTGCCAGGAGTAAACACTCTTTCAAAGCAAATAAACATTGACTGTAGTGCCCTTCACTACAGAATTAATGCCACATAACTGACAAACTGCTTTGCTTGTGTCTCTGTTTCACTGAACTGTCTCTTGAGCCACTCTTCACATTTTCATTTCCTACAGGAAATACTCCCAAAAACACATTATTAGACATCCACATGTGCTCAGGCAAGGAATTGTAGTGGTTCAAGACTGAGTATTTTCATAGAAATTTCAGGTTATTTGCCATGTCATGTGAGCAAGGGCACATTGTGCAAACAGAATCCACCGAGACAGAAATCTTCACAGCTACCAAAAATGATGAAGACAACACTACAGCATGTGCTTAATTCTGCTTGAAACTGGATATTCTGTAATTCTGGAGAATTGGCTTTCACTTCCTAGTGTGAAACACTCACAGAAGGCCGGCTGCCACTTGCAAAAAGGATTTGTTTATAGATTTCTGAGGGGCATTTTTTTTCCACGGCAGTAGCTCGGCAAGCTTTCCATGAAGACAAGGCTAAACGAAGCCATTTTTCTCTGCTGACGTGGTATGGAATAGTCTTAAATGAGCTGCTGGCCCTCTATGCCTTTCCCTTAGCACCACATCTCAGCTGAGATGCTGTAGGAATCTACATACTAAGAAGTGTTCTCGATGCAAAAGAGAAAGAACTGCCTGATCCTGCCCAAGAGCTGCCTCTGAAAGCAAATGCTGGAGCCTCCTCCCTTGACTGAGCACCTCGGCTCCCTGACCTCTGTGGCCTAATAGTTGCCAAAAACCTGTTACAGACTGGTGGTCTCAAACAGGTCTGAATTCTCCCAGCTTTTGCCTGCCTGTCACCATATTCTGAAACCATCAGAAATCTCACAGACCTCCTGGGAGGATCCATTCAACTCCTCGGCCTCCTTCCTGACCCAGAGTTTAGAAGATTTCTGTGACTGAAACACCACTGGTACTTATCTTTCTCTTTACAAAGAAGACAGAGAAAACAGCTGCTTTTGGAGGTCTTTACCCACCTGGGGTCTTCATGCTTCTACAGGTCAGCAGGAAAGCAATCACCACTTGATCCTGTGACCTGTGAATTCACCTCAACAGCTTTAAAAGCCTGTCCTGCAGCTGGGAACGCCACTGGATACTCTTGTGCAGGTATCAGAGACTCATTTATTGAGTGAGAAGTGATGGGTTATGTTTTCATCTGCAATAACTGCGTTCATGGGGGTTTTTTCCCCTCCAGTTTCTCTCCAGACTCACTGAAAGATCAGGATCACAGAATGGCTGTAAACCAAACAAAGCTGAACAAAGCCACAGTCAGGAGTGGCACCAGAGCACATACTGCAGTTTGTTCAGCATAACTTCGTAGTTCAGTTCCCTCATTTCACATCAAATTGGTTTTGACTGCTTCTGACAACTGACAATTTTGCAAGTCCACCCATATTCTTAGGATTTCATTGCTTAACTGTTTCCCATCACCACAATGAGCACTGGGTTTGTCTAAAAGCTGATTCAAACCTTCTTCTAATACGGCAACACAAAAATCTGAAAGCTTCAGGTGCACAGTTAGAAACCATTCGTGACTGAAACATCAAAAAGCAAAGACTTTCTGCTCATTTAGCAGTCATGAGGAACAATATTTCACAATAATGGAGCCATTGAAAAATCAGACCAGGAGAGGAGAGGAGATCAGTTATAGACTAACATTTTTAGGCACTTCAGTTTGTGTGATTTAACAGTATCACACAAACAGCATTTCATGTCTTGGCAGACAACAGAGCAAATCAGAAGAACACAATTGCTGTAACTCTCTTATTTCAGCTATTTAATATTTGAAGAAATTTAAAGTATCTGTACATGGGCTCAGTCACTACCCATTGAAAACTAAGGCAAGTAGTAAAAACGCAGCATTTGTTCTCTGGCAAACAATTGGTTGATGTTGTTTTGATCAAGTCACTGTGTCCCTTGCAGAACAACCTACACCCGGGTGGAATGGGAATGAAGAAAGGGACAATTTTATGTCTGAGATGCCAATCACATTGGAAGACAATTTCATTTCCTTATGCGACTTGCTAAAATGTTGAAAAAGGAAGTCAGAAAACAAATGGCTAAAAGCCTTCTGACTTCAGTTTCCCCCGGTGATAAGCCCAGAATGAACATTTTAACAAAAAACCCTGTACCCAGAGTGCTTTGTGCTGGCTGAGCTTTTCCTTCTCTCTTGAAAACAGCAAATAATGGCCAAAAAGGAGAAGTCCAAGGACAGCTCCTGCAGCAGCCAGGTCCAGACCCAACTGCCTCAGGACAGAGATGCAAACATCTTAATAAATTACTAGTAGCACATAAAAAGACAGAAAAGTCGGTCTGACAACAGAAAGAACAAGAGAAACAGTAGTTTCTGCACCCAGAAACATAGCTATGGCCTTCCAGTACCTGAAGGGAGCCTACAAGAGTAGGACTTTTTACAAGAGTGTGGAGTGATAGGACAAGGGGGAATGGCTTCAAACTGAGAGTAGTTTTAGATAGATATTAGGAAGAAATTCTTCCCTGGGAGGGTGGTGAGGCACTGGCACAAGTTGCCCAGAGAAGTTGTAGATATTCCATCTCTGGAAATGTTCAAGGCCAGGTTGGATGGGGCTGTGAACAACCTGGTCTAGTGGAAGGTCTCCCTGCCCATGGCAGGGGGGTTGGAGTGATATGATCTTTAAGGTCCCTTCCAACCCAAACCATTCTGTGATATTTCCTTCACACACATGCAGAAAAACAAAAAATGTTTGGTGAGCCCTGTTACAACTAGAGAACAAAAAAAATTCCATGTCTGCTTCCAGGGGAATCTCCAGCCTCACCGTGCCATCGCGACACAGTGTATTCCTTAAACTAAAGAATTTCAAAAAGACCACAAAATGTGTTAGGACCCCCATAAAAGCTGAATTAGAAACTGAATATTCATAGACAGCAACCACTACAGACTTTTTACCTTGCAGAGAATCACCAGACTGCAGGATGTGCCAGGCAGTGCCTCAGCTCTAGTTCTGGGCCGTGAGCACCCTGTTTGTACCCTCAGTGCATCCCTTCACTACCACAGGCAGGCCAACGCTGGGAGAGGAGCACCTCAGCAACACTTGCCCCATCAACACACTAATGCAGCATTTCAGCTGTGCAATTCTGCCAGTGCAGCATTTCAGCTGTGCAATTCAGCAGAAGAGAGCAGCTCCTCTCCTGGGCAGGCAGCACCACCTGGTTTTCCATCCCATTAACTCCAATAGGTGTTGGGTGATGGCATTTTCTACTGTTTTGGTAAACAGACAGCACCTCTAATATTTTCCTGAAAAATACATGGAGCAAGTAAACAAACTTAAAGATCGGATACTTGAACAAGCTGCTTTGTAAGCAAGGAAAGGAATCCTGGATATTCATCCCAACATTGTCTCCTGCAACAAGTGTGTGTGTTCTCACAGACTCCAAAGCTATTCTTATGGGGAAAACCAGAAAGGCACTGGTAGAATATGAATCCCACCTCTTTAAGAAATCAAGCAAAATAAGTCTCTAAATAAATACAACAGAGACTAACAAAATTCACTGTTTCACATGGAAAAGAGCAGAAATCACAAGAAAATAATTAATTTGTGCTATCCAGAAAGCCAGACCCATTGTCATGAACAGACTATCATGAGCTGGATCAAAGAAAGTGACTCCACCCACACAAAGGATTCAGTTATTAGCTGAATTGCACAACAGCTCCTCTTTGAAAAAATAAGTTAATAGTTTACTACTAACTTTGCAGGAAGAAGATTTATTTTTAACGCAAATAAAAATAACTGTGTTAGAAGCAGAATGTTTTCTGCTTCCACAAAAAGAAGGGGAAGAGACTGACTAAACACACCATGATCTTCTATTACAAGATTTTTAATAATTACATAAAATGTGTACACATGAAGTCCCAGCCAGTTTGTACAAAAATATTTTTAGCTAAAATCTCATGAAAATTTGACACAGCTGAAATCAGAGTTCAGAAACACACCATTAAAATTTCAGTATCTAGTTCTCCACCATCTCGGGGAACTTCAGATGTTTGTATATGTTCAATACTAAAAAAATGTATTTTGTATATATAAAATCAGTATATAAACCACTGAACAACATTAAGCATTTTTTCATGTTAAGAAATACCAGCAGATCTACCTTTACAATGCAAATTAGGCATAGATAACTTCTGTATCAATAAAAAAAGTTAAGGACTGCTGCAAAGCTGCTTGTAAGCAAGGCAGGTTTTGTAAAAATTCCCAGATAGAATGGCATAACTGCTAAGTACATCTGATTTTGTATTTTGGGTGGAAGAAGCAGAGACAGAAGATGGCAAGAACAGCATTTTCCCCACAGTATTGCTCTGCAAAGTCACAGGAATTTGGCCAGAGAGGTTTACCATGATTCAAAGTTTCAATGCCTCCACAAAGAGATTCTGGCTTGAGAAAAGGGCAGTTCAATTGTTTAAAAACCTAGAAAACTGCCTGAAAACTTAAAACAAAAACACGTCCATTCTCTATCGTAACAAACAGTTGAGTTTTCCCATCCTTCTGGAAAAATATCTCTTCAGTATCACTCCTACCTTGCTCATTTTTATTTAGCACATCCAGTCATACTCAACAGACATCACATGGGGAGGTCATCAAACTACCTGGATGATCCTCTTGTAAACATGGATATTTATTTTCCATATAAAGTGCCACTTTCAATAGCAGCCTTGACTCCAGTGCCTTCCTTTGGATTTAGGCTACAGAGATCAGTATTGACTCTGTTAAGTGTTGTAAAAATGTATTTGAATTTTAGTAATACAGCACCTCCTAAAACAGCTTCTTTTGGTACAAAAACATTAGCTCTTAAAAATACAGCTTCATGTCTTCATACTGCCAATTAAAGTACAACTTCCCCAAAGGAACCTTTTGTTTTCTAAAATAAAAACTTTGCCAACGTGTCTTGGATCTTTTCCCTCAATCAACCAAATTAGTATCCTTTGAGACCAGAGGTATCTACGTGACAACAGGAATTTCGACCTAAAGCTCAGAAAACTCCTTTTGCTCAGGAGTGACTTTAAACAAATCAATAGGAAATTTCTGTCATAAAGAAATGCACTATTTTACTGTAATGAGTGATCTGCTGTTTTACCTACAAATCTGGGTATGGTATTGGCTGAAGGCTTTGTCTGCACCTCATCAACACACAAATCTAAGCAAAGGTAAATCACGTGTGAAAGACTTTCAGGTTTGTCTGTAATGCTAAACATTTCACTTACAGTATATTATTTTTTCTTTCATATTACATATGACTTAAAAAATTGCTGGTTTCCCTATTTGGTGCTATGCACATGAATTTAAATTTTTTAACCCCATTGTTAGTTTCCTCCATTTCATTTATTTATTGCACTTCAAAAAAAACCCCACACTCTAAAAGACATGTATTTCATGAAAATAAATTACACCTTCTTAATAAAGCAGCTTGAGCAAGGTTATTAAAGTCAGCTTGTGTCTAGAAAACACAAATTCCAGAGAGAGATTTTTAAAGGGGGGAGCTAAAAAAAACAGGAAATAGTGTTGCAGATAAACAACTTCAGGGAGCAAGAACACACAACTGTGCTGAAGCTTGATAGCACACAACTGAAGAAAACACAGAACTAGATGAAAAGCAGCAAAAGTCATGGTACCACGATGAATAAGAAGAATGAAATTACTTCTAAGGAGCTTCCTCCTACTTAATGTACACTCTCCAAAGTCTGTTATTCCAATGTGTCAGAAAGCATTTACATTCGAGCTTTTTTAATATATTCATTCTTACACCACACACTGCCACTGCTATACATCAAACACACGAGGTGACAGGTCTGTTCAATTACATTTTTATATATATACACACACACATACACATATACACTTTTTTATATATATGTGCACAGATAAGATATGGCACTATGCTGAAGCCATAAAATATTTCAAACTAATGGCTAAGAACCTCCCAAGCTGCTATAAATATTCTCTGGTAATTACATTGAAGATTTCAGTCTCCATCCTGAAATCATTAATTTGAATATTATAAGAACCAACCAGAGTAGCTCCTTTTTGAAAGGTTTATTGGTTGGGCAAAATCAACTTGCAGGTACTTTTTCCACTAAAATCCAATGCAGAGCATTAAAACCAGTTCATTAGTGCCAGTCAAGTAAATCTCTCTTCAACTCAGAAGTTTACATCAAGTTTTAATTTGCATATATTCTCTGCTCAGTCTGATTAAAGCTTCATTCTTCTCAGCCCTCGAAATCACTAACTTTCACCTTTCTAAAAATTAATTTACACAATATGGAGGCATCTAGGTGAAATGCTGCCCTAATTTAAATGCAGTTTAATATGCACTAAGTTAAAGGCACAAAAGAGAAGCTACAGAGCAAAGCAGTTTGTGGGTACATTGCACACACTGTGGGGGATCATCTGTGACAGCACCAGCAGACTTTCTACGAGTAGGTTTCCAATACAGGATCTCTTATTTTCCACTCTCAAAAAACATTATAACAATCAATTCTACTCTAGAAACTCTTCTAAACAACCCTGGTTCAGAAAGGAATTGTGATACTGTCATTTTTGCCAGTTCCCTAAAAGTTTGCAACTGTTTTGCCAAGTGGCTGGTTTGGGCTGAGGTAGAGTTCATTTTCCTCACAGTGGCTGGGATGGGGCTGTGCTGTGGAACTGTGCTGAAAACACTGCTGATAATACAGAGATGGTCTTGGTATTGCTGAGCACATGACTAAGAAACTCCTTCCTCCACACCCTAATCTCATTCACTTATTGCTTCTTTCCACCTCTTCCAATCATTAATTAATCAATGTACCAAAAGGTGTTGTTCAGTTTTGGGGTTTTCTTATAGCTCAGGAACATTGTATTAACTAAATCACACTTACCTAAATGCATTCCTTGGAAATAAGTCATGCTTCAAAGATGTTCCAACTGCTTCCCATTAGATCACAACTATCACAATTATACACCTATTATTATTTACTGGAGTTTCTTATAACGTACCCAGTACAGAGGCCAAATTTACTTAACTCCAGAGGGGTTCAAGGATAGAATTTGGTTTACCTCACTTCAAGAGAAGCACTGATGACCAGGGTCAGATATCTTAGTCAGTACTGAGACAGACACATACACGTAAAGGGATGATGAATCCTCTCAAGAGAATCACTGGGATAGCCAGGATCATCAGGATAACTAGGACACAAACACCTAGCTAGAAGAATTTCTATCCCTCTCTGAACTCTTAAAAATATGCAGGGATGCATTTGCCATCTGTAATTTTAAAATGAGAATGAAAATAATTTAAGGAATCCATTAACTGCAACTTTGTAGTTGCAGTAGTTTGTAGTTCAGGCATTTAAAATTAAAATTCTTTTAGCTCTTTTAACCTTATCTGTTACCTGAAATTTATTACTACTCATTTTACAGTTCAGATCACTTCCCCATCATAAACCATTCCTAATTACACTTTGAAATAATAGAATGGATTTATTCTCTGTAGAGGCAGGACCAGCCTCGGAATCTTCTCTCCTTAAAAAGAAAACCTTGATCCAAATTTTCTGATACAAAGTGTCTCTTCCTATCCCTCAATTATCTTTCAGTCCTGGCAGGCTCCCTGCTTCTATGTGAAGTTATTCCTTTTCAGGAGTTCAGCAAGTTACACCCCAAAATCTTTTCTGGGCTTATGTCTTTAATACTTTAATACTTGTTTCCTCCAACCTAAATATGAAGCACAGGAGAAAAAAAATAGGGGCAGCACTATGGGAACAGGCAGGAGAAATGGCAAACTGAGGGGAAAAATGGTGAGCAACCAGCTCCAACTAAAATGATGAGCTGAATGTCTCAAGAACTTGTGGTACAGCGTCTAAACAGAGGTAAATTAGAAAGTCACAGCAGATAAATAAGAGAACAGGAGATGGCCAGGTGAACAGTCACAAGTTGCTCCAGTAGTCCCTCAGAACAAGAGGTGGTTTTAAATCACTCCATGCTCCAGAGTAGCAGCAGTTATTTATAGGCTCACGGGCTATTCTTATCCCCTTTTCCAATGAAATGCCATTAAGTCAAATCCCTGGGAGGAACTATAACTCACCAACTGCCTGTGCAGCTTCACTTCATTATCCCAGGTTTGCATGGACATTCAAGACCATGTTTTAGGCAAAGGTCCTCAGAAACTGAGTCTGATCCTTAACTGCTTCTTGGCAGGAGGGTTACAAAGGGTTATACTTAACGGCATTTCCACAGTGGCTTTTGGTCTATCTGTCAATTTGCATGAGCACAGTTTAATATTCTTCCTTATTTCAAGTATTTCCTTATTTCTACACAGCAATTTGAAATTTAAATAACACCAAGTGAATGCATATGCAATCTGTTCTATAAATAAAACCATCTAAAATACTGCAGTTTCCCCTCTCAAACTGTGAGATCGAAAGGCATATTTAAGGAGTTGTAAGACTCCATGTCTGACATCACCAAACCAGGTTCACCATCATTTCTGAAGATAAAGAAGGTTTAGGGTTTTTTTCTTGGATCAAGCTCATCACTTCTTTGTAACAGGCACGACCTCATCCTGGCAGTTGACACATCGGCCCTGACCTGAGCACAGCAAACTGGGAAGGAGGATGAAAAGGTTCTGGAAGAGCTCTCAGATCACTGGTGTGAAGTCCCTCAGTCACAAACAAATCCAAGCTGTCAAGGCATCAAGGGGGTCTGCCCAGCCAACACTTGACAAGTCCATCCCAACTCATCTAGAGGATGAGGGGAACTGAAACAGCACTCAGCAGAAATTTTGGCAGAAATTCTCTGTTAGTTACAATGATCTCAGTACAGGCTGAGAACAAGTATCTTCTGGAAGCTGAGCAATTGTCTTCATGAGAAAACAGCCTGGAGCAAAACCTAAAAACCTCTGGGGTTTGCATGGCATGGATCAACATGTTCTAGGATTTTGAAGTGCCAGTAGGAATAGTCAGTACTGCAGTAGGGATAGAATCCTGCCACCATGGAGTGTGGAACCACAGCAATGAAATTTAGAAAACTAAGAATATTTCTTAAAATTCAACTCAAAACCTTTGAAAGGAACACGACCCTTTTTCTTTCATAGAGCTGTGTTTTTATCATCCACTGAGCAAGTGCAGCCATGCCAGGCAGTTGCTGTCTGATATAAACCATAAAAACTCCTGCCCAAGGAATTCTCTCAGCCACTCCAGGGTATTTCCTGTACAAAGTCTTTCACTAAAGATTTCATGTCTTTCAGCAGAATCAGTGACTGTGGCCGGGGTGATGAGTATCCACTCTGGGAAAGACGTGCCTCTGTCACAGGGGTATTTGTAATGAAGCCCAGGATATTATTTTTGGCTTGCTAGGGCTAAAACAAATTTCTTTATGACACCAGTAGAAAGATAAATAAGCTAAAATTGTTCAAAGTGTTATGTTTGGTGAGCTACCAAAAACCAGATCAGAAAAACCGGAACAAGTTTATCTGACCTGCCAACCTGACAGGCGTGTTGTGGTCATGGCTGCGGAATGTGGCCTATTTATTTTTGGTCACTGCTGCTGCTGTAAAGGCTAAAGGCAAAGATCATCACAGGGATTCCGGGTTACATGATATCCACTATTCTGTGTCCTTCTGGTGCTGAAAGGTGAACATGCACATACATGAGAGGCCACACAGTCGTTCTTCACACAGCCAATGTGGTTCCGTTTCTAAAGAGAGTCTTCCTGTTCATCTGGGGAACTTGATTCAGCGGAAAAGACATTTTGAGATACCAAAAACCTTGCTAACAGTGTAATGGTACCTGTGCTGACAACCCAGTTGGGTGGAGAAGCACCTAAAGGGTCCCAAGAGAGCTCAGTCAGTCATGTTGGCTGCTTCCAAAACCAACAACCACGATGGAGAGAAGAAAAAAAACATGGAACATTGCATTTATCTTGCCACCTTTGCCTGTTGACTGTCCAGGGTAAACAGGTAAAACTGGTGTCACAAGGTCAATGTGCACCTTCATTTTAGCTTCCACAATCCCAAAGCCCGGCCAAACTGCTTAGGGAACCAACCTCCCCCCTAAAGTCTGGTTACAGAGGATGCAGCTGGAACTAAAGTAGGGTCCAATTATACAAGAATCAACCACACACAGGAAGGATGGCAAGGCACACTAGGGTATTCCAGGAAGTACAGTTCTCTCCATCACCTACTGTCAACTCAAGAATAAAGACATCCAAGAGCTCTGGTCAACAGGTGAAAAATTATTTCTTCATGTTTAATGAAGACTCATTATAGAGTCAGTAGTTGAATTAATTAAGTACACGACAGACAGAGCAGCAGAGATCTCAGATGTGAAGGCTGTCACCTCACTAGAAGGCTGGAAAGAACTCAAGCACAAGGATCTCGAGATCTTAGCAGAGCTACACTGAGAAGCACTGGAAAGTGCACGCTATTTCACAGATAATAAAACAGCCAAACTTTGAGGATCTTCAATGAACTGAACTAGCCCACAAAAAAAAAAAAAGAATGCAGCATTCCTAGTCTCATCCATGCTATGCCTGGTTGCCTCAGCACACCAAGATCTTTGCCACTAGAAGCAGGAATGACAGCTGGAAAACTGCTGAATGTCTGGAAGAATGTGAGCTGGCAGGGTGAGGGACGTGCTCCCTGTGAGTGGTTTCTGTGTGGACAGTCACATTTCCTTAGCAGCTCTTTCCAAACAGTTCTGTGGTTAGAGAGGCCCAAATAGATGAGTCAACTCAGAATCATTTGCACACAACACAAACCACGGTCCCTTTAAGCAGGATGAAAATTATCAGGAAAGACCCACAGTAAAATATTGGAGTTTTCCCCCAGTATCTGACCTTACCCAACTCAAATTCACTGAGCTGCACACACAGTCTTGTTTCAAAAAGCATTATGCAAAAGACAGATTTAATAGCAAGCAACTTTGCAATTGCACATTTTAATTCTTATTTAAAGAAAGTGATTCTCAAGGGAAATGTTAACATTAAAACATAATGGCTTGAGATCAGAGGTTTAATGTAGAATTTGGTACCTCTTTTTGCTGAGCAGAATATTGCATTTTACATATTTATGTAACTAAATAGCTTTATTTTAAACGAGATTCTTAACTTCCATGTTGTTAAAACAGTGATGACATCTCTCATTTACTTGATGATACTTTTTATTTAGATTTGTCAGGTTGCATGGTTGCAGATTCAAGTAAATTCAAGTAAACACAGGCAAAAGTTGTATTTTAAAATAAGTGTCATTCAATTAAAACATTAAATTTTGTTTTAAACACGAACCAGTTTTGACTATTCATTTATGTCCCGTGAATAGAAGCAAGAGCTTCTAACTAACCGATCTAGATTACATTGTAACAACTAAATCTCATCTGCTGAATTTCTACTTGAAGAATAAATCATTTTTTTTCTGTTTTCTGAAGTCCCAGTAATCCAAATTCAACTGAACTAGAAAATATTCCTCTTCTGTGTCTAGAAGCAGCCAATCTTGAGAGAAAAATGGTTAGAAGATCGAGTTGCACTGCCACTGGAAATGTTTAGCTGGTAACTTCCTCTCAGTTTAAGACTTTTTACTTCTGTTTATTCTATTTTTAAAGATGATCTGCAAACTACCCAAACTTTAAATACAAGCATAGGATTTAGTGTATTATTAATAACAAGCTTTAAAAATATGAAGTTTATTTAAGAAACAACACATTCAAGTAAAAACCTAATTTTCAGAAGAGTGAGTCTTCCTCCACCTAGTAACTGGTAACTTGGCTGCTTTCTATGCAGCCCAGAAAAACAGTAAAATCGTAGCATTCTTGAACTCCAATGCCACTGGATTATTTCTGTTTCTTATTAAACCTTCAATTGGATAAGAAAATCTGGACATTTCAGTCATGTGATTATTAGAGAATACTGATTACAAAACCTTTTTAACAGCTAAGGGAAACAGTTCAGAGTAATAACATGATCCCATGTATCCAGTAGTCTTGCTTCTGTCCTTTACTACTGTCAGAGACTGAAATGGTTAATGATTTATGCATTCTAAGAGACTTTTTGCAGGCTTTTGACCTGCATGATACCTCTGATGAGCAGTCGGGCCCCTCCCTCCCTCCAGTGCTGAAGGTGTGAAGTACTGAGCTGAGCTTGCAGGCTTTTGACTATTGATACATCTGATGAGCAATCAGGTCCCTCCCTCTGCTAATCTTGAAAGGGGAGAACCAGGCGAGACACAAAAGACTCAGCACAGACCTAGAAGATGCCTCAGGTGGACTAAGCCCTAAAAAGGCAAGAAGTTGCCTCAGAGGGGCTAAGCCCTAAAAGGCAAGCAACTCTTCATGCCAGGGAGGTGCAAAAGCATGCCGAGGGTATATAAACTCACTGGTGACTTTGAGAATTTGGGTTCTCCTTCTCCCCCACTGCCTGCGAATCAAGACCATCGCTCTCAAGCATCACTGGAAACCATCGCTCTCAAGCATCGCTGGATCCAGTGAGCGGTGACTGTGTCCATTTCTTTTATATATATACTCTCAGCTTCTCTCTTCCCTTACTCTCATCCTGGTTTTTCTCTCCCCTAAACAGTTTCTCCCCCCCCNGCAAGCAACTCTTCATGCCAGGGAGGTGCAAAAGCATGCTGAGGGTATATAAACTGACTGGTGACTTTGAGAATTTGGGTTCTCCTTCTCCCCCACCGCCTGCGAATCAAGACCATCGCTCTCAAGCATCACTGGAAACCATCGCTCTCAAGCATCGCTGGATCCAGTGGGCGGTGACTGTGTCCATTTCTTTTATGCTCTCAGCTTCTCTCTTCCCTTACTCTCATCCTGGTTTTTCTCTCCCCTAAACAGTTTCTCCCCACCCCGGAAAGTTATCCTAGTGCTGCATTGTTCTATGACAACACCCAAACTGTTAGCATGCTTGTTGATACAAGATTGTTAAAATAAACTTTGTTTTCAGACACTGATTATTTAGTGTCGTTTCACTTTAATCCACCCCAAGGGAATTATTGATAAAAACCTGAGTTACCCCCCTTCCCCTTTTCCTGGGGCGGGTCGTAACAACTATAATCCAAGATTAAATGGGGTTTGTTGGTTTATTTTTTCCCTAACATTCGGATATTTTTTAAAAAAACCCTATAAATTTAAAGTAAGTTTCTATGCTAAATCAAATCCTTGCACAACATCAGGTTGGACTTGATGACCTTGGAGGTCTTTTGCAGCCTTAATGATTCTATGATCACACAATACCAATCTCAGAAGAATTACAAATAAAATGACAAGCCAGAAATATCAGGTCTCATGGAATTGGATGCTTTACTCAGACATACATTGTCTGAAGGCAAGAAACACATGAGCTGCTTCTCTTGAAGATTTCAAACCTTTTTAGGACTAAGAATTAGCAATATCATGCAGAGTGGAAGAGCTTAAAACCTTGTTTCCAGCCAAACTTTCCACACATATCAACTACAAATACTGGAAAATTTAAGGACCTTTTGACAGCAAATAAGATCTACAGACAAAAAGATCATTCATTCTAGTTTTTCAGTTCTTCTCCTTCTTCCACTACCGATTTGAGTCATCAAAAAGAGGGAATTAGGCAGGCAAATACCTAAAGTTTTTTGCTGCAGGAGTCACCAAGGAGAGATATTTAGCCATAACTAAAGGAGAAAAGAAAAGAAAAAAAAAATCCCTACATTTTTTCACTTTCATCCTTTTTATGGTACACAAGGGAATAGCTGGAAAAAATGCATTTCTTACCTGGTTTACTGAGAAGCAAAAATTTTTTTTAAAACCTTTCAGTACTCATTAAGCTCATTAGTCTCATTAAGCTGGCTGATAAACAAGTCAGTCTGAAATATTTTTTCCTAAGAAACATAATACAAACACAACAGTTGTCACTTTGGGCTTTGCCAGGTGATTCTGTAAATGCTGCACGGCCCTTTCCCCACAAAAGGGTCTTCACACGCATCGTTCCCGTCTCTGAACGTCATCCACAGACACATTCATTCCAGTGAAAAATTTATTAAATCCCATTAAAACTTACTGCTGAACTCATAAAAAAATTAAAGAAACTTAGAGAAACTTAAGCTCACTGTCCTGGTTAGAAACTGTTTAACTGAAGTCCATCACATTCAGCTTCTACAGGTTAGAAACACAGAATGATCTGGGCTGGAAGGGACCTTAAAGATCATCTTGTTCCAACTCTCTGTTGATTGATTCCCATCAACAACCCACCTCAGGCACACACAGAATTGCCCGAGTTCCACGCTCTCCGTTACTGCTCAAATTAGATAAATTTCAAAACAGTCACATTACCTGACTGTAGACAGAAGGAAGTGCAAATATCTCCTTCTTTTGAAAGTCATACCTTGGTCAGAAAGGAAATCCAGCATGGTCTGGAGGAGGAAGGACAGATGCCTGACACACAGGGCAGGATTGCCCATCCTTCTGGAAGCGTAGACCAGCTCATGGAGCAAACGCATCTGCACTGCAGCCCACCCTCTGTGAGTGCCTGGCAAGGAAACATGGATTTAATACTTTTTAAAGCCAGAAGTCATCACAAACACATTGATTTCGGTTTTCTTCATATACTAAGCAGTAATTTTATGACACTTAAAACAATTACCCAACAGAATCAGTAACTACAAAATCCAAATCTCATACTAGAAACAAAAATTAGGATCTTTTGAGTTTGCCTGAATAGCTAAACAGGAAATCAATTTTTGCTTTACAGGCTTGTCTATCAACTAATAAATGTACCATTAAAATTCAGAAAATGAAATTAACGTTTCCCATTAAGGAAAAACCAAATGATACATAAAACCTGAGAAGTTCTATATTTTTTTTAAATTCTCTGGGCAAGAAATTCACTTCATACAGACACCTAATTTTTATTGAAATCATAAAATTACAGAATGGTTTGGGTTGGAAGGGACTTTCAAGATCATCTCGTTCCAACAGCCCTGCCATGGGCAGGGACACCTTCCACTAGACCAGGTTGCTCCAAGCCCTGTCCAACCTGGCCTTGAATGATTCCAAGGATGAGGCATCCACAGCTTCTCTGGGCAACTGTTCCAGGGCCTCACCACCCTCCCAGGGAAGAATTTCTTCCTCATATTTAATCTAAACCTACTCTCTGTCAGTTTGAAGCCATTCCCCCTTGTCCTATTACCACATATCCTCGTGGGAAAAAAAACAAGTAATTTTTAATTCTCTTTAAAGATGAAGAAAGAGATATTTCCTCTAAATGTTTTCCTGGCCAATAAAAGTCAGTAAAAAGCAATAAAACTTTAGAACACAATGCACATATCCTGATTTTCAGTCTTTAAAAATTAAGTTTCAAACTATGAATTATTTTCTATTTGCAAATTATCTGTGGTTACAATAAATAGATCATCATAATGTAACTTTTCCTTTAAAACTGTTATATGCAGCACTCCTCATGAAACTTAACCTGCTTTTAGTAGTAAGTAAGAGCAGTAATTTTTAAATAACAAATATTCCAAGATGTGGAATACTTCACAAACTTCTCAACAGCCTTCCTTCTAATTTCACCCTTCAGCATTTGGCAAATTGCTCCAGGAATATTTACTGCAACCAAACCTAGAGAGTTTATATTTTGCACACAAGACTCTCATTATTTTCCATGTGTGAAATGTGCTTTCTATCAAGTAGCTCCTAACGTTTACAGTGATCCTTCCATGTGCCTCTAAAAGAGCCATTCTTGGGGTAAAAATCAGACAGAGCACTTAAACACAACTTAAAGGTGAGGTAAAAATGAAAGATAAACACCAATCTTGTCATTTTTTTTGCCTTTTTTAATCATCATTTCTTACAGAACTTTTACAGCCTCTTCTCCCAACACACTCCCATCCCAGGCCTCAGCACAATTTTCCCAGAACATTCCCTCTTCCTAGACTCTTTTTGTCTTTCCATCTAGTCTACTTGGCATTTTCTACCTTCTCTCACATATCATTTCAGAATGCAAGGTTTTGGGTTACATGGAAAGGTTTACTCAAAAGGAGTTCCCAAGCACCATATTAGCTGTCTCTGATCTAATTTGTGGGAAAATGTGACATATTTGACCCTACACACACAGGTGAAATTATACGTATGTATGTGTGTCTATATACAAAAATATGTAAAAGAATCTTTTTTCTTTCATTATAAGATCAAACAGCAACAAATAGCAAAGGAAATACAATTTCTGATACAAAAGTTGGAGGCACTTTAATTGAAAAAATATTCCAAATTAAAATATGACCCTTTTTTTTTTTGTACTGAGAAGTGCACAATCAAAACAAAGACATTTCTGAAAAACATTAGAAATCAAGTTTTCATAAATAAAACATAATTACTTGCTGAAAACAGAGGAACACAGCACCACATTCAGCAGTGCCCCACGAAATCTGAAATTATTACAGAATCACAGAATATGCTGAGTTGGAAGGGACCCATCAGGACCACTGAGTCCAACTCTTAGCCCTGCACAAGAGTATTGAAAAAACACTAAGAAAAAGTGAAAGTACAGTGTTAAACAACTGCTGCAGTTAGCTTCAGACTAGCAAATAATTTTGGTTTGAAACATCAAAAATCTCTCCAGGAAATCAGTTACAGGAAGCCAGTTGGGTGTCCTACTACGGTGACCCACACTTTCCCAGAAGCACCTACCTTTGCTGAAATCCTGAGGATCCAGTGACAAGCTGTACCCAGGGAGAGTCTCCAGCAGGAGTTTGTAGCAGGCCCTCCAGCCGGGCTCGGGGATGCTGGGGGCTGCACACTGCATGGCCGCGATGCGCTTGAAAAAGGCCGATTTCCGGTGAAAACCGATGCGCTCGTACAGCTCCGAGAGGATGCTGTAACGCTGGATCTTCTCCTCCTCTGAGAGCTGACATTGCGAGGGAAAAGAGAAGAAGACTGGGTTTTAATCTGAATTTTAAAGTGTGCATCTGAGTTTAAGAAAAATAGCAGGAGGAAAGAAAAAAAAAGGTAGGAGACATCTCCAGCACTGCAGAAGGCCGGGGATTTTGCACGTAGCCAGGCATGTGCTTCTACTGGCAGGAAAACTTAAGCCTGGTTCAACAACTAACAAAAACTGCAAAGATGGAGTTCTGCAGCAACTTATTTGTCAGTGGTACTAACAAGTAAACAGTCAAAACAGCCAGTAACAGCTAAACAGCTCCACATTGTATGGAAGATATTCAACAAGATATTCATGTGCATAAAAAGAATGCCAAAATATACCCCTTCCAAAATTTATTGGTTTACTGAGTTAGATTTTCATCTCTTTAGGATTAAATCTAATCTTGAAATCTCAGGCTATGAAAGCATGAAATTACTGTCTCGATTTTTACATCTCTAATCTTGTAAACCACAAAACTTTCATTCCATGACACTGTACTGTGATTTTCACACTGTGAGACTGAATCATAGAATGGTTTGGGTTGGAAAGGACCTTGAAGACCATTTCATTCCAAACCCCTGCCCTGGGAAGGGACACCTCCCACTAGACCAGGTTTTTCAGAGCTCCATCCAAGCTGGCTTTGAACACTTCCAGGGATGGGGCAGCCACAGCTTTTCTGGGCAACCTGTGCCAGCGTCTCATCATTGTCTTGCCCAAAGCAAGTTTCAAAGGATATTAATGAGTCCAATGTGAGCTTTCTCAACAATGTAAAAAACAAAGTAGCAAAACATAGGAAGATACAGACCCAGATTTCTTTGCTGAGTCAAGCAGTGGAAGAGGCTGCCCAGGGAAGCAGGGGAATCACCATCCCTGAAGGGATTGAGATGACGTGTAGATGTGGCATTCAGGGACACGGTGTAGTGCTGGACTCAGCAGTGCTGGGTTAATGGTTGGACCTGATGATCTTAGAGGTCTATTCCAACCTAAAGGATTCTATGATACATGTGCAGACTGGCAACTAGTGAGGTGGAATTTAGTTAAAGCTCCGTTAGGCTTAAGGTTGAAACAAACTTGATAAGGAACAACCACCATGGGCTTCTTTAGCTCATCAATATATTGGCACAACCCCAGGCAACCATTCTTTTCCCCTTTGGTCTGAATGAGAACCTTGCTTTGGAATCAGACAGACAAGAACAAATTGCCACAGAAACTCTGGGTGATACCAAGTACTTCCAACTCTCCATCCCAGTAATCAGCAATGCAGGCCAATGCTGACACCTAGTGCACAGGACCAGGCAGGCACAACCAAAAGCAATAAAATGTATTTTAAATTACTCTAAAGCTGCTAACATGTTTTGCAAAGGCGTTTCAAATGACAAACTTCATCCAAAAATAGCACTAAGGGACAGAAATGGCATTTCTGCAGCTCATTCTTCAAAACTGAAAGTATCAATCAGTGCATGTAACTTAGGAAACTTAAAGCCTTGGAGAGTCAAAGAAAGATGCAAATCACACTAGTGAGCTTTCATAGGAATAATCAGGTCTTAACTGAAGCTTCAAAACATCTTTTAGTCACTTAAATCCTGATATAACTACAAAAACAGTCTGTTTTTAAAAGCCTCTTCTAATTTTGGACAGAGCGATATGAGAGACCTCAAAGAAGAGTTTTCAGAGGGCACCATGAAATCTTCATCCTTCGGGATATGAAGAGATACAAATAGACCAGCAAATCACTATGGAAAGTTCCAGACCATTTTTGAAGCCAAAGTTGTTATTTTCTTCAGAACTGACACAAGACAACATCTGATGCAGAAATATTGCCCATCCCTAAAAAAGACCAAGCCCTGTAGCCAGAGCTGTAAAAAGGCAATTGCACCAAGGTGAGAACTTTCAGGAATCAATGCAGCTGGAAAGAACACAAGGCACAAAAAGAAAATACAGAACAATTTTTAACAAGTTTATCAGAGTTCCCAAAAGCAATCACTGGGAAAGAACAAGGGCTGTCAGATTAAAGTTACCTACTCCAGCAGAAACAAGCTGTTCCACCTTTTTTTTCCTCTCTCTTTTTTCCATTTATGCCATTTTTAAAAAGTTAGAACAATAAAAAAATATGGCAGCAGAGCTGGAAAGGGCACAACACATGAACTAAAGCAAAAAGAGCTTAAAAGAAACCCCTATCAAAAGCTATTCCTCAAATACAAATACTGTCAATGTTCACACACCTATGGAAACTAAATTCTTTAAGATGAGAAAAGACAGGGTCATGCTATTTAGGTAGACAGGATCACTCACTAATCATTGGAACAAGTATCAGAGAAGCCACAAATTCTCAGAAAGTTTTATTTTCATCATATCTGAGTAAGTTTTTAACACTGTTACCTGACTTGTTTGCTTAATGGTTGTCCCCAAAGTTACTCAAGTATTTTCTGCCATTTCAGGAAACTGTTTGTTCACCACCACAAAGACAGCAAAACTGCATTTTTCCCTGAGCACAAACAGTTATTTGTCACTATGCAGGAATTAAAAACAAGAAAAGAAAAAAAAAGGAGAAAACCCCACACAAATACTCCAAGTAATTAATCCTGGGAAGGGTGCAGCAGGCATTCTGCAGGGCAGGAGTGGAGCATTCACAAACATCTTTCTTAACCTTACCAATTTATAAAAGCTTAATGCCTATAAAGTGGCTGCAGAACAGCCACCACCTGAAGCACAGCATCTTTTCCACCTGGTTGATTTTTCTTTAACTGTTACACCCAACCAAGTTACAGCTGCACCTGGAAAGGTTGGAGTTCTCTATCCAAGCAAGGGAGCCAGTTTTTTCACAGCCTTGTTTCAAGCCAGGCTTTCAAGAATGCAGCTTTTTATTTGTTTTTTAATTATTCCTTACTACATTAAAATTTTATAACCACACTTTCTTTGTAATTAGATTTTACAATTTATTCCTCATAACTGTATGCAAAGTTAAGCCTGATTACCCTGCAGCTCATCAGAAAACACCAATTACATAATATTACTAGACTGAGCAGGAGACTGAATTTATGGACAGAAACTAAGTCTTCCTGTTTATGAGTCTTTCACTTTAACCTGTGAGGTGTTTTTGCTGCTGTTGAATATTGGTTGTGCTGATGTTCTATCCACCTGCAAGTGAAAAACACTGTCCTACAGCTTGTTTCCCTCAGGTATCACAGGATGACTCCTCCTCTGAGTTAGACCAAATTATAAATATAACTACTATTTGCTTCCATGCTATACACTGTAAATCTTGAAGAGCTGTAAATATGATTTCCAGTCATACCTGTCTTTATGGAAGATACATTCCCCAGCCCTGGAAAGATTGTTACTCATACTTCACATAATAAAGCCAAGTTGCTCCCCAGCCATGCAGAGGTCCCAGCCTGTACTGGTTTAGGTTGTACTGGGAGAAGGTTTACTGGCAAAATTTGATCAGGGCACGTGTTTCTTGCTGCCAAGCTTTGTCTCTGTGTATTCCTGGCAATACTTATCAGCTACTGAAGTGACTTATATACTTTGCCATTCACTAGGTGTTATTTTTTTTCCTCTAATATAAAGTGGACATTGCAACGTGAGTGTGTCAGGGAGGAGAACAGGGGATTCTCACCATGGCAGTAATTCCTTCCAGAAGAAAAACAACATAACAACAATACTGGAGTTTGCAGGCCATGAGAATAACAGCACCAGAACAAGAAGAGAAAAATACTGCCCTAGCATCTTACAGGAAAGGTGCAGAGCTGCCAGCAAAAGACAGATTACAGAATTAGAGAGAAGGCCCTTGGCACTACAAGGATTACAGCAGTTAAGGTACTCTGTAAGAAAATTGATGATTTGTACGATACCTTATCAATTAATTAATTTCTCATTTATGTTGAGTAAGAAAATTGACTCCAGAGAAAGGATTCTCTGCAAATGAAAGAAAGGTTTCTACCTCCCTCATAAATTTGCTGTCCCTTTCTGGGTTTAATAAGCTCAATAGTGTGGACTTAAACTGCTCATCTTACCAAGATGTAATGAGCAAAAACCAAAAACCAGTTAGAAATCCAACTGCCCTTTATTAGTTCTCAACCACTGCAGTCTCTCTGTAACCAGTGACACCACCTTGAGACACTGACCAAGTGTTAGTCCTGTTGTGTTGTACTACTGAGCACTTTTCCCACAATTCTGGATACTGATTTTCTCCCTGAATTTCTTTCTGATTTGGCTTAATTAAGACTTTGCACTACACAACAAAAATTCAATTGATTAACAGCACTAATCAGACCCTTCAGCTCACTCTGCAACAGGCCACTCCTGATTTGCTCACAGTTTCATTGAATGAGATGCAATCAAGAAAATTAAAAAGATCCCTTGCAGATCAGCCCCAAGAAGGTGTTTTTCCCTGGTACAACATCACAAGACAACAACAACGGGTGTTTTTTTTTCCTTCACAACGGAGAACAACCAATAGAGTCTTTAATCTCAAACTAAGTCCTCATGTTTTCAGATGAACTCTGAATACCTTTTAAGCCAGACTCACAGACGTAAAAATCCTCAGATGTCAAGTCTTAGTGAGAAGGAGGGTGCTGAAACAGAAAATAAACTGCAGTCTCCTGAATCTAAATAACTTTCAGCATATTCTGTAAAACGAGAAGAGAAAAATAACCGGACTTTCCACACCAACCTGACGAAGGTTGATATAAACTGCATTTTGCAGAAATTCAGAGGCTTCCATGCTCCTCTTCTGTATTGCAAGGACTCTCACTGCCTTCACACAAGCTTCCAGTTCAATCACACCAGCATTCTTGTACTTAGAGAGGGAGAAAATTAAAATAATATTGAAGGATTGCACCTGTTAGGTTTTATAAGCATTTCTGCTCAGCACATAAATCAGCTGTCACATCTTCCAAACCCAGCAATTCCTTAATGCTAATGACTACACTGTTAAATTATCAACATATGCCCAAGTGAAAATTAAGGTGTCAACTAAAATGTTATTATGCAAAACAATCGTTTTCAGCCTCTTCACTCACTTCTATTATTTTGAGACACAGCATAGCTTCTGACAGTTCACATGAGGAGAAAAGTTGGGAATATTAGTACCATTTTGGATAAGCTCATATATAGTGGGTGTGGGTAGTGTGCCTGCAAATAAATTCTACTTTCACAGTGCAATAGGTATGTAAGCAAAAATATTTTTATTACTGAATCAATTTTCCCTTTATTTAACATAAAACAGATTCACTGATGACAAGAGAATTACAAACCATTCTCGGTGTTCTAGTTTACAAAACACCTTCTGTAAATGACTGTTTAGTTATTTAGCTTGCTCAAGGAAGGCAGGAGACAACGTGCATTGATCTGTTTGAGCTCAGACAACAAACAGGCAATTTTCTAGACAAACAAGCTGATCTCATCGTTTCCTCAAACAACACTGATACTGGACATGTGAGTCAGCCCATCTCCTGCTGCAGATAAACTCTGTTCAGGGGTTTATCAAGTTTGAAAACTAATAGGGGAAAGAAATCTCCTAACAAAATGCAGGAGTTAATCTACCAAAGCAGTTACAGGTTCCTCTCTTGTGCATTTATATCAGCAGAAGCAAATCATTGGAGATTGAATCCATTTTAGAAGGTGCTACAAAAGTTTCTTCAGTTCAGTGATAACAGAAAAAAATATGCAGAAAGTGCTGCTTCCTCAGCATTAGAGCAAGGTGTTGCTCTGTCTGTAGATCTTGAACAGACAGAAGGTAACTGTGCTTGTCTTGAAGTCATATATCAGTCCCAATACAAAAAAGCTCTTTGGTCATTGCAAGTGAGGCACAGTTATTACTTGCTGAGAACATCATGTATATTATTATAATCAAAATATAAATATCCTGCCCTAAGCCCAACAAAGTCCAATAATTTCATATTTCTAAAGAAATCATACTCTTTCTAGATGAGCAATATACCCTTAAGGTAACATTAACAAGCTGAATGCATCCTTGAGAATTACTGTTTTATTGATGGATTCCAATTTATCTGACACTATACCCAAAACTATCACCTTTCACTGCTCCAGACCATAAATTAACTCACGAGCACAATGATCTTGCTTCATTTGGAGAGTCTCTCTTCGAAACCAACATGGAAATGCCCATTATATTTACCCAGCTTAGTCTAAAGATAATCTGTATATCTTACAAGAGAAATACATGCAATTAAAAATGATTGAAGCATAAGTAACTCCACTGCAATACATGAAACTTATGTTTAATGTTGATGTGGACACTGAGACACGACTGTCACAGTATGAAATCATTCTTTTTCTTTTCCTATATGAATGCAGACATTAAGCTCCCTTACCATCTCAGGCTCTGAGCACTTGCACAAAAACCTAAAAATTGCTCCAGTTGAGCTGGAAACTGTTTTACAAAGTTCCCAGCACGTGCTTTAGAAGATCCTCCCAAACCAAAGCTACAGCAGTTCACTGTTGAAAAGAATTTCAGTGAAGTCTCTTAAAAATAAGCAGGATTACCTTGCCATAGTAAGAAATGGCTTCTTTGTATTTATCTATGATGTCCTCAGGACTCAGGCAGTTCTTGGCACGTCCTATCTCTGCACTGGTATCTGCATTTATACCGTTGGAAGTCAGAGCACCTGGAACAGAACAGGGTAAGGAATGAGCACAAGGACTTCTACAAAGTGCTGAATACCTAAAAACAAATCTAGGATATGCTGTAGGTTTGACAAAGAATACACAGAGTACACCTGACCTACCTAGAAAGCGATGAGGCTCTGGCTACAAACACTAGTTCTGTTGTACTATGGTATTTCAAACAGTACACAAGAAAAATGGACTCAGTCATGAGCCAACAAACAGAAAATAATCTTTCACCATAATTTTTTGCACTTAACTGAATGTTTAGACTATGAATAAAGTAACAGATTGCTAAAATTAGATTATGGTCACATCTGAATATGCAACTTTGATCTCTGAACTATTCCTTGTGTTCTACTTTAAAACTGTATTTCTAAAGCACACCAAAGAGAAAAGGCTCAGACAGAACAGTGAGAAATTGGTTTTCATCTATAAGAAAGAAGGTGAGAGACAGAGTCTTCACATGCATAAGGGATAGGAATGTGAAATAGAAGCCAAGGAAATCTGGGATATTAGAAAGAGCATGAAAATTTTATTTCTAGAATTTGATTTTATTGAAGAGTTAACATAAGTGAGAAAATACATCAAAGGTTTGGCAAGGCTCAATACCTTGTTATGTGTTACTTAATCTGCAGGATTATATGGGAATTTATTTCTCTGGGAGGTTTCTCTACTAAGATGGCAAGAAAATCTCTCGTGTTTCAGAGCTGGCCTTAACTCTCAGCAGACAGTTGAAAACTACTGTTAAAGATACTTTCTGCTCCCTCTATATATTTAGAAATATGTTATTTTACATGCTCAAATGCTAAAGCAAATTTTTTATATGTTTGTTAACCTTACAAATTGCACCAAGCACATCTGTAGATTAACAGGGTTTTCATGGAAGTTAAGTGAAAAATGTTCATGATGACCGAAAGAGCACCATGACACTACATGAGACCAGTCAGGTTTGTCAGTTAAAAAAATCTACAAATCCTCACTACTGATGGGAAAAAACAATGCTCATTGGAATTTACAGGGACACAATCATGGAACTACACCATTTTTTTTGTGCCATTTACCCTTCAATCTCTTTGCTTCCTCCAGATTTATAGCCAAAAAAACTGAAGCAACAAGGATCATTACTAGTTTTGGCAATTGGCAGTAACTATCTACACGAATGCAAAACATATTCACGTAATAAAAGAAAATATTTTGGAAACATGCAGAAAAATAATGTACCTGGATCAATGAGAACTTCTTGTGCCCCTAAAAGGAGGAACAAAAATGATTTTTTTTTCAGCCATAAATATAGCCAACAAAAATAAGTTCTTATAATGTTTTATAACATCAGGCTTGAACAAAATCATAAAATTTATCAAGATCATCACTTATGTTTTGAAGGACTACCAATTATAACTCAAGTAGTCACCATAAATTATTTCTCATTAAAAAATAAATGTAGAAGTCCCATAAACTTGCAATGAATTCTAAGACACCTTAAAAAGAATTTCATAATTTTCAGAATTTAAAGCCATATCTTTTTTCCTTTTTCTTCACTGTTTTAGTTGTCAAGTTTCTATCACAGTCCATTTAGTATATTTTAATACCAGGACCTACTGTACTTAAATCTCCTTGTGAAAGCTCATTTAATCTGCATAATAGTCTAGAATAACATTTTCAAGTAATTGTATCCCTTTTAATTGTCATTCGTTTCCCTCCATCAAATACTCTGAATAACTGAGTCATGCCAACCCAACAAGCCAGATTATTCATGTAAAAGAGCTGCCAAGAGTATTGCAAAGTTGGATTAGTGTACATAACACCTTGTTGCCCCAAACTTTGGTTAAACATGGCAATAAAATTGGTAATGCCAAAGGTTAAGCAGTCAAAAACAATTGTTTTATCAGCAAGACAGGCCCTCCCTTCAGTTGATTTGCTCAGACTCCAGACTAGTGAAGCAGAGATTTAGATTTAGATCCAAAAGATACTCCAACACTTCACTCAGGTGTCCTAATTCTGACTGGGGAAAGGGGAAGGTCAGGTGACAAAATTAAGAGCTCAAGACTTCTAACAAATAAAACCCAGTGGAGAAACCCAAAATAGCCAGTGAGCCCAGCATAAGGCAACCTAAACTCAGCTTGTTCAACACACAAATCAGAACCGACAGCCCATGGCCAGTCCTCCTGGCCAGCAGGAACTGAGCAATTCAAAATCTCTCTTTGCACTGAAGGCTCCAGAGACAACTCAAGGGGGACACAGCCCAGACCTGTCCCATACAAACCAAAGGGTTTAGAGACATGAGCAGTCACACCCCTTTAAAGCATTAAAGTTCCCTTTTCACAGAATCATAGAATGGTTTGGCTTGGAAGGGACCCTAAAGATCATCAAGTTCCAACCTCGCTGCCATGGGCAGGGACACCTTCCACTAGACCAGGTTGCTCCAAGCCCTGTCCAACCTGGCCTTGAACACTTCCAGGGATGAGGCATCCACAGCTTCTCTGGGAAACTTGTTCCAGAGCCTCACCACCCTCATCCTAATGTATTTCTTCCTCATGCCCAATCTAAATATACTCTCTTTGAGTTTAAAACTGTTGCCCCTTTTTCTGTCACTACAGGCCCTGCTAAAAAGTCTCTCTGCCTTTCTCATAAGCCCCTTTCTATATTGAAAGGCCACAACAAGCTCTCCCCAGATCCTCCTTCTCTTCTCCAGGCTGAACAACCCCATTTCTCCAGCCTTTCTCCATGGTAGAGGTGCTCCAGCCCTGTAACCACTCTCATGGCCTCCTCTGGACTCGCTCCAGCAGGTCCTGCCTTTTCAGTCAGCAGGAACTGCAGTCCAAGGGCCCATGGCAATGGCCAAGGAAGAAACCTGTCTTTGGAGCAGGCAAGATTCCACATCCCCTTCCATCAGACAAGCACTTTGAACACCATATTATCAACCAATTCTCTTCTGAATGAACTATTCCCACCAAGACACGTTCAAAAGAAGCTGAAGGACACACAAACAAAAAACTGACAATATTCTGATGGTTACAGACAGGTAAAAATTGCAACAGATGGTTACACCAGCATATATATTGCAATTTTCCTTAGTAGGGAAGAGAAAAAAAAATAAAACAAGAAAACCAAACCCCTTCAACACTGCCCTCTTAACCTTGTGTTTTATCTCATACAAAGAGAGACAATATTACAGCTTCTCTTTCCAAAGATGTTTCTACACAAAGCAGACACCAGAGCATTTTCTGAGCAGCCTGGTCCTGTGCTATAGCCTGAAAATGCCAAGTGATGGAAATAACAGGTCATTCAAGACAAAGATGTTTCTCTTGGCCAGGTCTGGGCACAAAGGCAGTACCAAGAAACCCCATCCTGTGAAGGCTGAACTACAGGAACAAGGAGGGATGCAATTCCAGGCACAGCAGGAAGCAATAAAGGTAACTCTCACACCTGCATGCCTCAGAAACAGGCCACGAATACCAGTTCCAAGTGTGGCATTTCTTGATTTGCACAGAATTTGGAAACCCTTTTTATTTCTGACTTATCCTACAGAAAGATACACTGGAATTTGTTCCCCAGATTAAACACTGTCCTCACAAAATTAATCGTAACAAAATAGATTATAAACAAAGGTGCAGTTTGGAAAGATTTTAAATGAAAGGCAGTGTAGAGTCAAGGAAAGGTAATGAAAAGAAACTTTCAGTAAGCCTTGTAAGAAAAGACATCACAGCAACAGCTGTTTGGGCAGATTTAGCTCAGCAGTTCAGACCTCAAAACACAGAGATCACACATAGAGTTAGGGAACAATATCATGGGCCAGGGGATAAGATTTTATCTGGAAGGGATGACAAAAAAATTGCAATTAGTTGTTCTTCCCACAAAAGTCCTTTAAAAAATCTTATCATGTGAAACTAAAACATTTTCAAAATACAACTACACTGGCAAGTTTGCAAACAGCACTTTTTGAATTTGCAAACTGAGAGAAGCAGCATTAATATACCCAAAATACATACTCTATTCAATTATTCTGATATCTGTGACTTACATGTTACCTTCTTTGGTAAAAAGGAGTATCCATTACAAACAAACAGATTGCAACACCTCCTATTAAATACTCATTGAAAAATTGACAAAGGTCAATTAATGTGTGAAATTATAATTTAACAGTCAACACAGAATGCACTCATAGGTCATGGGACCAAATGAAATGCATTCATAGGTCATGGGACTAAATGCACAGATTTTAATGACTAGATATTATATGAAAAATTAGTATTCTGTCCTGAAATAAAGTAATTTTACTATCACACTTATCTGCTGTTAACAAACACAGTTTGTAATAAAGATAATACAAAGCAAGTGTTTACTAGATTGTGAGTTTTAGGAGAATAAAGATGAGTGGTTACTTCTTTGAGATGAAGGACTTAATGTTGGTCACACTGCACACAAGAGAATTTAACACCAGCACTTAAGCCCAACTGTTTCAGTACTGGGTGAGTGTATACACAGAAGTAGCTGTGCTGGCTTAGTCCAAAGGCCCGTGTAGTTTACAATAATCAATATATTTTAATTTCCCTACCCCAACCAGGCTCTCTTGGAAGCCACAGAAACTTTCAGGAGCCCTTACTCCATGAGAGAAGTGTCAGGTTATGTGGTCATCTGCACAAGCACAAAGGAGCAGAGAGGATCAGTGACCAAGAACCAAATCAGAGTCACAGAGATGTCCAGAGATGAAGCCCATCAAGCTCAGTTACACCAGCACTCTCTGCATCCCCTTCCAGACAGACTGGGGGGGTCACTGCCTACAGGGAAATGGGGCTCGTTATAGGGAAGGAACATCTTGGGACTGTACAAGACTTCTTATGGGGTGTAACCAAAGTTAAGGAAAAGGAGGGAGCGAGGAAGTTTAGGGAACAAACAGGGAAAAACAGAGGGGTTCACTGTATTACAAAGCACTCTCGCATTTCTCATCAGCCACTTCTTTTGCAATTCGAGAGTTCAGGAAAAGCATACTAAATTTTAAAAATTATATTGGTTGTTAACCAAATCTATTTATTAAATGTTGACTTTTGAGTAGCAGAACAAATTCTGAATAAATATACCTAAATTATTCTTAATACATGGAGCTCTGCCACATCATCTTGATGAAAACTATCTGCATCTCCTCCAGCAAAATTCAAGCTAACAAACACTACTAACAGTCAGGTGAAGAAATCAAAAGCTTTGCAACTCTATGCAAAGCACATGTGTTGACACTAACACCAAAAGTGTAGAAAAGCCATTAATGTAAAAATCCTAAAAAGGAATACCATTCTCCCCTCCCACCCCCTCCTCCAGTTTATCCTGTCATTGGTGGGATTTTACAGAGTTAGGGAGCAGGGAGGAAGTTTTCAGGTGTTCAGTGGTGGCAAATGGAATAAAACCAAAATCCCATCCTTACCTGGCCTGTGCCTGTTTCCTGCCTCAGCAGAGAGGGAACCTCCTTGTGCCCTGCGAGATCCGACTTTGCCGCCGGTGCCGCCTGGGTAGTGATAGATGACGGATGCTGAGCACAAACCCTCGAGAGCAGCTGGAGAGAGAAGGGAAAAGCCAACAGATTAGTAGGGACACTTGCAGGAAGTGAAGTATCAGGTAGTAAAATCTATTTACACAAATAAAATATGCTCAAATTGGACACCTAGTGACAAAGGCCATGGAAAAGGCCGAGATACTCGATGTCCTTTTCACCTCCGTGTTCACCCTCAGACCTCCCAGGAGCCCAGTCCTACTAGAAGGATCTGTAGGAGTAAGAACTTGTCACAGCAGAGAAAGACAGGCATTAAAAGCACTTAATCGAATTAGATGTAAATCCACAAAACCAGGTAAGATGCATCCATTGATGCCAACAGAGCTGGCCAAGGTTATCACCTCCAACAGGTCATGCCAACTGGGGGAGGTTTCTAATGGCTGGAAAAAGGGAAATACCGTCTTCTTCGAGAAGGAAGTACCAGCACAGGCAGATCAACATCAACTCCCCTGAAAGGCCACACAGAAATCCTTCTGGAAGCACATGAAGTGAAAGAAGGTGTCTGGGAACAGCACACATTGATTTATCAAGAAAAATAAGTCCTTGGCAACCTCACTGCCTCCTATGATGAGATGATTCACTCAGTGGACAAAGGAAAGCAGTGGATGTTGTATATTTTGCCTTTCAAAAGATCTGTGGACATGGCCTCCCATAGAATTCTTATAGCCAAATTGGTAAGATTTGGATAGCTGGCCTATAAAGTAGGTGGAAAATGGGCTGGACAGCCAGGATCAAAGGACTGTGATGAGTACAAAGGCCAAGTGGCTGCCCGTGATTAGTGGTGTCCCTCAGGGAGACAATATTCATATCTTCATTAACTGCCTGGATGATGGCACAGAGCACCCCCTGAAATTTCCTGGGTGATACCAAACTGGGGGAAACAGTAGGGCAGGTCTTCAGTGCAAAGAGAACTTGCCAGGCTGCAGATCTGGGCTGACAGGAGACTCATCCCAAAGTTCCGTGGAAGTACAGAAGAAAAGAAGTGGAAGGTCAAAAGGTGTTAAGGTTTTCGTAAGATGTAACCTACAGAGCCATTGGGAAGATAAATGGATTTTCAAGTAGAATGAGAAAGCTAAAAGCAGAACAGGAGACAGCAATTGTCCTGAAAAGGTATAAAACTGAGAAGCAGAAATTGTGTTCAAAGATCACTTGTATATCAAATAAATAATAAAAAGTAGGAATGAAAAAAGAAATAAAAGGATGAAGGAAAGGCAGGGGGGAAAAAGTGAATCCTAGGACCTAATGTGAAAGGAAGTTATGCCAGTGGAAACTAAACACTTGTGGCTTTGGTAGATGTAAAGGCAAAAATCTTTTCCTTACAGTCCACAGGAGTGGGTACACCCTGAAAAAAACCCAAATACTTTCAAAAGAATCATTAAAAGTCAGATACACAATTTTTTTTCAAGTACATGCTTTACTACACTAACACATTTTATGTCACAGGTTTCCTCAAACACGTGTCTTTCTCAGGTCTTATTAACCAACTTTTATTTCAATTTAATTCTCAGCCACACCTGATATTCAGATTCTGCTCACCAGAATCATTCCCACTTTTCAATATACTTAAGGAAACTACAGACAATAGTTTGATCTACTTTGGGTTTAGCAACCAGTGACTGATTCACTACCACCACCTAATCCTACCTCCAAGCCACAGGAAGTCATTCACGGAGCGCAGCAGTTCCACTGCCATGTGATAATGGACCAGGGAATCCTGTAACATTCCAGCCTGCAAACACAGGTCACCCACGTGTTTCCGCATCCGGCCTTGGCAGCGCTTCTTATAGTGCCTGCAAAGGAAAGGGACAGCTCAGTCACCTGCAGGAAACACTCACTGGAGGCAAGAAACACCTAAAGTTCATTTTCTTTCCTCCTTAACAGAGATCAACATTTGTTTACTCTGAGCAAACATCCAGTATGAGTTCTAAGCAGCATAATATGGAAAACTACCAAACATTTGAGGCTAAATTGGGAAAAAAGCAAGGTATTGTGCATATTGGCTACCCAGCACTTCTGCAGTTAGAGCCACACACCCCAAAAACCTCCAAAGCAGGTTCTTGTAAACCACAATGAGTATTTGGCTGCCTGATATCCTGCTTTTTTGCTTTTAAGTACACCCAAAAGCTCATTGGTGGTCTTTGTTCTGCCTTTTTGCTTTCCCTCACCAGGGAATGGATTTTCTTGTGCTTCCAGGAAGCTGTTCTTGAATAACTCCCTGGATGCTTCCCATGGAATCCGCCACATTTGGGCTCTGAGGATATTTAGGATGACTCTTCCTTCTGCTCTCCTCTGGTGGGACTGGCTGCCTGGGCCCTCTCCACACACAGCCAGGAGGTGTTGGTGGCCCAGAACCTGCTCAGGGCTCACAAACCTCCCCTGCTCTCAGCACCTTCTCCTAAAGGGATGATTCATGAAACACCACTTCAGCAAGAGTTGACTGGGTTTCTCTTGCTACTTTTTTTTAACATATTAAAATAAATGGTGAAGTTCTCTCCAAATGAACAGCCAAGGCCAATTAAGTCCTACTGAAAATATTAAACAGACACCTTGGTACAACTGGTGTTGTACCAAGCTGGGCAAAGACAAGCTGGGCACAAACCCATGTGATAAAGGTACTAACCTTATTATTCAATCTTTTTTAAGTAACTACCAGCTAAAGAAACTTAACAGATGCAAAGTAAGACACACTGGACTTGGAAAGCACCTCATGATTTAAGTGACAGTTGAGAACAACTCCATCAGCAATTCTCCTGTTCTCCCTCCTGCAAAAAAAAATTCCCTGGTAACAATGTCCTTGCTCTACCTTGTATAACTGTTTTCTTAGGGCAAAATTAAAAATCAGCTTAAATATTTTATTCATCTACCTATATTACTGCAATCCTTTTGTTCTATCAATGTCTAAGTACATGAATAGAGAGCGGCATGAAAGTTCATTGTCCAAATATCACACGAAGGAAAAATAAAATTTTATTTCTTTGGGTGGTTTAAACCAAAATAAAAGCTACCCCAAAATTAAATTTAATTAGAAGAACTGCTGTAGATGTCTTTCTTTTTTTGTATACTTGAAGTATCTCCAAAGAATCTGGTTAAAAAGGGGTTCTAAAAATATAAAAACCACCTTGGATTGACTGTCATAATTCTACACTTTTAGTAAATGGAGTGATACTTTTTCAATTAAGTTCATCAGAATAGTTGTTGAACAGGTTGCCCAGAAAAGCTGTGGCTGCCCCATCCCTGGAAGTGTTCAAGGCCAGGTTGGATGGGACTCTGAGCAGCCTGTTCTAGTGGAAGATGTCCCTGCCCAAGGCAGGGGGGGTGGAATGAGATGATCTTTAAGGTCCCTTCCCACCCAAACCATTTTGTGATCTTTCAGAAGGTTACCCAGCATGTTTGAACTCAACAACTATACACAAAAGAGAAACCCAAAAAACCCCTGGGGTAACATCCACTCTCCAGGTGCTGAATTCTTATACCCTGGAGTGAGACTTCGAATACAAGAGGAAATGTCACGACTATGGAATGATATTAGGTTTGGGGCAATGTTGTTTTTTGGGGTTTTTTTGCAGCAAAGAACTTCCCAGAAGACTTGAAATAATCTGAAATTATCTCCGTAACACATCTGAAGAGAACGTCTTTGTGAAGTCTGTAATGCAGAAATAAAAAAAGCGTAAGGGGAACTGATCATATGAAGTGTAAGGGCAGGAATAAGGATATTAATTTATCTCCTTTAGATTTTAAGGCCACGAGAAATGGCAATAATAAAAACAACTATATGTTATTAGTTTATTTGCTTTCGAAGCTCTTTGGTTTGGGTTGTTCACACCAAAGAGAAGCATCTCTTCAGCCACCAAATAATGTCCTATTCTTTGCAGCTGGTCTGAAAAAAAAATAGTTCTTCAAGGAGATAAAGGAAAAAAGTAACTGATTTACATGGACAGAGTACAGAAATTTGAAAGGGAAGATATACAGGATATACATATATATATATGTCCTTATAAAAACTAAATAGAAAAGCAATCAGAACCAGCGTTATTGTTTGGAAGAAAATCTGGAAATTATAAAAGGAGACAAGAAGTATGACTCCTATTGCTCCTCTCCATCTAAAAAGTTACAGATACCTCCCATATAACTGTTCCCACTTTTCTGATCTATCACATCATATTCACAATTGATGTGAAGATGTCGACATTAAATGAAGCTCAATACCACTCTTGTTCTTTATCTTTCAGATGTGTCAAGAGACTGCAATATTTATCCTTTATTTTTCAACAAGAATGTACTTTACAGAACTTTTTAAGTAAAAAAAGTAAAGAAAACTTAAAGTGAAGACTAAAGTTCCCTGCATGAACTACAGAAGGGCACCAAATCTTACCAGGATTTCAGTCTGAGCTTTGGGTTATAGAGAAATGCCTCCCTCAAAAAGTTACTTTGTAATCTTGAACTAGTATTGTAGAGGAAAGTATAAATTGTTTACAAATAAGGTTTTCCTAATCTCTGCATTCCAGAATAAAAATAAGATTGCAAGTGTTATATATTCTTTTAACTTTTTTTTTACATAGACAGTGGAATTGGAGAATCATTGGTTCCTTACACAGCTATAATTCCTTTTAAAGATGTTGACACTACACTGTTGACTGTCTCTACACTTTCAAGTAATCTCTGTGTTTATGGACACATTAAATTTCTTATTCTCCCAAATCTGTAGCTTATAAGTGTTTTTCCCAGACTTTCCAGATTGCATATGATTAAGTTCATAAACATGAGTCACACAGCAAAGGGAAAGAGATGATGTCTGACTCCTAAATCAGAACCCAATACCGGAATCATTTCGATCCCACTGCTTCACCAACAGCTCTTCCCAACCTCATTCTGCTGCTGATTTATGCAGATGTCAATATATGCTAACTTAGAAGGCTTTTATTCACCTAGACATCAATAAACATTGCTCATACACAACACTGTTCTTTCAGAAACTCTCTTTATTTAGAGGCAAACAGATAATTTATTCCTGGTGATTTACTATTAATTATTCAAAGACTGAATTCACTCCACCTATTTTTAGGCTCTTCAAGGTGGTGCCAAGACAGGATCTACCTCCTACAGTCCCTGCAAGTCTTTTGCCACCCTCCTGGAAAGTATTTTCTCACTAATTATAGAAGAAGTTTCCACCAAACAAATGCATAAACTGTGTCTTAACCAGTCACTCACAATTAAGTATATTAAATTCAACTACTTCCAGTATGTCCAAAAAGACAAATGGCAAAGATTTTATTGAAACCAAACCCTCTCTGCATAGACAGCAAAACTTAATTTACTTCATATTTGGAAAGCCTGTTTTTTTAAAAATTCTAGTATCTACAACATTGGGTCCTTAAAAGCCTGTCCAAGTGACTCATTGTTTCTTCAGTGCATACTGGGGTGCAAATTTAATGGGAAAAAATCAGACGTGCATAAATACATCAGTGTAAAATGATGATTATCCATTTCAATACCTAGCTAGTCTTGCTTCACAGCTTTACCTGAAGAACCTGGTCACAAAGCTAAGAGTGAGAAGCTTACAGTTATCTTCTATTTTTTATTAAAACACTGTTTAAATATTTTGGTTCTCTACTGCTCAATCCTAATCTGTTTGAGGACAGGAAGTCCATGTAAATTAACAGCTACTTCCTCTAGGATAAAATGGCAACCTTTTTCTAGGCCAGTTCCCTGTCGTGCCCTACCAAAGCTCTTTCTATTTATTTTTCCTGCAGAAGTTCATTTTATACATTACATTTCAAAGACCACAAACCCTTTCTTCAGTGTGATGCACTCAGAAATGTCCCCAAGGAAGGCAGTGCCACATAATGCAGGACCACCCATGGGATACTCCATAGTCTCAGCCACCCAAACTCCTCTTCACAAGTTCCTCACCCCATGCAAACATACAGTGGACTACATAACTAGTTTATAATCTTATTCTCTAATTTTAGTTGCGCTAATTTGGTACCAAACACACTCCTTATGTTCAGAATAACAACCACAATCATCACCAAGTGACCACTGCTGCTACTTCAAACTGGAGGACAACAAACCTGCTCCGGGAACCACAAAGCACAACCCGATCCCATCTCCATTTCTGCCTCATTTGCTATATAGGAAATGTGCTTTAATCCTCCATCCCCAGCTCTTTTCTAGGACCCCAGGATAATGCTAAGGAAAATTCAGAGCAACAATACTATATTTCAAGGCAGAATTTATTTACAGCCAGCAACAGGTTTGAAGGAATTTCTGGACCCCCAAAATTTGGCTAAACTTACAAACAAGAAACATGCAAAATGAATTTTCAAAATTATTCTCATGCAAAATGCTTCAACAAAAACTTCCATCAAGGTCTACTAATTCCAATTAGCATGCAGAGCTCCAGGAACCACCAATCATAACATTACCCAGACTTGAAAGACACAGCTACGGCGTTGGATCGACTGCCAGAACTTTTGGATTTGGAAACCAAACACAGGCAGCAAGAGCTTCATGGCTTTGGAGTTTAAAAAAGAAAGCAAATTCCAGAGGCCAGCAGCCACCTAAGCAAACTATGGGTGTCCTACAAAAAAATTCAGCATTGGTACCAAATATAATTGCCAAATGCGCCAAAAGGGGGCAACTGCAGTAGTGAGGCTCCAGCAGCAATTATTTTTGTGTGTACTGAAAAATAAATATAAAAAGCAACACTAAAGTATGCAATGAAGGCGGAGTGAGGAGGCAGGACATGGAAGAAAGCTAACTATTTTCAAATATACACAATCACAGCCTACCTTTTTAGACCCAACAACAAACTCACAGGGCAGTATGAGAGAAGAGGGGAAGGGAAAAAAAAAAAGAAAGGAACAAAACAAAAATTAGAAAGACAGAGAACAGAAGGAAAATTAACAGCCACATACACATACCAAGATCATCAACTTTGATAAATCAGTGAACAAAGCCCATCTATGACACTGAGTAGAGAATCTATAAACAGCCCTATGGGCTCTCCACTCCACAGGACTAAGTGGTGCCTCGTTAAATGGATCCCAGTATTAAAAGAGACAATCTAAGACACAAACTGATGTAACAGCATTAAAATGAGCTTATCCAAGTAGATTTATAATCATACCCCAGGTATGTTTAATTTTTTAGCTGAAAACAGAAATAAAATAGAAAGCTTAAAAATGGTATCTCTGGTATGTTTTCTAGTTTCCAGTTTGTAGGACCTTTGTATCATCATGAGAACATGCATTTCTAGACTTTTCCATCAGTCTCCTGGCCTCTACAAATAACTATCAAGTGCAACTAATTTCAGAAACTTTTCCAATTCTCTCAGCATCCCTGTGATATTTTACCCATATTTTACAGCTGATAAATAGAGAAAAATCAACATATTTGCCAAGACCAACTCTTGGCTGTGCCCTAGGAATTAAACCAAGGTCAGACTCCCTGTCCTACAACTTCTGTTTAAGAGGGCAATCTTTCTTCTGAAGTTTTTAGGACTTAATGCCACTATGTTTCACACATGAAGTTTCCTGCCACCCAAAAAAATTCTTCTACACACATAACACAGCGAGTTTGTGTAAACTGTCATCTCAGTACCAGTTCTGACAATGGGTCTCTTCTGCTCCTTAAACAAGCAACTTGCAAAAGACAGAGATCATCCTCACTTTTTTAAGAATCATTTTATTAGAAATGCAGCATAATAATCCATCCATCTTCCTAATTCATGAACCCTGCATCTTAAAAGAAGCCACTGCTGCTGCAATTATTATGCGACCAAGGTAGTGACCCTCACCACAATTATTATGCAACCCTCACTAATTGGGTGAGAGAGATCAGGTCTGTACACATAGTCCTGATCATCACATAAGTATTAACCTCAATATTTTATGGAGAAAAGTTTCAACACACAAAGTTTGGAAGTTTAATAACTTACATGATCAGAATTACTACGTCCCATGTAACTTCTTAACATATTTTCACCTGATGTACCAACCCAGTTCAACGGCTCCAGGTTACAGCTTCACTCCACATTTATTAAGACCTTTGATACACACTGAAATTTAACTTCACTTTTAGAAATTACAGGAAAAGATTCTACTACTACTTAGGCTTATTTAGCCTAAGTAGATATCCACAACTACAGGAAGAGAGACATATACTCTCCTATCTAAGCACACAGAGTGCTTTCTCTTCCTTCTACTTCATACAGAAATTTGTGCTTTTTAACTAATTGGTTGCACACTGACTGAAAGGTCAGGATACACAATATAAAACAAAATTAAAATGGACAGGTCTATAAATAAGATCAAGGGGGCATCCTTTGCCTTCAACCCTTTAGAATTTTTCACCTATTCTAGAAAAAGCTGTTTCATTTGTCTCAATATCTCAATAATATCTTTTTTTTAATTCATTCCTTTAACTCATTACGCTGACAGACTCAAAACCAACAAAGTGGCAAAAGTTATTCTATAAGATGTTCTCATACCCACTTCCTGCATTCAGACAACCTTTAGCCCTCCCTGAACAGAATTATACATCATATCTTGCAAAAACAGAAACTAGTCTCCATTGAGAAGGTCCTTCCCAGCCCTGTATCTCTCTGGTGTGACTAATGCAGTGCTTTCCCTAACTTAGGGAATATGTCACTGCAGAAGGGAACATGCTACAACAAAATCCTGTTATTGCAACCCAAGGAACAAAATGCAAGCAATAAAAAACTCTCAAGTAGTAAAATAGTATATACCACCAGTTCACATCCAAAGTCCAATGCTTGAAAACCTAAGTTAGTTTAATAAACTGATGTTAGTTCAACTCTGTTCCAGGGACCTGAGTTTCTGCTTTAGAAACACAGAGGCAGAGATGCATCAGGTTACGTGAAGGTGCCTACAAAGGTCCCTGTGCAGAGAAGCTATAAATACATTTTCATTTAGCTTGCCCCTGTTATTAATGTATAAATCCTAAATTTTCAAACAATCAGAAGTACTAACTCCACAGCACAATAAAGCTGAAGAACTTTCTTACTATTGAACTGAACGATTAGAACATTTAACGCCGTTTCTTTGGGCAGTGCAGCAAACATTTCAAGTGTATCCATTGATCCAGAGTTACTGAAAAACTGTTTGCTATTCAAACCTCCCAGCAAGGGTGTGTGCAGAGCTGAACCAGTGATTAACTCTGCATAAACCCATATGTTTACACAACCAGGGCCACACATCTTCCATTATGCAAAGAACTGAAGCATCACACTGCATCTGTCTGAACTCAGTGCAACAGCATAAAATACCTCCTTGGACATGTGTGGATACACACACTGCTGTCACTTGAGCTCCTCACCAGTTCAGAACTTCACAGGAAAAGTTTACCCACAAGTTACAGCACAGCCACCGCTCAGAAATGTCACTTATCTAAGAAACTGATTTCCAAAGCAGATACTTAAAGACACAACTGAACAGGATAATTCATTCTGATTTGGAGATTCTTGGCCAAAAAAAAGTCATTTTCTTAGCTAACTGGAACAGGAAATTTTGATTACATTCGACAAAAATTCATTCAAACTGAGCAATCAAAGCCAAGATTCTAAAAGGGCTTGACTACTCTACAAAACTTTATCACCCACATACAAAAACCAGTAACATAATAATTTATACTGATAATAAAAACTGAATGGTGCATGGACAAACCAAGGGATAACACTGGGTAGCAGGTCAGACCCAGCTCAACTTCTCACCAAGAGGAGCAGGAGCAGGGCACAGAGGTACTTCAGGCAACCAGAGATAATATAACAGAGGGCTTCAAACTAATTAGAAACTTGAAATGCTTTCTTCCAGTTTCCAAGGCCAGGACTAACTATGTAGGCAGACCTGATTAACGTGATCCAAAGCCTTCACAAACCTGCCTGGACAGCTCTGGAAAACCCTGCTTTCTACACACAGTAACAACAACTGCTGGCATCCCTCATAGTACAAGACAGAGATGACCAATACTATTCCCATGCACACTTTGTATTTTGATAGGGATTCCACACCTCTGTCCTTGCCAGGACAAATGTGGTTGCTTCCATCCTTTGGATTTGACTGCAAACAGCCAAATCAAACAAATTTTGCACTGCCTGTAGCTGGCTAACCAGAATTACCAATCCCTTGCACAAGAACATCATAACACTAAAATCTGAGAATGCAAATGAGGAGGAAGGAAAGATGTTGGGGGGAGGGGGAACAAAATAAAACTGTTAACATACACAAAACCAAAGAGAAAGTTGTAGCAAACAGGTAGCAAAACAAGACAGGTCAAGAATAACAAATAAATAAAAAAATAAATAAAAAAGGAAGACAGGGAAAAATGCTGGATTTAGTCACCGCAATAAACAGCCACTGTTTCATAGGATGAAAAAGTAGACAGAGGCTTAGGGGAAAAAATACAATAAGTAGGATTAGTAAAATACTACCCAACATAATAAAAAATTATTTTCATCAATGTTGAGTTCTTTAATTAATACTGTATATCTATTAACTATTGCTTTCTACCAAAAAGTCTCATTAGAGCAGAATCTGTCAACCTGTTCCTGTGACTTCTTCCTACTACTTGATTAGCCTCATGAATTAAATATATATATAAAACAAGTTCAGAACATCAAATATGGTGAGAACACAAATTAAGTTCTCTTAAACTACAGCAGACAGACACAGTAAGATCTGGGCACAACCTCTGTTGTAACAAGGTACACTCTGTCCTTTCTAAGAGGCTTATCCTGAAGGCTGGCAAGTGCCACAGGCGTTTTTTTTCCAAGACCTGCAAGCTGACAAAAGTAGCTGCTTACCTACTATCGGTGTCCAGACCTACAAAATCCTTCTTCTCAAAAGGAACACAGAGGAGTGGGATCTTGTCTCCAGACTTATCAGTGGCCCTGTCAAGCCGCTTCGACTCCAACACTATGAAGAGGGACTCGATAAAATCTTCAATTCTCTTCTCCACAGTCTCACATTCATCATAACTGGGATAAAACGCCACATCCGTGCGGGGCTGCTCCGTGATCTCTCCTTGAAGCCCAAAGACAAAGAGCCGGGAATCATAGAGGGTAGAACCATACATTTCCTTATGAAGATGGAATTTTTCGAAAGTCTGAGGCCATTCCTTTGCAGAGGAGCAGTCTGTAATAGTGATCAGCCCCACGACTTTGCGGTGTGTCTGGAAATCCCCCCACTCGTTGTTCTCCGGGGGATAGTGGTGCCTGTAGCGGATGTACAGCACGCGCTGCGAGTCGCGCACGTTGACTTGGCTCACAGCTGAAATCCGCTTGTAGATCCTGAAAAAGCTCTCCTCGGGGACAATGCCAATGGGCTGAACCACGACCAGGAGGGTCTGATGATCCTCAGCACACTGCATGTAGTCAGGAACACTCATTTTGCAACAACTGCAGGCCAGTAAAAGAAAAACGTATATTATTTTTTAACATTCAGAGTACATGAATGTTCGCTGAAGTGAATCAGGACTTTGATGCTAAACATTTCTGCATCCTGAATATACGTGCTACAACACTAATATTTGCGTCATCATTTTACTAAATCTTCAACCATGCAGCCAACACAAATCTGTAAATTACGTTTTTCTGACTCAATCTTGCTCCCTGTGCAGCTACACGAGACAGCTCATACATGGGCCAGCAGAGTCTCCACCACAACCAGAGAGTAGAAGCACCATCTCAGAAGATCCTGTCAGACTCAGGCTCTCCAGTCCCATTTCCTTGGGGAAATACGGAAAATTGTGTGGGGTGAGATGTAAACAGACACCGAACAGGAATGACCCAACTTTACAAGGCTATCAGTGCTTGCACACGGCCAGGGAGAGGAAAATCAGGATCAGAACACTTATTTTTGAGAAAAAGTGAAGTCTGCTTTCTCAAAACACATGTAGGGAAGGACCAGGCAATGTTTTCTACTTCTATATTTAAGTATTTAGAATTCCTTCTCCCCTGAGCTCTCTGACTACTGCACTGCAGCTGGGTTTTAAACGAAGACATGCATTGCTGAGCCCTCACATCTCTGAGACCTCCTGGACCGCACAGATCCCTTGGTCAACTTCACCTCCAAAGCATCCTCTAAAACGTACATAGGACCGAAAAACACAGATAAATCAACGAAACCTCCACAAAAATAAACAAACAGAGAAACAAACAAACAAAAAAACAACAACACAGCCCGGCTTTGGACTGTCACTATCCCTCTCCCACCGTAGTGCCCGGGGTCTGCCCAGCAGCCTCCTTCCCAGGGGAGCAAACCTGTTACCAGGGAACAGCCCCGTCCACACGGTTCCCAACCGGGCGGACACTGAAGGAAGGTGGGAGCTTCCCCCTTTCCCTCTCCCCGGGTCAGATCCCGCGCTGGGCCGGTGAAGTTCAGCAGGGAAAATAAATGAACCGCAGAAGAGCCAAGCGCAGCCCCGCCGGGAAGGGGCTGAGGGGCAGCGAGAGGAGCAAAGGAGCTGCTCTGGGACGGGGGGACGCGGCTGTCGGTGCTGACCGGGAAGGGGCACTCACAGCCGGGGCAGGGGCACTCACAGCCGGGGCAGGGGCACTCACAGCCGGGAAGGGGCACTCACAGCCGTGGAAGGGGCACTCACAGCCGGGAAGGGGCACTCACAGCCGGGAAGGGGATCTCACAGCCGGGAAGGGGCTCTCACAGCGGGAAGGGGCACTCACAGCCGGGGAAGGGGCACTCACAGCCGGGGAAGGGGCTCTCACAGCCGGGGAAGGGGCACTCACAGCCGGGGCAGGGGCACTCACAGCCGGGGGGGCACTCACAGCTGGGAAGGGGATCTCAGAGCCGGGGCAGGGGCTCTCACAGCCGGGGCAGGGGCTCTCACAGCCGGGGCAGGGGAACTCACAGCGGGAAGGGGCACTCACAGCCGGGAAGGGCACTCACAGCTGGGAAGGGGATCTCACAGCCGGAACAGGGGCTCTCACAGCCGAAAAGGGGCACTCACAGCCGGGGCAGGGGCTCTCACAGCCGGGAAGGGGCACTCACAGCTGGGAAGGGGATCTCACAGCCGGGACAGGGGCTCTCACAGCCGGGACAGAGGCTCTCACAGCCGAAAAGAGGCACTCACAGCCGGGGCAGGAGCCGCCCCACTCCCGCTGCCGCCGGAACTGACGGCAATGGCCGCTCCTGCCCCGCATGCGCGGGGCGATGGCGGGAGAGCCGTGAGGGGAGAGCGGAGCTCGCCCGCTGCTGCCGCCGTCCGCGGTTCATCTCCCGGCGCTTCCACGGGGAATCCGCCTGTGCCTGCGAGCATCAGGCGTTCCTCCAAGAGGAATGCGTTAAAAGGAGTGAACGAGTGATTGATTCACCCGGATGGTGAATCTCAGCCGGTTATGAAAACTTCATGGACTTTGGCAGTAGTGGCCGAAAGTGAGCCTTCCTGGCATTCCCAAGTCCCGAAATTGGTCTGGTGTCATAGAATCGTAAAGTCATCAAGGTTGGGAGAGACCTTTAAGATCATCTGTCAACCCAGCACTGCCACTGTAACCCCTAAACCACTAAACCATCACACAGCACCAGATCCAGACACCTTTTAAACATGGCCAGGAATGGTGACTCCGCCACCTCCCTGGGCAACCTATTCCAATGCCTGACCACACTAACAGTGAAAAAAAAAAAAATTCTATTACCTAATCCCAATCTCTCTTGTTTTACCTTAAGGTTATTTCCTTTTATCCTGTCACGGCAGAAGGCACCGGCCCCCACCTCACTATAACCTCCTTTCAGGTAGTTGTAGAGAATGAGATCCCCCCTGAGCCTCCCCGAGAACAGAAAGGGTCCTCCTCTGAGAGGACTTCTCAGAGTCATGTAGCTTAAGGGGGAAAATCCTGAGGACTCTGGAAGTATGAGCCTCGTGTGAGAGCTCAGGTGCATTTCTAGTGGACAGCCAAGTCCACCACCAAACCATGTCCCCAAGTGCCACATCTATATGTCTTTTAAATATCTCCAGGGATGGTGACTCCACCACTGTCCTGGGCAGCCTGTTCCAATACTTGGCCAACCTTTGGTGAAGAAATTTTTCATAATACCCAATCTAAACTTCTCCTGTGACCACCTGAGGCCATTTCCTCTTGTCTTATTGCTTGTTACTTGGGGGAAGAGACCGACTTCCACCTGGCCACAACCTTCTTTCAGGTCTCCTCAGCTACTGTGGCATGAGCTGCGAGCTCCTGGCAGGTCTCTCCACTCCCCTCAAGTTACCCCATTTTGGGAGACCAGGGAAAAATCAACAGCAAGAAGGAGCTGAACAAGCATTAGCCTTGACCTTCAGCTGGCTTCCAAGAAATGAGTAACACTTCCCAGAGGAAGAGGAGAAGGGAAGGGGATGGCAGCACAAGCTGGACTTGGAGGACCTGGAGGCTCAGGTGGAGGCTGACCAAGCCCACCAGCAGCACGGTCAGAGAGGGATTGGGGTGTGTTCAGCCTGGCCACCCACAGCCTCCCTTCTCCTGCCAGGAGCATTTGCTGCTTGGGAGGACATCAGAGGCAGAAAGGAGCCAAAATCTCCCTGAGCAAGAGAAAAGAGAAGCCCCTGGCAGGACACAGGAGCTCAGTCCGGTCAAGAGACAAGTACACCCAGCAGGAGCCAGAATCAGGCAGCAGGATCAGTGCAGGCTGTGCCCAGGTAACTACACCTGGCAAGCTCTCAGCTGGCAGCATGGCAAAGAGGAGCCACTACTAAGGGGCCCATGCAAAGTACCCAAAACTCCCTGAAAACTGAGCAGAGCCCCACAGAGCTGTGCCTGCAGGTTCATCCGCACAGCTGGAATGCTGGAGCAAAGCTGAGGTGGTCAGTGAGCACCCACGAACCAGCTGAGGAGGCGAAACCAGGTTTAAAAATTCTGTCTGGAATGAAAATCAATGAAGGCAACGACAGGCAGGCGGCAGGTTGGTGCTCCTGGTTCATTTCTGCAGCCAGGGAAAGTTCATTAACAGCCCCCGTGTGTCTG
>NW_016690247.1:292516-294997 GCF_001604755.1 Lepidothrix coronata | reverse complement strand
TTTATACATGGTTGGCTTGGGCCACCATTGCTCCCAACACCTTCTCTGCGTCTCCACAGCTGCTGTGGCCTGAGCTGGTGGGTCTCTCCTCTCCCCTCAGGTTCCCCCAGTTCAGAAAACAGTCTCTGTGCCTTGTGCTGGAGCTGCTGATTTTGCAGGCACAAGGGCTGCTCACCTACACCTTTAACTAGTGTAAGTCGACTTAACATGAATTCAAAGATGATAGAGATGATGCAATTTTCAGATAGAGCAGTTCTGTGAAATTCAGAAAGAATACAAATCTAGGAAGCTTCTGGAGGGAAGATGGGTGTGCTCGAACTTGGCCAAATTTAGGATAGAGGGGACAGAAAGGGATGGTTTTAAATAAAGAACATAACTAGTTTTCCCTCACAGAATTTTAGCAGGAATGTAACTTGGAGCATTTCTCACAGGGAAGTTATTTATTTCTACATTTATTTCTACAATACCGATGTTATCAGTAACAAATGCAGTGTCAGCAAATGCTGACACTGTATTTGGTTGTGGTATCAGTGATACCTAGATATCTCAAGGATTTGATCTCATGTGGACAAAGTCAATGCTCAGTATTCTTGTGGTGACTTGGGAAGACAAACACCATCACTCCCTTCCTTCTTCTTCCCCAGCTTCACATGCTGAGCATGATGTCCTGTCATGTGGAATATCACTTGGGCCAGTTGGGATCAGCTGTCCCACCTATGTCCCTTCCCAACTCCTCATGCACCCCCAGTCCACTCGCTGGGGGAGTGAGGTCAGAGGCAGAAAAGGCCTTTCCTCTGTGTAATGTTACAGAAGGAATTTGATTGACTGTGGTTTTCCCTCTGAATACACTCATTTAGCATTAGTGGCTCAGCATTAGCAGCTGAAGTCGCTGAAGCCTTAGGCCACAGGAGCTGACCAAGCATAAACTTTTTGATAAAACTAATGCTGCTAACAAAGAGCTCACTGAATTCAGAAGATGTGAGAGGAGTGGAGAAGATAGGGACCAAGGAGACAATTCCAAGAGAATGAAGTCACTCCAGAAGAAGGCCAGCCCAGTAATAGTGAAAAACAGTAAGACATCAAGAGATCATGGATCAGAATTGAGTGATTGGACTTGGGCATCAGGTGATGGGTGATTATGGGTATAACTGAGAAGCATGAACAGGGGTGGGGGTCCCTCTCTGGAGGCACACAGATCAAGCTATAACTTAAGAACTCAGACTTTGCTTTCTTAGCAGGTTCCTACAGTCAGACACTGTTACAGTGGCCAGTGTGTATAAATCCATAACAGTGAGCACTGTTTTGCTCAGCACTGTTTTGCTCAGCAACAATGGAACATCCCTGTGCTATCAACACTGTTTCCAGCACAAATCCAAAACACAGCCCCATACCAGCTACTGTGAAGAAAATCAACTCTATGCCAGCCAAAACCAGCACAATTATTCATAAATCTGCCCTTTAGCATTGCTAGATGGTTTTAGTGACTTTTTTGACAGCGCTTTATTGTTGTTTCACTTCTTCCCTACAAGACAAAAATGCGATGACAATATCATCTTTAGAAGATAATTTAGATTGTGACTGTGTAAACACTGTGTTCTAGAAATTTCTCAGTGCCATTAAGCTACTCAGTCTCCTGATATCCTCCAAGATGAAGGTATGAAGAATGTTCTGTATAATTCCAAATGGTAGAACATCTCTGGATAGAAGTTGCCTAAATGTGTATCTGTCATAAGTGGAAATGGAAGATTACACATAGTATTGTCTGCCTAAAAGCTTGGCTCCTCTTGACTGATTTTTGCTTTTGAATATCTTCATTGCTGCAGCTTTTCTAATGGAGGAACTCCTACAGTGAGAGCCTTCCTTGCAACTTCCACATGCTTAGGTATCTTCCAGCAACCATTGGCAGTTTAGCCACTTTCTTTAATGCACGCTTTAATTTGTGCATTAACATATAATTTACCAACGGCTCAGATTTATCTCATAGTTGGCATGTAACACTATGTTCTTATCCCATCAATCAGATTCCCTCAGAATACCTTTTTTTTTTTTGCATTGTGCAAGAAATACTTCTGCTTTGTCATGAATTTGTCTGTTTTCATTGTTTCTAAATGCTGCTTTTGTATCACTCTACTGCAATTTCAAAGAATGCTGCTACAGAGGTTAATTTCTTTTTTTGCACTATGCATCTTCTGCTGGACACCTCTTTCTTTTAATATAACACATTAATTATGTCTGTGCCAACTACTTATCCACATATAGTGCTTATACTTTGCCAGACCAGCTTTAGCTCCTTCCCTTGTTTGCTGACATGGGCAGGTTTTTCCCTAGTCCAGCACTTATCCACTGTTCTTTACCCAATAACAGTGAATTTCTTTTTTTTTTAATTACAGATCATAAATAATTCATCATCATGGCTGGGCTTCACGAACGAAGATTTGGGAAGGGCTCTACCCACGTTTGTCACAAGCGCGTTGGTGGCTG
>NW_016690247.1:134014-291884 GCF_001604755.1 Lepidothrix coronata | reverse complement strand
AGGGACCAATGAGAAACACCTCAGGACACCTTCCCAGGACACTCTGTGTGAGACAAGAGCTTCACAGGGGGTGTCGGGAAGAAGGAGACAGTGACACTGCAGAAAATACAAAAAGCCATTTTGAAACGTTTAAACCACAGTAAAAACTTCTGTCTCCATAATGTTTGAGCTGTTTTCCTTGCCAATCCATCTCTGACAGGAGTTTTTCCATCCTGCATATGGCAAATCCATTGCCACAGATGTATTGGTCACATAATCTGACCAGTGGATGTTTAGGATTGAACGGAGACAGCGTTGATGGAAGCGTTCTAGGAGACGCAGGTGGTGGCGGTAGATGAATAAATAATTAAATATTTAATTATTGACTTCTTAAATGTGTATGAATTGGTTTTAAAATGTCACTCAGCAACAGAGTGGCCTAAAATTGAGCCCTGGGAACTCTACTGGGGACTGACCACCAGCCTGATGTGACCTGGTTCACTACACTTGCTGTTTCTCCAATAGAGAAAGCTACTCCAGTAGAGCTACTGCTCTCAGTAGCTTTTGGGAATTCAGCAGACACTTTACCCAGATTCTCATCCGTGGGGCATTTTGATTATATCAGGTTTATCATTATTTTTCTTTTACTATAATCCAATGAAGCTTGATACAGAGGTACTTTTCAGTAATTCACCATCCTTTTCTGCTTTCAGGTACCTCACTAGTACATCTGAATAAATTTTCCTCATTTGAGCAGACTGTTTATTGGAGCAGCAAGTTTTCCTTTGCCATTGCTGTATTCCCCCCATAGTACAGGACACAGGTAAAATCAGTACATTAGGAAGTAGTAGTTTTTATGCAAATTACCAGAGGTGATATTTATTTTACCTGTGTTCCCTGTCAGGTTTAACAAAGAATTCTTAATAACAACACCCATTCAGTTCTAATTCAAGAGAATTAATTCTAGCTTCATAGGTTTGTTTGTTTTAATTAGGAACAAGTTGGATCCCATTACTGGTACAACATTAATTTTGCAATTACAAACTATGCTAAAGATAAATGATTAAATATCAATAATAGTGCAGTATCATGGTGTTCTCTTATGCTATACAGTCCTAATTCTGTGTCCAAACAGCTCAATACCCTCAGAAATCTTGGTAGTTCGATGGGGGTTTATATGTATATTGAAATAATGAAAGACACCAGTAGTATTTACAAGAAATTCTCTGTCAGAGTAATGTCAGCTGTTTCCACAAGATGTCACAAGACACTAAAGATCAAGGAAGAAACTAAACCTTGCAGATATCCATGTAGCATCCTAGAATATTGTGCTTCCCTTCAGACATAACTTCAACAGAATGGCCTCGCAGAAGGTGTAACCTCAAAGGAATTACACTGCTTGAGAGACAAAGATTATCTGCAACAGCGAACTTTAAATGATGTGCCCAAATACAGTAATTTTGGAACTGCATCATCACTGTATTATCCTTGCATCAAGGTGCTTACAACTGCTTATGGTGCTGTGTTTTATTAATAAATCAGTATTATCTGTACCCTTGTCCTTATGTACTGGGCAAAGTCTATACAAGATAGCAACATTCAATCAAGAAACTCCCTGTATTTTTCATTTAATGTGCTTCTTTATGGGTACATCTCTTTCTGCCCTAAATTCCATGTGAATTATTATTGTGTATTATGGAAAAGCTCCTGCTCTTCCCTCTCATACTAAGAGATAATTTAGTGGCATTAGCAGACTTCTTACCAATACAAACCATCAGGCTTGTTGTTTGTAAAGCACGTTGGAAACTTTTTTATTGAGGCCATTAATGAATTGATGTAAACTATGTGTCACCACTCCTGGAAGTGCTCACTCGCTCCCTGTGGGATCCAACACCCTCATCCAAACAGGCACAGATGAACTTCTGGAGCCAATGCTCCCAACAGCAAAACCCATCCACAAGCATGTTACAACCTGCCTACACAGCAGGCACACGAGGTAAATATGGGGAACGTGTTAATAATGAAGATGCAGCCCCATCATCACTTAATAGTTTACATGTGCCGTCCACACGCCCACACAACCTCCCAGGAGTGTCAGGATGACCAGGCACATTCCCTGCTACTGCACTGCAGCAGCAGAGGCGTTGAGCAGCCTGTAATTACAGTTTGGATTACCAACTTTGAAGCCACTGGCCTGTAATTGGGATACATGCAGGAGGCACGTGGTTGCCATTAAAAATGAATTCCCGACACTCATGTACCAGCCTGGGGCTGAGGAGCCATGTCAAGGGGGCGAGGAAGGGAAAGCCCCAAGGAGGGCCAGCAGGACCCCGTCCAGGGGGGCCCAGGGATGGCTGAGGGAGCTGGGGATGTTTAGCCTGGAGAAAAGGAGGCTCAAGGGGGACTTTATTGCTCTCCACAACTACCTGAAAGGAGGGTGTAGCCAGGTGGGGATCAGGCTCTTCTCCCACCTAGGAAGTATTAGGGTGAGAGGAAACGGCCTCCTCAAGTTGTGCAAGGGGAGGTTGGACATTAGGAAGAATTTCTTCACGGAAAGGGTGGTTAGATATAGGAATGGGCTGCTCAAGGAGGTGGTGGAGTCACCGTCCCTGGCGGTGTTTAAGAAAGACAGGACGTGGCACTTAGTTCCATAGTCTAGTTGACATGGTGGTGTTCGGTCATAGGTTGGACTCGATGATCTCAGAGATCTTTTCCAACCAGAATTCCAGTCTTCTCCAACAGAATTCTGTGATTCTGAGAAGTCTCCGAAGCCTCAGCGCGCCCGGGGAGGCGGAGCCGGCGGGGCTGGTGGTCCCTGTAGTCCCTTCTGTCGGGAGTTGTAATCCCGGGATCAGGCCGGTCCCGGTGCAGGGAGCTGTAGTCCAGGAAGGTACCTGTGTTTCAGGGAGCTGTAGTCCCGGGATCGGCGCCGTAGGAAGCTGTCGGGAGCTGTAGTCCCGGGATCGGTGCCATAAAGAACTGTAGTCCCGGGCTCGGTGCCGTAGGGAGCTGTCGGGAGCTGTAGTCCCGGGCTCGGTGCCGTAGGGAGCTGTCGGGAGCTGTAGTCCCGGGATCGATGCTGTAGGGAGCTGTAGTCCCGGGCTCGGCGCCGTAGGGAGCTGTCGGGAGCTGTAGTCCCGGGGTCGGTGCCGTAGGAAGCTGTCGGGAGCTGTAGTCCCGGGCTCGGTGCCCTAGGGAGCTGTCGGGAGCTGTAGTCCCGGCTCAGCCCCGCCTACAGGTCCCGGCGGGCCGAGATGGCGGCGCGGCTGAGCGAGAACCGTCTGGTGTCGCTGCCCCTGTCGCGGATCCGCGTCATCATGAAGAGCTCCCCGGAGGTGTCCAGCATCAACCAGGACGCGCTGTTCCTCACAGCCAAAGCCACGGTACCGCCGCGCCCTCCCCGCTCCCCCTGCCCCGGCCGAGGGGCCTCTGCCGCCGGAGGGTTCGCGCTGCCCCCGGGCCGCGCTCCCGCTGCCCGCTCCCTGCATCGAGACATGGAACCAAACCCTGGCCCTCAGCTTCCCCGACATTAGAATCATAGAGTGGTTTGGGTTGGAAGGAGACCTGGGAGATCAGGGACACCTTCCACTAGACCAGGTTGCTCCAAGCCCCGTCCAACCTGGCCTTGAAACACTTCCAGGGATGGGGCAGCCACACCTTCTTCTGGGCAAACTGGGCCTCATCACCCTCACCACAGGCAAGAATTTTTTTCCTGATATCCAGTGTAAACCTACTTTTTTTCAGTTTGAAGCCATTCCCCCTGTTCCTCTTACAAGCCCTTGTAAACACCCTTGCCCTGTCTGTCCTGTAAGTTCTCTTTGGGTACTGGACATCCCTGAGTCTCTGCACTGAGTGCCCACTGTCTGTGTGGTTAAACATGGTGCTTCTGCCTTGAGAGAGGGATCAACTATATATGTGAATTCTTAGCTTGACTATTTGTTTTTGTTTTCTTTTTTTTTAGGAGCTTTTTGTTCAGTATCTGGCTTCATACTCCTACAAACACGGCAGAGGGAAGGAGAAGAACGCTCTGACTTACACTGACCTGTCTCATACAGCAGAAGAGTGTGAGACCTTTCAGTTCCTTGCAGGTATTGATGTTACGAGGACAAATCCAGTGTGTGATTTAGACAATGAAATCTTGGTCTTAATGCATTGTTTTGTGAGGACCCAGTTCTGCTGCTGGTCACTGATCCCCTGTATAGCATTCAACTGGAACTCATAAACTACATCGCTGAAAACATTTCTTTGTGAATGGGGATTTTTCTTCTGCCTCTAAATTATACAATTATACTATATATAGTTCTTAGCATATTGCCTTAAGTATTTCTTAAATTGCAATTCCATTGAAAGCTTTCAGCCCATAAAAGAAGATCATTGCACATCTTTAGGTGAGAAGTTACGTGAACCAAAAGTGGCGCACACAGAAATCTGTAAGTTTTGAGCAAAAGGGCTTCATTGTATGGTCCCTCTCTCCTTTTAGATATATGTACACACATGTGTGTATGTGCAGTTTTTACTGGTGCTTGGATTTGTGTTGTAACACTGAGCTCAAAGATGCTCCTAATCCAGTCTTTCTCTGGGTTCCCCATGGACATACTTCCAGTGCACACAGTTCTGCTTTGTATCAGGTCCATTACTGCCCTGAACAAGTATCTTAATGAAAAAAAACCCACACCAAAACAAAACATTTTTTACAGGGTATGAGTTGGAGAGCTGGCTTGTTGGATCCAGGCAGCTGAGCACTCTATTTTAAATCAAATAAATAATGCACATCAGCAAAGACAGTTGCCAGTAATGAGTCGTAAAATATATTCCTTATCTTTGGTTACTTGTACTGTAAGTGGGTAATTCCCTGTTACTCTTACAGCTGTATAGGTCAGACTGTTTTACCTGATTATTCACTTGAGCTTTGTTAAAAATACTAATATTTATTTTTTACTTCATTTCGTTAGTGATTTGGATGCAACAGTATTGAGGCAATGTAAGTGTTCAAAACTGACTATAAAAGCAACAATTCTACCTTCCAGATATCCTGCCAAAGAAGATCCTAGCGAGCAAATACCTAAAGATGCTCGAAAAAGAGAAACGAGATGGAGAAGTGGGGGAAGGACATGAAGAGGATGAGGAGGAAGAGGATGAAGATGAAGCTGTTGGTGACAGTGTTGGATCTTAAGGCCAATGGAGAATTGCTTCATAGTTGATCCACTTTCTGTTGTATAAAGGATGTTTTTGTGACTGAGAATCCAGATGCTGGATATATTTATACACTGAGCCATCTGCTTTTGCTTTAAGAAGTTTAGAAATTGAACTTTATACGTTTTGAAGAATGGGATTCTATCCTCAGAAACACGGCGGGGTAGGAGGACACAGTGTAAATCTGACAGCAGAGCTTGCTCAGATGATTTAAAATTACTTTTCAGACAATCAGTACCCAAATTTAAAATTTCTTACAGGCAGCTTTCAGTCCAAAAGCTCCAAAAGTGGACCAAGTCCATTAAATAAGTCTTTAAAAACAGCTACTTCTGTGATGCAGCCTAGACACCATGTGGGCACCAAAACAGGGTTGAGGAGATCCATTACAAGGGCTAATGAGGTTCTGCAGTTGTGGTGGTAAAAGTAAATGTCTTAGAAAATGATGTAAATATGTACTTCTAGGACCTTTTTCTCTAACGAACTCTATTTCTGCAGTTTCTCCTTCCAAAATGCACATTGAAGTCTTACTAGACGTGAATTCCTGAGAGTAAGCAACTCCTTTGCCATTGGAGTGACAGAGCTGGATTTTTCACTTGGTTTTAGTTTGTTGTTTTGTGGTTTATTTTGTTTTGGTTTTGTTTGGGTTTTTTTACAATAGAAATGGCAACCGCCCTGTATGGAACTTTACGTGCAACTTTCTAAAATACATGTTTTGTATGAAAACTGACATTGGTGCAGAAACTTTGTTCTTTCCAGCTTCAATCATGACCAGTGTAGTAATGTTTGCAGAGAGTCATGGTCAGTCATTGAGAGAGAAATAACCAAAATCTCTTCCCCCAGGTGTGGAGAATGCCCCAGGTAAGAATGGGAATGTTATTAGAGAACAGGACCTCCCACTCCAAAAAAGCTGGGCAGTGACCTGCCCTGAATCAGGAATTTGTTGTCTCAACACCCCATTTTGGCTGGCGTGGTAAAGGGAACTGTCCTTCCTGTCAGGATGACACCAACTGCTTCTCTTGGGTTGAAGACACACTAAACTGCTCTTAAAACACAGGGCAGAAAGCGCCAACAGCTCCATAATCCAACACACTCCAGACTGGTGCTAGGAAAGCACAGTGGAGGTTAGGTAGGTAAGAGCAGGCACTGGCAGAGCAAAGCTACTGAGCCACACCAGAAATGCTATTTTAAAAGATCAAAGGATGTTCCACTACAAAAACTTCCCTAAGTTGCCATAAATGAAAATGGTATTGTACCAGGAATGCTGCAGTGAGTGCTGAGTGATGCTGGATCCCTAGAGAAGTTCCCAAGTGGGTTTATGCTAAAATACTCCATTGTTGAAAGGGTTGTTTGGTGCCTTTTTTTTTTTTTATGTTTTTATTAAAAGTGCATGGAGATCTGTGGGAAACTGAGCATGGAATGCTGTCTGTTGTGGGGAGGGGGTGCCAGCAGCAGGATGTGCCAGTTCTTTGGGAAAATAAAAAAAAAAAAGGTACTTGCACATCTGGCCCCAAGGTCAACCCTCCACAACCAGAAATGCCAAACCAGCACATTAACAAAAGGCACTACATTCCAAGTGGGATCAGATGTGCACAGAGACTGACCCAGACACTGGGACACCAGGATAACATTTCAAGTGACACTTCCCAGTCCACCCTTATCCCTTGCAGGAAGTGAAGAGCCACAGCCACAAGCTGCAGCTACAAAACACATAATTGAACATGAACTTCCTCAAAAGTGACCAAGTATCTTCACCTGTTTGAGGTGTTCAGGGCTTTTAGAGAGTGGAACACAGGCCAGGGGACACTTTGCAGGATGAATCTATTATTATATATTTCTATCTTCCCCCCCTTCCAGTAATGGCTTGTGAAGTCCTTCCCACCCCCAGCCAAAGCTGCTCAAAGGAGATGAAACTTCCTAAGCTTGCAAAAAATGACAAAAGGACTGTGGTTACTAAGTATAAATCACCATATTTCATCCCTCTTAGAAGTTTCCTGTGGGATGATGAACATATTCTGTGAATTACTGAGGCCACAAGAACGTGCACACCCTTCTGGATTCGCTCAGCCAGAATCCTCGATGGGAACTTCAGAGCTGCCAAAATTTGCCACAGCCATCCCCGAGGCCCTGCAGCTGCCAGAGCTGGTTGCCATCAAACCAGTGAAGGGTTATTTGTTTTCCCCAAGAGCCTGACAGAGCAAAACCACATCCAACTCAAAGCAAGGTTTCAAAAACAAGGGGAAAAATAAACGGAAGGGACAGCTGGGACATCATTTTCACATTACTGAGTAAAACTAATCTGTGTTTGCAGGGTTGGGCTCCCAAAGGAAGCTCCTCGTCACCCTTGCAGTTCTGTTGGGTATCTTCTTTCACTCAATGATTTATAGAACAAACCAGGTGGTCACAGCTTTTCCATTTAAAAATTGATCACTGTAGGAATTCACTCAGAAAGCAAAAGGCAGGATTTCAGGCAAGTGGTTTCCAAAGCGCCTTCCATAAATAATTCCAGGATTATGACTTGTAAGCAGTTAAAGCAGCAAATATTGTCTCTGGAAAGCTGGGCAAAGAGGAGGTCAGTGCACAGGGAAACATCCAAACCAGAGGTGAGTGGTGTAATGCAAGGGAGGGCAAAGGGACCAGAGCTTTTGGGCTCTCAGGCAACAGAGACCTTCTCTTGCTCAGCCTGGAGAAAAGGAGGCTCAGGAGGGACCTTCTGGATCTGTACAACTCCCTGAAAGGAGGTTGTAGCCAGGTGGGGGTCAGTCTCTTCTCCCACATAACAGGTGTTAGGATGAGAGGAAATGGCCTCAAGTTGTGCCAGGGGAGGTTTAGATTGGACATCAGGGAAAATTCTTCACAGAAAGAGTTGTCAGGCATTGGAAGAGGCTGTCCAGGGAAGTGGTGGAGTCACCATCCCTGGGGGAATTAAAAAGCAGTGTAGATGTGGCACCTGGGGACACAGTTTAGTGGTGGCCTTGGCAGTGCTGGGTTAATTATTGCACCGGATGATCACAGGGGTATTTTCCAACCTAAACGATTCTGTGATTCTCTACTCAGTATAGAAAATGACTGGGGCCATGAATATGTCCTGTATTCAACATGCCCATGCATGGAACAGTCTCACAGGGCACAAAATGCAGAAAATGGCCAAATATTACACAAAAAGACATCAAACAGTATCTTGTAAAGATGAGGAATTTTATTTTTATTGACATACTATGAGGCAAAACAAAATTGACACCATACAAAATAACTTTATAAAATATCATTCACATCATTATTTTGTCAGGAATTACAGCATTCTGAGCTTGTTACGAGTCTTATGTTTTGAGGTGAAAAACACTACGCTAAATCTTTAGTATTAGTTGTATATATACAGTAAGAAACCAGAACAGAACCTGTTAGGTTTTTCATGAGTTTATTGCAAAAGTAGTGCAAACTATTTTACCTTGCGAGCTGTAAAACAAACTTGGAAAAGGACCCACCTAAGCTTAAAAACATGACAATAAATGCTCGATTTCACAGCCTTTGCAGCTTCCTTCAAACAGTTCTCAACAAAAAAATTCCCCATCTCTGCACCATGTTTAGATTTTCACTGATTTGGAAATGAAGGAGTAGAGGATGGACCTGCACAGGGAGCGGGCAGAGGGCAGGAGTGTCCTGCTCTGACACGGGGCACAGCTTTTACCAATGGATTTGGGGAGCTCAGGGAATTTGGTGCAGCCCCAAAACACCTGCCAACAACAGGGCAAGTCGGGTCACTTTGTTCCCCCCTGTTAATAAGCTGCCCCTTTCCATACTCATATTTGAGAAAAGAGTCAAGAAAGCAGAACAAGCAGGAGAAAAAATATATAATTAAGAATTAGGAACATGTATTGTCTGTTTTGGGAATATAGTATCCTTTTCCTCCTCTTCCTGAAGTCTACATAAAGCAGATTTCCATGGTCCTCCTCCCCATGGGCACATCTCATCCCAAACCACTGCACGATCCCAAGGCAGGATACTACATTCTACGAGATCCAGAGAAAACAACGGCCTAAAATGCTACCGGGGTCCCCCAAAAACAAACAGGTAGCTGAGTCATCTCCTAAAAAAATCATAAAAGCAAACAAATGCTACATGAAAAATGTTAAAGAAACAAAATGCAGCATATTCAGGCTCTTTTTTTTATTTTTTAACTTGAGGTACCTATATAAATATTACCTTCTGCCCAAAGTACGATTGGTTTTGTTAAAAAACTAAAGTCCTTGTCACGAGCCAATTGCAGGGCAAACATTATTACTGAGAAAGTGCAACCATGCTGATCATTTATCTGCAGCATATTAAAGGATGATTAGGCTTTAGAAAATATAGCTTAAGTCTAGACCTGATGGAGCAGTTTTATAAAAACACTGAACAGAGGCATTTTCCTTTTGTTCGAGTCTCTCTGCAGCAGAAAGCCTTAGGAAACAGCTTGGAAGTCCTGCCATGATGGAATGTCAGCACTTTTACAATCCCATATATAGATATTTTTTTTCTTTAATATTTAAACTAAATACAATTTTACAGCAAAGATTCCCCCTCCCCCCCGTTGTAGGTACTGGTAAAAAGTCGATTTTTTTTATTATTATTTTTTAAACTTCAAAAAATGATAGAGTATCACAACTTAAAGCTTTCCAAAAATGAATTCTTTTGAAGTAAAAAAGGTTCACATCATAGAAAAACTTACACGTAGTTGTAAACTTACAAACTTATAAAATTGTGGAAAGGTCAATGACATTTTATTCCCTCACCCTTACACGTGTATCCACTCATTTTTAAATATATATATATATATATACATGCACACACATACAGTTATGTGCTATATGTGTGTGATATATGCATATATAGAGACACACAGGTTACAGATTTGGGGTCAGGATTATACATTTTAAACTTTATTGGGCATTTCTCTTTGCCTAGGTCAGCTGTGATACTGTACATTTTACAACTTGCTACACTGAAAAAATAGCTTCAAATTCGCTAAAACTCCATTTTGTGACTTTTTTTTTTCCCTTTTTTTTTTTTTTTTTTTTAACTTGGCCGTTAAAACCCATTTGCTGTTTTTAATTAAGAAGACGAGTTTTGATTGTTATGCACTGGGGGGAAAAAAAAAACCAAAACCAAAAAAAAAAAACCCACTAAAAAAAACCAACCACAAAGGCACAAAGAATAAAACTCAAATCCAAGATCTTTGTCTCCGAACAATAACCCCGAGGTTTTGGGGCGCGGGCGCCGAAGGTTGGACGTCACGCGCGGTTTGGTCGCTTCTTTGCCAATCTCCTCGACAATTTGAGCAATTAGCACCCAACTGGTTACATGAGGTAGATCCAAATCAGAAAAAAAAAAAAAAAGAGAAAAAGCAAGCTGGGTCCCCAACACTTTTTTTTTTTTTTTGCCTCTATTTAAAATGTTTTAAGGGTTCTATGTCAGTCGTGAGAAGTGGAAGCGATGGCACCGTCTGAAGCGAGCACGGAACTCAAGAACGGATTTTTTTTTTTTCTTTTTTTTGGATGTAAATTTAAGTGTTAAAATCACAATCCTCCTTCAGGCAGAGATTTTGCTGGCAGGGGGGAGGGAGGAGAGTATGTTCAACAACAAAAAGCTGGGATTTGGGAAAGCCTGTTTGGCGTTGGCTGCCAGAGGAACCTGAGAGCCCACGACAGCCAGTGCCTGAAGAGGCATCACAGTATAGAGCTGCAGGTGCCCCCTATTCCCCAGGTGAGAAGACTTCCTTTACTAACATTTAAGCTTTACACCTCCCCGTGTTAAACAGCATTTTTGCATACTCTGAGAGAAAAATCTGACTAATCCATCGTTTTGTTAAGGCTTAGTTTAAAGTGGCGTCGCCACACAAATGCTCCCCTACGAGATAGACACGGGAGGTGAACTACACACACACACCCCCCTCGAGACACCCCACGGCTGGAGGAACACAAAGCAACATGTACAACCCGCGTGGGAAATCCTACAACACCAGGGATGCACTCAGAAGTCAGCTGAGGGTATTTCTGGGTCTGTTTTTGCATTACAAGTGCTACTCTTACCCAGCCAGCACTACATTGGTTATATGCAAGCACAAGACAGTTCAGCACAGATGCAACACACACACAAACTAAGCACACATTTAGTACCACTTGAAACGACCTTAACATCAGAGCTTTTTCTTTCCCCTCCCCCCCCAAACAAAAAATAGTAAACTTTAAGTGGCCATAAAAACATTTTGATTCTTCAAGGGAACATTTACAATATGAAACTTTTGAGTTGATTTTTGGTTCTTTTTCAGTTATTTTATTAAAAAAAAATAAGATTTAGAAACTATTAAACAAAAGATTAAAACCTTAACAGATGTCAGTTAAATGTGCAATGTACCAGGATTAAAGAGAAAAAGGAAATATGGATTTAATGAATACATTCTGTTTTCCATCTTGCCCTCCCGAGATCGAATTAACCACTTTGCTGCACAGAAATTGGGGCTGGATCTTCATTTATCAACTGCCCTAAATGCTGAGATTTTTGTGATTGTACAAACTAATGAAACACTGAGTAAGCCAGGGAAATTGTGCTTATTATTTCCAGCAAAATACTGCCTTTCTATCTTTTATAGACAGTCTATAAACTGTCGCCTTTCACTAACTGTGTGTAAACTCACACAAACGAATACACACACACACACATACATCTATAAAATCTACTAAACTTGATCAACAAATTACAGAAAGCAAGCGGTAACACTCTTCAGGACAGCACAGAACTTTGCCAAACGTAATTCCTCATTGCACCTCAGTGAAAACTTGATTTTCCAAGATACATGTTTCTGAAACTCACTCCTTAATGGTTTTTGACGGTTTATTTGGGGCTTTTTTCCCCCCTTGTTTTGTTTGCTTTAAAATGAAATTACAAAGATGCCACTTATGAGATGAGCAATTGAAGGGCTCAGTCATATTAAGTTACATGAGGAAACATATCAGGAATACCAAAATTTGGGTCAATATATATTTTTTTCAATAGCACAGAAACAGTTGCATCTGAGCATCTCACAGCTGATGCAGAATTAACTTTGGTGAAATCTAGAAAGAAACTTCATTGCATGTCCTGCTGATACAGGAGGACTGTGATCCAACCCACAGCACACGACCCCGTAGCTGAGATTTTGCATGTCCCGAAAGCCCAGCCCTGACCTGCTCTGAGTCAAGTACATGGCAGGCAAAAATGTGCAATTTTACAGATACTGGCACAAGTAAAGTTCCTCTGTTCATGGATTTAAAACCAGGAAAAGCTGATAAATACAGAAAAGAGTCCACATTATATTTTTTTCCCCTGACAGGAAATCTAACCTAACAAAGCAAACACAAACAGCACCAGCCAGGGGATTAGAGGCTCCCAAGCTTTGCCTGCTGACCTGTTCACCATTCATGCTTGCCAAGCACACTCAAAAAAACCCCATAAGATGGCCAGAAAAGTTTCAATTTAGTTCTTGTGGACAATTCTCAGACAGGATCTGCAATCCCTGCTGATGAGCACAGGTAGTAGTTATTCCAGCAGGTGGTTTAGTTGTGCTTAAAGAATGGGGGGAAAAAAACAAAACTTAAAGCGCCCGGTACAACAGCACATCCAAAAATGTGGGGAAAACACAACCAAAACCTGTGCACTCCTAAGAACCTTAGAGAAAAGAATATGCCCTTTGATACAGACCTGCCCTGCAATCCTGGGCTCTCCAAAATCCCACAGGGAGCTTTGGTGGAAGAGCAGCCACAGGGAGTTTTAAGATGCATCTGCAGAGGTAGCTCATGGACAAATCCAAAGCAATTGCTCTTCTGGGGATATTTAGGTGGGAGGGAGGAGCAGCCACCCTTCACCTGGTGCTGTGGGGTCATAGCACTGCCATGTGCAAAAATCTCAAAATGAACTCTTGTCAGCCTCTCTCCCCTCCAAATCCAGCAATGCCCCTGTCCTGGCTCCAGCCAAGCCCAAAGTTCTCAGACACGAAGCACTGACACCACAAATCACCTTGAGGAACTCCCTCCCAACACTCCCCCTGTGGGGAAGGGGCAAATAGATGGGTGTGGGAAAGGTGGATCTGTGAGGGGACTGGCAGGGAAGCCAAAAGGGAAACCAAGAATTAAACAGTCACCTTAACAAGTGCTTAATTAGCAATTTTGCAAGAAAATGCTTCCCCTCGCTCCTCAGCTCATCTCCTCAAGGGAGGGGGTGCCTGGCATTGCTCTTCCCTACAGCATGACCAGCATCCAGCACGGGGCTCTTCCCTTGCCTGAACTTCCTGATGATCCCAGGTTTGCAGACATAGTCTGGGAAGCACACAGCTCCCCTCCCATCAACAAGGGAGAAGCCATTCCAGCATCCCTGCACAGTGAAACCCCTGCCAGGCCACAACAGCAATAGTGGCCGTGGATCTGCAGTACAGGATGTAGTGAAATACCTTCTCAAAAGCACCCATTTACCCTGTACTTCACACTTTTGGAGGAGCTTCATTAAATGATAACTGAGAACTGAACCAAATTTTGGGGATTTTACCCCATTCGGTTATTAATGAGCTGATTTATAATGATTTATTCAGTCACTCACAAAAACCGGCTCCTAGAAAGTCAGAACTTCAGCAATCCTCCAGCTCATCCATGGATGAGCTCCATTAGTGTCTACACCCAGAGATCAAGAGGAAATTGCAAGGAACACAGAATCCCACCAAACTCACTCCTGAGAGGCCAAAATCCACAGCACAAAGCCCAGTTACTTTTGAATAAAACTAAACTCTAACACTGCTATGAAACCACACCAGCACTCTGTGCTCCAACAGGTAGCACTTCTGTCAGCAGACTGGTTCATTCTGAGACGAGGAAGCTTGTTTGGATTCATTGTAAACAAAGTCTGATGTATTAGCACAGTTTTCTACAGTTTCATTTCAGGTCACTTAAAGCACCTTCAGACTATATGCACTTCTGTCAAGGCTGAGTTTCAGCCAAGACTTTGCAGAGAACTGACATTAAATAGTCACAAGAAGAACATACCCAGGCTTAGGGTTGTTTTTTGGTGTTTTGGTATGGGGGGATTTTTTTGCCTGTTTTGAAGTTTATAATTTTCTGAGAAGGGAATAAAGTATTCTCACTCTTACAGTCTCATGTCAACTTATCTAAAAAATACATTAAAAAAATAATCCAATACATATTTTTTTGCCTCAGATTCAAAATATATTTCAAGCACCTTCGTATCATTTTCAGTGAAAACCTGAAGTACAGAAACATTTTTCATTTGGAAAAACAGTACAGAAACTCAAGTGAAGGGAAAGTTTACGGAGGGAGCTGAGTTGGAAGGGACCCACAAGGATCAGAGTCCAACTCCTAAGCGACTGGCCCAAACAGGGATTTTGGCTGCTTAGTGGTAAATTCACTTAAATTAATTCACCTGGAAAGGAATACAGGAGGTAGCCTTGGACTGCACCTGCTTCGTATCTAAGGAGTGTCACAAACCCATTTTGTAGTGATTTGGCCAAGCAATTACATTCATATCAACACTTCAGGCAAAGAAACATCTGTGACAGAGCAACAGGAACACTGACTGGGATCAAACTGATTCTGTGCCACACCACACACACACAGCACCCCCTTCACACATCCCACAGAAATGCATCTTTCCAATTATTAACCCTCAAAACCAGGCTGGTTTGCATCCTAACTCTGGACAAGGGGGCTGGAGTTGGAGTCTCTCCCATTCCTGAGGCATATGGAAACAAAAGGCAGTTGCTGAGGGATGGGAAATCAACCAGAGCCAACACTATTCCTTATCTCAGAGCACTAAAACATCCACTGCAGTCTCCAATCCCACAGCCACGGAGGGACAGACAGCAAGACACTGTAATGTGAATCCCAAATCCCTTATTCCACTAATTCTGCCACATACACTAGTTCTGCTTCTACAACACAAGGATCAGATGCTGGAATAAGCAAGAAAAACCGGTGACAGCTACAGCTGATAATCCAGATATCACATTAATGCTTTTAGTCATCTCACTGACACCAAAATTGGCATTGGAACATTGCAGAGGCAGCGAGCACATGGAGAACTTAAAAACTGCATCTCTGTGGTGCGGGAGAAACGTGCGCAGAGGAGAGAAGAAAGAAATGTTTTATAAATTCAGGCAAACCCTAAATACTTCCACTGTAATAAAGCAACTGTGCCCTTCTTGAATTGACACCATAATGCAATCAAAGTACAACAACATTTAAACACCAAAGCTTGTTTCTTGACACTGTAAAATATGGCCGTATTCTGGAAAACAGAACCAGGAATGGTATCCCCAGCATTTCAGTATTTGCTGTAAGAGCACTATTTACAGTATTTTTAAACAGCTACAGCAGATGCAAAAAAACCTCAAAGAACACAAAGAAGTCTTACAGTAAAAAGAGAGTTAAAAAAAAAAAATCAGTGCAATTACCTTCTACTTGGAAGTTTTCCTTAGAAAAGATGGCAAGTGTGCATGAAGAAGCATGTTACCAAATGGATATAAAAGTAAAAAACAAAGGACTGCCCTGCATTAGGAATGGAGAAAGCCACACTGGCAGGACTCATACACAAAGAGAGATGCTATGGCAGAAGAACACTAAAAAAAAACCAGGAAAACAAGTGATTTTAATTACACTGGTCTCGAGTGTGAAAAATACTGAGAACTCTTCTTACATTCATTTATTTAATGTGTAAAAGATGTCCTAAAAAAAAAAAAAAAACCAAGAGTCCCTAATGGTTATTTATGCCACCAGAGATGCTTATTTGACTGAGTCCAGGGCAAGTATGTCCATCTGATCTCCAAAGGTCCCCGTCTTGCATTCCCAGCACATGCAGTCCTGAATAAGCAGAACCTGCAGAACCAACCTCTCCTCTCTCCTAAAGATCAACATTTTCCTCAAAAAGAAACAATTTGCAAGTCCACTAAAATCCCTACAACAATCCACTGAATTTGGCTGGGGGGTGTTAACACAGGCCTTACTCCTGGCCTTGCTCTCAGTTAAATTTTGGATTCATGGGCATGAAGGAAATGGGGGTTCCTACAGGTGAGACACAGGTGAGCCTGTGTCTGAGGGATCAGCTGCTGCAGCAAAGCAAAGAGCCCTGGCAGCAATCAAAAAGCCCTCAGACCAAAACCTTCAACTTCATCAAAAGCCTTTGGACATATGTACAAAAAAACCTTAGAAGCATCTTAGAAACTTCAGTCTTTTCAGAAAATAACTTGGGCACACAAAACTCCAAACTCCTCACACCTACAGTTTAAATTTTAAAACCCTTGTGGAAATATCTCATGTTATAAAAATATTCCAACAAGAACAAGACACTGTTCAAATGGACGAAGGCTGCAGGAGTTACTGACAGAGGCAGAATTAAAGCTAAACCTTCACAACCTTTTTGCTTTTACAATCAGGGAACACTGCTTGGGGGCCTGAAAGGAGATCAAAGGTATTTGTTACGGATTTCAAAAGTATTTACTATGGATTTCTTGTTTTAAACATAAGTTTCCTGTAAATTTTCCATGTTGGCCCCGGCAGATTAAGACAGAAGAGCTTTCCCTAACAACAAAGAGCAAACTCAGCCGACCCTGACAGATCTAGAAACGAGGGGATTAATGTGCCAAAGCTCCTGGGACACAGAAGATCATTGATTGTGATTCACAAAGTCAAATATTCAAAACCAAGCCAAGCCAAAATAAGGAGCTCTGATAAAACAAGTGATCTCCCTCAGTCCGTCAGAGCACACACACACTGAAGGGTTACATTGCATAGGGGCTGTCTGAAATGCAAACTCACAGAAAGGCAGAGACAAATCCACCTACTTCCAGCATTTCCCAGCAGGACATTTTCTCCTAAGGATCAACTCAGCTGTTTCCTGGGTGCTAGAACAGATGGAATTGGACACATTATTCTATTCAGCCACTGGAGCAGAAATTTCCACCACCGGGCAAACCTTGTTATTGCATTAGGTTTTGCACATTGGGGGGGAGGGGAAGAGAGAACTTTTAAGTGTTTTACATCTGCTGATAGTACTTTTTACCTCCCAAGGGGAGCATTTTGTCCTTGCTGATGCTGGTTTTTGGGGGGCTGTGCAGCGGGAGTCACACGACTGGAAAATATCCCAAGTGCCCGGGGGTGACATGTTTGGTTATTGCTGCCCTGAGCTGCACAGTGGTTACAGTTGTGACCTCAACTGGGACTGCTACAGCAGGAACCTGGGTGAGACTGAGGCTTCTTCAGCTTTGTGTTGACCTGAGATGTTGCTGTTCTACACCAAACACGTGGGAGGTAAGGAAAAAAAAATAGTAGGATTTTAGGTGTTTGAGGTGGTTTTTTTTCACAGAAGACATTCCTGAATATGTAATTTATATTAAGAATAATCCCAGAAAGAGAGCTGCTGGACTGCCAGCGTGCTGTACTTTTCAAAGTATATACTTAATCAGTGTTTTTTAGAAAAATGCTTTAAATTATTCAGAAATTCATCACTGGTGGGAGGGGAAAGGAGGGAGACATCAAGGCATAAAGAATTAGCAGTATTAGAGGCTTAGAAAGATCTGTAAAGGGTAAAAATGTCCTGAAATGCACATAACCATCCCAAGTTCTTCATACTCAGGGAAGGAAAGCTACACAAAATTTCTGCTAATTCCAAGAAGATACACAGACAACAGCTACTCTCAGATTAAGGGCCTGCTTAAAACACCTTTTCTCACAAAGAAAACATCCTAAATAGGATGCAGTGAAGTCCCACAGTCTGCTTCAGAAATGAGATTCGAGGTCAAGACAGATCCTGCCCTCCTTGCCCCATCTGATCACCTGTACAAGTCATTTATCCCAGATCTGCATGGAAAGAGGGGGATGAATTTCACATCCAAGAGGTCTCTGCATAACAGACAGCAAGATAAACTAAATGGTGTCTTAAAACAGATGGTCTTCTTCCTATGTGTTAAGAACACATCATATAAAAAAATAATTCTTATATAAAAACTTTTGCCAAATTAAAATCTTCACTGAAATAGGAAACCTCTCAAGGAAAGACGGGGAAGTGCAACACACCCACCATGGGAAGGTTCTGCAGTTTAGGGTGCTTGGGGGGAGGTAGGTATAACCTGGCTGGGACACAGCAAGACAGATAGTGCTACCTAAGCTTGGCTTAAGATTTGCTTTAAATCTGAATTTATATAACTACAACCAAGAAGACACTCTGCCTCAGCAGCCTAATCACCAAATTAGAATAACACAAACACAATGATTCCATTAACAGTTTTTACATCTCACTCAAAAAACACCAACAACCAACACAACTGCTACAAGGTGAAGATCTGAACTTGCACAAAATTATGTACCTAAAAGTCTTTATGCAGCAAAGGTTGGGCATTTTCTAGCTTATCCAACAACAACTGGTTGCAGTGGATCTGCTCCATGGCCCAGAGCACTGTGTGGGTTAAAGCTACTCGCCCGTCCCAGTGGCCAGAGGTAAAAGTATCTAAACCAGACTGAGCAGCTGCTCAGAGAAAAGGGAAAAAAAGCAAAATCCACCAGTGGAAGAGAATGAAAATTTTCAAACCTGCCTCTTTAGCACGTTATTTCAGTTTTCTTATGGCAAAACAAACAAGGTCAAGTCAGCATAAATAAGTTTTCTGGGCTTTTTCCATTTTCTCCTAAACCTGCCTGTGGCATTGTAATTAGTGCAATGGTTTACATGTGTGTTATGGTTTTTATGAATCCAGTGTGCAAACTAACAGAAGCGTCTGTCTAGAAATTATCAGTTGTAATTAATGCTTCTCCTCAGAGAATGGCAAAACTCTCACATTTCCTACGGACCTCATGCATAACGAAGAGTTTCACCTCCCTCCCTAAGTAAACTTCAGTTTTCCTATGATTTATCTTTACTGCATAGATTCTCTGACTTCTGTCCAACCTGCAGCGAGCCACTCTCCCCTACTGGAGCTCCTGCTTCATCAATCTTCAACATATAAATAAAATACAATTGTTTTGTGCTTGAGTGAACGGAGGGTGTTGGTCTCGTGTGCGTCTCTGAACCGCAGAGGTAAAACCTGCTGTGTTGTGTGCACGTTTGAAAAGCCTTTCTGCAAATCCCAAGCTACAACAGACACTGTTTGTATCTCTGAGCTCTCACCACCTCGATTGCATATTTTTGCATTTGAAGAGTAAATGTCCCCACGAGAAGGTTTTCACTTTCTAAGTTCAAAGCATTCTTGATATGTTAACAGAAGTATAATGAGCACTCCTTAGTAAATAAAAATAAATAATAGCATCTAGTCTATCACATTAATACTGTGAAACATATATAAAATTTACATTAACTCAAACTACAGTGAAAAAGGATTGTACTGTATTTATCACCACAGACCCGTATTCTTTATAGACTTTGGAAAGTAAGTGTCACAGTCCTGTATGACAAATTCTAAAGTTAGCTGTCAGTATGATTTTTAAAAAAATCTTTACAAGTTTTTTAAATGGCACATTTTCTTTTGCCAATCTAGCTGGAGCTATTAAAAGCTCAGGTACAAGTTTATTCTTTTTTTTTTTTTTAAATTCATCTTTAGCCTACGAAAAACATTTTCAAATGCAGCACAATAAAAAACATTCAAGAACAAGCTTCAGAAAATACATTTGCCCTTAGACACACAGAGAATAATCTGAGAATAATCTTTATAAGACAGTTGAAAACCAGAATTTTGTCACTCTCTTATTTTGAAAATAAAAATTTTGTAAATTCATCTAGAATAATCAAGGCTTCATAAATAGTAAAAAAATGCTTTGCTTTGCATTAAAAGCTAATTCACAGCATTTTAGCTCATCAAACCTTAGTATGAATTAGATCTTTCCAAATTATTAAAAGCAACTCAATGAACAGCAAACTGAATGAGGAGTTTTGTGGGTTGGGTTGTTGGTTTTTTGTTTGTTTGTTTTTTCCTTCCCTAAGCCCTGAGATTGCAGCTCTTGATTTAATTATAAAATGGGTCTGTTTTATACCAAGCAGCTTAGAGATTTTTTTGGCAAACCACATTTCCAACAATAGTGGGGTTTGGTACAAGAATGCAGTTTGTAATCAAGTCTGAAATTCTGGACGGAAGGCTTCCTTGCAAAACGGGAAAGAAAGGAATTAAGATGTGTCACTCATTGCTGGCTGCCCCTGGAGCTGGGGTTGGTCTAAGTGCAGCTGGTCTTGTGTGAATCCAACTCTGTCTCGTACGGAGTCGCTGAACATTAAAACATGTCAAGCAAAGTACATCGTGCGCAGCGTGTCCTGGTGAACTTGAACTGCCTTGGCAAGTGCTTGGTGGTCTCTGCCATTGCTCTGACCAGAAGTGTGGCTTCCTTCAGCACTGTAAGAGAAGAAGGGGGGTGGGGGGGGAAACAAAACACAACAGGTTGGGGGAGGGGGGAAGAGAAACCCTGTTTAATCTGCCTCTCCTTGCAGGTGTCTTTTGTATTATTGGTTCTTTTGAACAGAATGGTCAAAAGTTAATCACCCCTGAAGCACCACTGAAGTTGGGAAACAGAAAGCAACACATGCAGGAAAATCTGCCTTTTTTTGGCAGAGCAGTTCAGTGGTAACAGTAAAATTTCCCCTCAAACTGCTGAGGACACCACTGATTACACACTTAGCAAGCCCACTGCCTTCCTGCTTCCTTTCAAGTTCTGTAAGAATTCCAAAACTCTGGACTCACCTGTCATGCTCTTTATCCACCAGATGGTACCTGGCTCTGAAGGCAACCAGGTGTGCGTAATACGCTGGTGCGGGGATGGACACGGAGCGGGTGCAGCGTACGTACGTGTGACACAGCTGGTAGGTGAGGATCTGCAGCTCATCCGAGGAGAAACGATTGTCATCCCACAGGACATGGTAATGAGAGGGTCTGCTTGTTCCCTGGGGGCACAGGACACACAGGGACATCAGCTTTTCAAAAACATCTCCTTAAATTTCCACTCCTGCAGGCGAACTGCAGCGGAACAGCCGCTTCCTTAAAAATCACATGGAGCAGTTCTACAGACTTCAGCAAATTTTTCCTTTAAAAGGCAAGGCAAACAACCTCCTTTCCTTGCTCCCCATCTTACTAATCCCTTTCTCCTTTTTGATAGGAGTGTGTTTTCTAGAATTTCATCCCTGTTACTGAAATTAAATGGTCATATTGAAATGCACTTTCATCTTGACAAACTTACATCTGACAAAAAGCCATCAGATAACGTTTTGCCTAAAGGTGCTTTAACAGCTGAAAAGTTACCATCCCACACAAAATGCCTTACCTGAATCCCAGCATGACTACACAGGTAAAAGTCAAACTCTGATGGGTGGGTGATTTTTGTGTCCACTGTGGTACCAGCTGGAATGTTTCCACTCTTTCCAACCTGTGGGAACAGAAAACGCAGACAGTAAGGCACACAAAGTTTTTTTTTTAACTTTTCAGTTCTATAGCAAGGGAAAAACACAAGAAAAAGATCCATAAAAAGCAGAAAGTGAAGGAGAATGAGCAAAACTGAAATTTTGTTCAAGTGAAAATCTGCAGTGTCTCTAGTATGGAGGAAAAAAAGAGACAAGCTGCTCTTAGATATTATCTAAAAAGATCAGTTTTTCTGAATAAAGTCAAAAGGAGCTTCTGCGACTGATTTGTCAAATTCTTTTCACCCTCCCACTCCAGGATAGGTGATTCCTCTGTAACTTCCCACTCCAGGATAGGTGATTCCTCTGTAACTTTTCCTGTTTATACTTGAGAGGGGACAATCCTCAGTTGTCAGACAGGCTGCCTCTTCCCTCAAAAACTCTTCAAAGAAGAACTAAAAAAATATTCTTTACTTTCAAACAATTTAACAACTGTAATCACAGCATTTATTGATTTAACAACTACCTTCATGTCAGCATTAGAAGTCAATAATTACTGCCTTGAAATCTAGTGGGTTTCAAGTGCTCCCACAGAGAAGCCTGACAGAAGGAAAGAGAACATGAAGAGCCATATCTGTGAGCAGAGATTTGCCATTAGGAACTCTCCATTCCCAGCAGTAACTCCGTCCTGGGCTTGGGGAGTCTCCTCTCCACACAGAAAGTCCCAAAAATCAGCAGCAACAGGTGCCTTGGCTGCCTGCTGGACACGTGCTGGTCACAATCAGAACATACCCGTTCGTTTTTATCCGTGCAGAAGAGTCTGGTGTGATGCCTTTTCTGCACAACTATAAATGTGATTCCAGGCTGATAATCCTTCTCTAGTTTAATGCAAGCCTCTCTGATGGCCAGCAGCTCGTGGTGCAGCACCTGAACCACAAACACAGAGAGGTGTGACAAATACAAACCGCTGCAATCCCACAGATTTATTTATCTACAGATTATTTATCATGTTCCTTCTTGCACTGTCACTCAGAATAATGAGATGTCAAAGCATTCAGGATCAAACCTTAATTTTTTCCCTTAATGAGAACAAATTAGGTCACCAGTTTCCTGAGCCAGGCGAGAGCTGCTTCCATATTTGTTCAGCTCCAAGCATTAGGCTCGGACTAATACACTGCATGTCAAAATCTTTTTAACTGCCAAATACAAATGAACATTTAATTAGGCTGTTGAATATACAGCAGACTAATTATTTTTCAGACTAGTACAAGGGATAAAATCTAGAATTACTCAGCTGCTCTTTCCCAGCTTTGTGAAATCTCATGCAGGACTACAGGCATCAATAATAAGGAAAGTGGAATAAACGAAAAAGCAATGATTTGAAATTTAGGTTAATTATACGTTAAAAATTCAGTGAAAACCAGTGGTAATTGAAAAAGAAAATTTCATACAAAGATTATTTTATCAATTCAAGTTAATTAAGTGACCTTTACTCCCTTCCCCTTGGGTTTTGAGAAGTTGACTACATTCTGTATATTTTAATTTACATACAAATACTGGAAAAGAAAGTGTATGTAAATATCTTTAAAATATATAGAAAAATATTTCATAAAATATGGTCTTTGTTGTATTTATTTTGTTTGCTTGCAAAGTATCTGATGAGTTTTATAAGGAATCAATTAAAAGTGGCAGTGTGAAAATACATCATTTATTAATCCTGGTTTAAAAAGTAGGAACATTAGTTTGCACTTAATTTTTCTTTACTGCCCACATTCTGTGTGATACAGTCTGACTAACACATCTGGAACAGGTCACAGATGTGGAACATAACTCGAGTGCTAAAACTATACTTCATAATCTATAATTTGTAAAGGGAATTATTTTAAAGGAGAAAAGTATTTTAAAAACCACATGAAAAATATGGAAACACTTCTCCTGCCCTGCTTGGTTAGAACCCAACAAATTTGCCGAGGGAAGATTTGCTGAGGATACGTTTTTGGTTTTGCATAACTCGAATCACATAAAACCACATTACCACCAGTAAACTACATTTCAAAAAGGAAAACATCACCTGTTGAAACTGCCCCTCCGAAACACCGTCCCTGTAGAAGATGATCCGAGTCGGTTTGAACCTCGTTGATTTGTAGAACTGGATGAGCAGCTCCCTGACCATGGCAGCCAAATCCTGGATGATTTCCTGGCGGTGCTGCTGGACCCGAACGGTGGCACAGTATCGGTTGGGATGAGCGTCCATGCTTCCCACAACCTGGGGGAAAAAATGCTTAGTCTCGAACCAAAAAGCACTTCAATAAAGGTATTTCATAAGAAAACTGCACTGTCTTTTTAACGGTGTCTTGCAAACGAAGTGGTTGACCTGGCAAAGATGTAGCTGAAACTAAAATGGGCTTGGAAAGACTTTGGAGTTCTGCCCGCCTGTGGCAACACACCCTGCTGAAAGGGAAAACTTATTTTAAATCTAGAAGACTAATTTCCCATTTGCACCTACATACACTTAAAAAAAAAAAATCAAATACAATTTGGAGACCTGATATCATGAAACCATTGATTTAGTTCAGACTGCAGAACAGGAATTTGAACTCTGGAAGACCAAGTCCCGTTTCGGGACACTGGGCATAAGTCCATCAAACTGAAACAGTGAGGCACTACAGAAATATCCACACCAAGGGAATGGATTTATGTTTATGAAACACCAGCATTCATTTTCCCTGGACACACAGGTGTAATAACTTTCTAAAACAGGTATTTGTTTATTTAGCACTACAGGCTACGATACTGCACATACCACCAAAGATCTTCATTATTAAATAATCCAGAGCAGCCACTACAGGTGTTTCACAGTGTCCTATATTCAGGAGCACATTTCCAAGAGATCACTGCACATTCTGTGTGGTCAGGAAGCCTGAGCCCCCAAAACCCACAAGTGAGCCAGCCGAGTTCCCTATCAGCAGTGAAGAAATTCTTAACATTTCTTACTGCTGAAGAAGCAGATTTAAACATGCACCAGCTCATTACAGGCTGCTGATAAATATCAGCTCCCAGGAAAGCTCCTCTGTGCAAGAGCAGCTCAGGCATTTTACAAGCTAATACACCCATTTAAGTAATTAGCAGCAGAGCAAGCTCTCTGAAGTTTCATTAGATTCCTGCAGAAAAATAATTTATAATACTATAATTAGGCAATCAGAAGCAATGGACCACAAATGAACTGAAAGTAATAAACTGCATTAGAGCTGAGCAGCAGGAGAGAGCTGGGGTTAAAGATCAGGACACAATTCACTCACTGCAGCAATGGAAGGCTTTTTCCCATCTCCAGCTGGTGGGTGAGTTACGTCTGCACCAAGGAATATGACAGGCTGCTGGAATACTGGGGGTCTGGCAAAGAGAGAGGAAATTTGTAAAAGCAGCAAGATTTCTGCTTAATAAAGCACATTAAAACTCCAATAGACAGCACTCTGTACTCCTGCAGTGAATTCCTCAACAACTGGCACTTGAGCAGAGTTGATCACTTGTCCTGTGGCAGTGATTAGAAATCCTGATTAAGGTTCTCATACTAAATACTTGGGCAGATTTTTAAAGCACAGCTAATTACTACTCTTAATTACAAATTACTTTAAAAATATATAGTTTTTTTTTTAACTTGGAGAATTGGAGCCTTTATTAATCAGACCATGGAAAAGAATAAAAGTTGATCCCTTAGCATCAACTGGCATCTGAGAAAATTAAAGGACTGGGAAATATAAAAGATGCTATGAATAAAAATATTTTTTCTCTGTTGGTGAAGAAGTACAAAAATTGTAGCTACTAAAATTATTATTTTAAAAGTAGACTTTTTTTAAAGTATGCTTCAAAGCTTTAAACAAACCTTTAAGTTATTAATCCATTGCACCAAGAGCAGAACACCAAAACATTACAATGCAAGTTTTAAGCTTCAACTCTATTCCTTAATAAAGCAATTTTAAACAGACAATGTTAAACCACTAGAATTTTTTTGTGTGTATGTGGGTGTGTAGGGGAGTGGTTAAATGGTTATGGGGATAAATTAAGCTATTTGAAGACCTTCTCTAAAAAGAAATGGGAAGGTAATTATAACAATGTAACTCGCAATGCCAGTTCTATTCTCATTTCCTCAGCCAACAGAAAATAACAATTAGCGAGTTCTGTTTTCAATACCCAAAACCTGCACTTTTACAGAATGTCAAGGTGTTGCGTGTAGTTGTGCCATTTTCCCCCTTTACTTAACTCCATTTTCACAAAAAACAAATCCAAAACCCAACAAAACCCCCACCACTGTGCCTTTCTGAATCACACACTCTGCAGTACCATGATTTCAGTTGCTTTAACAGGAGGCTCCAACAAACCCAGGCTGAGTCTATTGAGTTCAATACACAGAATTTAACAAGACACACAGATATACATCCCTTTGATAATGTGTTCTTTTTATTCTTCCCTAAGTACTTGTTGGATTATTTTTGAGCAGGTGCCTCCTGACCAGCCTAAATACTCTTAAGTGAAAATTTGCTTATCAGTGCAGAACAGAATGTTGATTTCTCTGAACCAGCCTCCCAAGAATGATGTAGCAGGTTATTCCCTGAGCTCTCTCTGCAACTTGGAAATGCAATGATTGTAAAAAGGCCCTCTTTTTACTGATGTAGAGACACATTTGTTCATTTTGATTGAAGTAACTTTATCTATCTTTACATTAGGCTTCTCTATCCTGCACAGGTAAGAAAAAACAAGCTGTATTTTGTCCATTCTCCCATTAGAATTTCTTGTCACTGATTTTTTAATAAAAATGGTAAAAAGTTTCAATTTGAGGATGTTTGTTTTAAGATGTTAAAGGCAAGGTCCCTCTTTTTTTGACAAATAGCATTTGTTTCACTCCCTTTCAACTACACACAGGACTTCAGTGACACATCAGATATGGAATTCAGTAGCAGCAAGATAACTTCACTGAATTATAGTCACAGTATAATCAAACCTTATCAATGTAACACAAGTAAGAAATTACAAGTTAAAGTGGACCTGGAAACCAATTGAGTTTTCTGCTCCCAGCTTTTGGTTCTTTAAATGTCTGTGTAAGTTAAGACACACAACAAAATGAAGAATTTTGACCACAATTAAACTATCAAGGAAAAGGCACTACTATTCTAGAGGGTCTCTGCTTCTTTCTGAAAACTCAAGGCAAACAAAATATTACAGATGTTTCATTCAAGTGGAAGTTGTGCTCTTCAATGTTCAGATCATGATAACAATATTTTTATTATAAATTCCAACAGAAACAAGAATTCCTCTCCAGTCTGGGGAACCTAACTTTTGCAGGACTACTTATTAGAAGCCAAAAGAGAGTTTGTCTGAAGAGTCTCTTAAGCTACAGGGCTACGACTGCAGATAAAAGCACTCAGTTATCTCAGTATGACGCACGTTCAATTTACAATACAATCCCCTCCTCCTTTTTGAAAGATGACTTACCTTCCCTGTGGCAGCAGAATGTTATTTACGCCTCCTAATTTGACATTTATTTTTAAGCAGAGGTTAGACAGGGTTTGTGGTGTTGTTCTCTGGACGTTTTTCATCTGAACACACTGTGTGGCCATTCCCAGCACGGTGTCGCCAACGCGCTTCACCTCCGCTGCAGAAGAGAAAGAAACAAACAGAAAACATTTGCAAATTGCAAATCAAACCAAATTCAGCGCCAATTAACTACACCTAGAGTTGTAGCAAAGTGGTCATCAAACTTAAAGGAACAAGGCAAAACCTAACCCCAAAACCCAACACAGCCTCCAATGAACCTCCCCCCAGTCCTGCACTGCTCCACCTTCCCAGTGACTAAATATAATAACTAAAGGCACTGTTGGCTTATATATTGAGAATTTTTTTTAATTGTTATTTTAGAATTATAGTGTTATAATTCACCTTTAGTTAATGATGTGGGTCATAACAGGATGATGAGCACTTGTTTCATTACTGAACACTGGACTAGTAACACAAACCTGATAGTAACGTGCTGAGTAACATTCAGTTAACCAGTTTATCACTTCACCACTGCAAGTTTATTACTTGCATAGAAAGTGGCCAGTTCAGCAAAGGATGGCCCTTAAAACTCAAAAAAACTCATTAAGTACTGTACAATTCCAAAGGTTAAACCAAATCCTATCATTAACAACAAAACTGAGACTCAAAGGCTTTAAGAGAGCCATACTCTTACACTCAGGGAGGAAATTTAGGCTCCAAGACTGGCTCAGAGAAGATGCAACCTCCGCTCTGGTAACAAGAGAGGAAAAGAGCAGGGTGGGAAGAGGAGAAAAGACAAGGCCGTGGGCATAGGAAGTGCAGGGCAGGGAAGAGCGCAGGGAGAAAATAAGGAGAGATGATTAGAGGGGGCAGAAATAACTGTAATTAAAGATAATGACAAGGAAAGCAGATGAGAATGGTACCACATCCTCTCAGTGGTTAAGTAAAGGAAAGAGTTCCCTTTTAATGCCAAGCAGGAAAAGTGAAAACGTCATTTTGCACTGAATTTCTATTGAACAGATTAGAGATGAGCCACTTCCTTTGCAAGGCTGAACTCAAGGGGAAAACAAAGTACTATTTCCTTAAGGTTCCTTGTTTAATCTCTCCTTTCATCTTGAATGAGATAATCTCAAATTTAGAAAATTATTTTGTGTTATGTTAAATTGGCGAGGGTGAGGGATGGGATAAAGCAAATCTGCAGCTGCTTGGTAGATCTGAGCCATTAGAGAAGAGAGTCCATGAAGCCAGAGAAGAAAAATAGTGGATGCTGCTCCAACTAGGCAAGGTAAGTGAAAAGGGGACAGGAAAACAAGCAGTCTTGCCTTTAGGAAGAGCTGGTTCAAACCAAAATGCATGATTTCCCTAAAACATTAAAACCTGTGTGTGTGTGCTCTGCAAAATGCACTGACTGTCCCTCTGTTTCCAAGAAACAGTTTAGCTTGCTGAGCTTTCACTTTGCACGCATCTGCATCCTCACAACCAGAGTTAAAAAACTGAAATAATAGGAAAACCAGACAGAAATCTTCTCCTTCACTCAACCATTTTGAGTTCAAATGTGTTTGGACGATGCTCTCAGGCACATGGTTTGACTCTTGGGGCTGGTCCTGTGCAGGGCTAAGAGTTGGACTCAATGATCCTTGTGGATCCCTTCCAACTCAGCATCTTCTGTGATTTTTTGCCAAAGGGTGACAGTGTGAGTAAGCAAAGATGCTCTAAAAGCTACACAGTTCTGGAGGTCATTACTTCTTCAATCACTTGGAATCTTCAGCACATAGGTTACATTAAGAATATTTTAACCCACTGTGTACCAATTTCATCAATCTCACCAAAGCCCTGGTTTAGCTTTCTCACTCACAACCTGCATCTCAAATGCAACCAGCAGGAAGAATATGGAAAAGCAAATTAAAAGCACAGAAAAAAATAACGAAACATCATGCAACACAAGAAGAATAATAAAAGTAATTTATAGCCCGTTCCCTAAATGGAATCTATATAGTTAAACCAGCATTAAACCTCTCTCATTTGGATACTTCCCAAAACCCACATGAAGTTGTGACTGAAACACACAATTTCCACTTACTGACCATAGACTGGTGTTTTTCCTGGCAGAATCACCACGACAAGCTGCAGCCCAGTGTAAGTGTTCTTGAGGTGTCTGAACATGGGCTCCACGCTGTCGGCTCCCTGCGCGTATTTACAGAAGCACGGCTGCCCCTGGATTGGCATTCCAGCATCCCTGGAAATCTTCCTCAGTTGTTCTGTAAAGGACCTGAAGGATGTAAATAAATACATCAAATTCTCAGGTAGCAAAACTCATCTTGATTTTTGTTCTTATTTTTAACGGAACAGCCCAAAAACCTGAACATTTATCCCAAGTGCATCTTTAATCGTCTGTGTAGTCACGGAAGGAAAAACAGGAAATATGCTGCATAAATAACACCATTAATAAAAACATCATTTCCAAAGCAAATTCCACCTGATTTCATCTTTCTACAGGAGATACAGCATAAGCTACTTTTTTTTCAAAAACACTGCAACAATGACATTTTGGATAGCCTGCTCCACCTTAATTCCACGTGGTACTACACTACAGAAAGGGCTGGACTTCCTTCTTCTTGCTGAGGGAAACAACCAACAGAAGTTACCAGCAACTGTCTCAGTGAATTGATCTAACATCAATAATAATGCACAAGAAAAACTTGCTAGATACCAGAGAAAAGGTGGAGGTGAAGACAAACCTTCTCCAAGGACAGTGCAAATGTAAGTGGATGGAACTGGTCAGAAATAGAGACAACCCAAGTTTTTCAGAGGCTTCCACCAGTGAAGCCTTTTTAGTTCACTGATAAAAGCCCCCTTTATGTTGGGGTGGGTGCCCCCACAGGTGTCTAAATTGCTTCACCAAAGGGTGCCAAGGTGCCACCCACTGAGAGGGTGTGAAGATTTAGTTTCTTCCAAACCCATTGTTAACTTGCATGAATCATAACAGTGTGTGAGCTCCAGCCCTGCAGCCTGGGGCTCCTGGCAGAACACGGGTACAGTATTTACCCTGGAAAAACAGCCGCTCACCACTGTAGCAGAGTCAGTGGCAGAACATCTCCCTGTTCCTGGAAGTGTTAAAGGCCAGGTTGGATGGGGTTTGGAGCAACCTGGTCTAGTGGAAGGTGTCCCTGCCAGTGGCAATGGGGTGGAACAAGAAGAGGTTTACTCTCCCTTCCAACTCAAATCATTCTCTGGTTTTAACATTCAAGTCTCGTGGCTCAAAACCTGAGCTGTTTTAGAATTCCATCTGGAAGTAAGGTGTCTAAGGTTTTCTGCCTGTTCCCAAGAGGTAAAGCAGGATGATTTGGAAGATTCTTAGGGAATTTGAAGGTTTACTCTGACATTATCTACAGCATTTGAGTTCCAACTTTCTCAACAAGTTGTAACAAGAGCCCACAAGATGGAACTGGACACAGCCATATTCCTTGCATGGAGAAATGTCCTCTCCTGGTAAGGACCATCTCCATCTAAGCCATCAAATAATTTCATTTTGGCTCACTATGTTGAAGAATTCTGCCTATTTCTCAAAACTGAATCACTTCACTTATGCAGCATTTCCACTGGAAGAAACAGCGTGGAAGGGAAAATTCCATGGCAGCCTCGTTCCTCCCAACTGTCTGGAGAGAACAAGTTCCTCCCTTACACAATGGGCAGTAAAAAGTAAGATTCCCACCCTTTGCTCATCACTTGTCAGGGAAAAATTCCCATGCTATTTGGCAAATCATCTGAAGGAACCCTGCTATGGCAATAGCACTGGTATGAGCAGCCACTGCCCTGCATTCACCTCACAAAAAGAAGGTGAGTCACCTGTCAGGGCAGCTCCAAAAGCAGCACTTGCCCATGCACAAAGGGAAAGCAGTTGTGTGTAAAAGAAGCAACCAGGCATCCACCCAGGCCTGCACACTTTTCCTCATCCAAGACGGTAGATGTCACTTTTAACAACACTCTTTCAACTATCATATTCCATCCAAAGATAAAGAAACCAAATCTGAAAGTTTCATATAAATGCTCAAAGTCAACAAAACAACTAGTCCTACTCATCTGGCAAATACAGCAACTTGCACAATCCAGGAACTCTAAAGGGGAAAAAGTTTTAGACAAAACTTGGATTGCTTTTTAATTTTCCTTTTACATAAGTTCTGCACAAATAAAGCAATTCCAACCAGGAACAGAACCCAACAGAACATACATGTTAGCCTTCACTCTTCACACAAACACCCATCACTGGTCAGAAATCTGCCACAAAGCATAAATGGGTTTTGTTAAGTCTGATTTGCAGGATTTCCTGATGCTGGCATTGAAATCACACTGGCATCACCCAAAGAGAGACAGAACTTCAAAAGCACTGTTAAAGATGTACTGCCATATGTTAAACGATTTAACAAAATATATATTCTAAATTAATAAGTGAAATCATGACACTTCCATCCATAATAAGTAATAAAATCTTACAAAACACACTTACTTCAGATGAACTTCAGTGCACTGGCGCTGGGGAGCAAAGCACGCGATTGCCCAGACCTTTATTTCAATCCCAGTGTGAAATTGTTTATTCCTCATGTCCCAGACTCCTTGAACTGGTGTAGCAATTGCTTTATTCTGGAAGTGGAAGGAAAAAGAAAATAAAACAATAAGGCAAAACTTGATTCATGCTAAATAAAAAGTAGTGATGCTTCTAGTTCCCTCCACCTGGCAGGTGATTGGTACTCTCAGATCTTTCTCTTCCCTGTGCAAATATCCATCCTATCTTTTAACAATCATTCTATCCGTGTAGCAAGACAGCTTGTTAACAATTTTTATTGGTGATCATTTCCTTTGGTTGTATAAATCAGCAGCAGATTGAAATAAGTCAGATTCACCTGGTATGGAACATTAAAGGGAACCTACATTTCTACAGTGGCACTTTACAACTGCTCAGTGAACTTTTACAAGAGGGACCTAATTTAAGTACTATGAATATTTTGCACATCACTAAGTACTGGTAAATAGTGAAGCATGGAATAAATACCCTGAGTTGGAAGGGACTGACAAGGATCATCCAAGTCCAACTCCTGGCCCTGCACAGGACAACCCCAAGAATCCCACCATGTGCCTGAGAGCCATGTGCCTGTTCCAGTGCCCAACCACCCTTCTGAGTTTACACAGACACATTTTTAACCCAGCTTTGCTTTCAGAAATAAGGAAGCAACTGAGGGAGATGCAACACGGCCATTACATTTAAGGACTTTGAGAACTTAAATGTAAATTCCAAACATTACACCTATGCCAACTTTACCCCTTACATCCAACATAACTAATTTAAAACAGCCATATTACAGGAGTTATCCCAGCTGGTGCTGGAAGCCATCACAGACTGGTGTGTATCCCTTGGGTACAGTATCCCTTGGACATACCCTGCCTCCATAGAGGATTGAGGGAGGCTGGAGGACTCTGCCGGTCACATCCGTCATTTCATCTTTGACCATTATCCCAAATTCCCGAACATAAGGGTCGGTGTTAAAACTCGCACTCCGCATCTGGAATTAAAAAAATTGATAAAAAACAAGCTCATCACTTGTATGCAGGGCATGAACACATTCAGTACCTGCCAAAGGCAGGCAAAATTAAATTCCTCACAACACCTCACTCGAGTTTGACACAACACTCACCAACTTGCTGATCTCCTCTTGACGGTCCGGTGCTGATCTGGCAGTGGCTCGAATCATAGTGGAAGTTTGATTGTCAGTGAGTTTCTTTATGCATCTTTGTCCTGCCACTATGTTGCACACCTAAAATATCCACCACAGAAAGGAAATTAAAAACCAAAATGCAACTGTTTTTTGGTTCATTGCTGCGCTACAGAATTTCTGAAGTTGGCTACTCAAAAAGCAGTTTGTCAACATTTGAACCTTTTCCCCCTCTGTCCCCCTTCCCCCAGTCCCAGAATACAGTATTATCCATGAGTTTACTTGCCTCCAGAGGAAGGTATGTGTGTTTCTGCTCCTGTCCAACTTGTAAACATGGAAGGTGAGGATAGCGTAAAACTAATTTATGCCTGTCCTTGAAATACTGAGCTACAGTGCATTCAACTGTTTGTCCATTCTCCTGCTGAAGTGGGAATCTATTGGAAAGCAAATATGAAAAGAAGCTGTTACTTCATGCAAAATACTTTCCCACAGTTCCTCAATACATTTCTTGGCACAAGTTAAGCTTATTGAAAGAGCACAAAACAAAGCCCGAACAATGAAATGCTAGATTTAGATACCATCAGTTATCTCCTTGTAAAAAGCTGCTATCAGTTTTGTTCCTTATATTACTTCCTTAAAAATGGGATTTTTAAGGAATCATATTCAAGTTATCTGCAAACCTCTGGTTAGTGATTAAAAAGAAACATTTTTTTCCAGAGGAAAAATAGATTGGCAATAAGCAAGATTAGAAAGCTGATCCCAGCGGGCATTACTCTTCTATTTGAAAGTTGTGAGAAGCAGCAGGCTACAAACAGGACACCCTGTTCTTCCAATGTTGAAGAAATCCAAAAAAGAAAGGAAGAAAGAAGAAAAACCCAACCAACCAAAAAACTCCCCAAATTCAAAATGAAGCAATTGGTTCAAATGCCATGGCCTTCATTATAGTATAAAACAGAACAAAAAGAACAGCAAAGCTGGGAAAATACTGGTATATTTTAGGGGTATCAACCAAAAAAAGCATCATTTTTCAAGCAACTTTTCCTATGTCAGCAATGCAAGCGAGGTGTTTTTCCAGCTTGAGACCAAACATGCTTAAAAAGCAGCGAAATCCTTTACGTTTGGTGGCTTGCTGGTCGTCTGGTGACATTGCACACTCTGTACTTCCTTTTCATTTGTCCACAGTGTGTTATCTCCACCTTCAGACCTAAAAATCGGAAAACATATATCACCATCTCTTCAAAATCAAGGTGTCAGCCTCTAAACTGCTACACAAGACCACTTAAACTGTGCAGTGAAGCCATTTACTACTTAGCACCAAAGGGTATCCCACAGAGAACTCAAAACCAGCAATTTACAGCCTTAAAATTCAGAGTCGCCGAGCTTCAGCCAAAGTTCAACACAGAATTTTAGAGACAAGATGAAATCCCAAAGGCCCAGGAGTTCACAGATGACGCTGAACACATCCTGAGAACTCCAGTTCTGTACCTCCAAGGAAGTCCAGGATGGGGAAAGGACAGAAAGGGCACACGACCTCCTTGAAACAAAAAACCTTGTTTATATTTTTTGTCTAAACATACAATGTCTGTGAGACCTCCAACTATTGCAGCCAGCCCTGAACTAATGAATCGGGAGTGGGGAAGAGAAAAACACCCGAACATCCTCCAGGAGTTCATGGAATGAAGCAACTCAGTGCCTGATATTTTTTCAGAAGAACATTTACAACCAACACAAACTCTGGATTCACTTATACTTTTCATGCTAACTTCTAGCTGGGCAAAGATAATTTTGTGTGCATTTTGTGGAAACAAGAAAGGAAGGTGCAGGATAGATTTATGGAGTTTTTCTTTTTTAACTTGTTTTCTTTCTACCAAGAATATCAGGAAGAAGGATCTCCGTTTTCCAGGAGAAACCTTAAGTGAACAGAACCAGTAAGACTTCTTCCTCCTGGACTCTTTGCTTCAGCCACTATACAGCAGAATAACTGTAATTTACTTCCAGGAGAGTGTATGTATGAAATATACCTAAGTATGCAAAACCACATTGTTAATTAATAGTAAAATCTGGAATATAAACATCCTGATATCAGTAACTGGAGTTGGAATTGTACTGTTGAGTGGAACTGGAATATGAAAATCCCAACATCAGCAATTGGAAAAATTTAAGCTTGGGTAATTAAAAAAACATGAAATCCCAATCTTTGTAAATATTTAGAAATCAGCAGATTAGGAACTGTAGTATCTTTGTCATGGAACTGGGATTGGCACTACTGATACGTTTCAAAAGTGAAAAATATTAAGCTTTTATCTCCAAATACAGTGACTGATACAGAAAGTATTTTGCAGATGTCATGGTAACACATCAGACAAATAAAGCAGTTTCATATAATTTATTACCTTTTATTTCTTTGGTAAACTTTACCCTTTGGGAATCTGTCAGAGGTTTTTGTTGTTCTTCAATACTTTTGAAGTCCAGAACTTCACATACAAACTCAATCACTGGCTGTGCTTTGTAAAATGCAGTTGCAGACACTGCAGACAAAAACATTAATGGTGTGTTGCAACAACACAGAGGAAATTTTAAAGAACATTTTTAAGAACATTTTTAAGAACATTTTTAAGAACATTTTTAAGAACATTTTTAAGAACATTTTTAAGAACATTTTTAAGAAATCCAACAAATGGAACTGTATTTGAGAAAGAAGAAACAATACATTATATTTTGTAGCACCTACCATCAATATTTAACATCATTTTCCACAATGAAGGTCTGACTGACTGATGGAAGCCAAACCAAACCTCCCTGCCACCACCCAAAGGATTTGAGCACCCTTCTGATGCTGTAAAAAAAGATCTCCCCACGGGAGTATACCTGCAATAAAGCAAAGAAATGCACATCAGACAACTAAAGCAAAAAAAAAATTCCTGTTCACAAAAGCACAGAAATGTCAGAGATTCAAAGTACCAATAATCTGAGATTCCTGGCAGGACTCTGGTTACACCTCTAAAATCCAGCTCATTACAGTAAGAAACTGGCTACTACTCAAGTTTAACTTCATTTTCAGTATACTCTTTAATATATCTACCAATTCAGACAAAAAGCATTTTTATTTGCATTCTATTAAAAATTCAGCTGCGCTTCAGTAAGAAAAGAATTAAACATCTCTGCTATTTAAACACCAACGCAATAATCTCTCCCCTTACTTGTGCGTACTCCGAAACACAACAGACATTATGTGTGGGTAAACAAGTGATCTAATAAATATTTCTGATACATCTTTCCTCTTGATAATTAAGTACTTGCACACTTAATAGCAAACTAATCATATCCAGAGCCAGTATGATCCTCTGAACAAGCTATCTGACAGTATGGGCTGTTTTCTGTGCTGTAAAACCTGATTAAAGTTAAAAACCTTTTTAATCCATAACATGAGGATAAAGTCAACATACTATAAGGCTATTTAAAGTAATTTGCCTAAGTTTAACTCATATTCCCTGTTCAGCCCTTCAAAATGGAAATGTTCAGCCCTACTAAACTTTACTTTCCAATTGAATATAATTTGCACAGTGGTCTTAAGTGACCTGTTTCGTGGCAGCAGAATTAAGCCCAGTATCTCTTGGGTGTGACTGAAAATACTGTAGATCCCACTTACTTGGAAAATAAAACAAGTCAAGTAGTTTTTCAGTTTTTCTTTTCTATAAAAATAGCCATATAGGGTGCCATTAATGTCCCCCCAGCACTGTATCCTTTATACAGAACTGGCAATGAACATCTGCCCAAGGACACAGAGGAACAGGGTAACAAGTTGATTTAAAACCACCCTTCCACCTCTACCAACCTCCAAGTACTTCCCACTCGGGGAGAGCTTCCTTCTCCAAGGCTACAGGGAAAAGAGGGAGATGGCAGGACACCCCTGAGCCGAAAGCACACAAACAGGGAGCCAGAACACTGGGGGAAGGGTCTCGTGTCCCAGGCTGGAGGCTCCTAATCCCACCGCATGAGCGAAAAGCACCGTGTTGCCCCTTGCCTGAGCTTGCCATCTGCTGTGGTTGAGCTATGAAAGCACATTCTACCCAAAAAGGCCACCAAAGCGATTTAAATAACACCTAAACCACGTCAAGGTCTTCCCCTCACCTCATGGAAGGCAAGTGCCTCATCACTACATCCAGTGCCTGGATGGTCTCAAACGGGACACTTGGCAGCCGGCCAGAAAGAGCATCATGTAAAGCCTGCAAACTCACACAGGACATCCACTTTATAGCCACCTTAAATATTCTGTCCTTTCCTTCTCCTGGCAGCGTGACCTCCAGCTCCACCTGCAACAATGCCAAACAACAAACCAAGATGATTCTTTCCATTGAAAGAGGGGGGGAAATGGAAGGGGCTCGGAAGGGACGATGGATTCCTCTGAACAGCCCTATAAAGCACGGGAGGAGACAAAAAGCAGTGATGAAGCAACAATATGCATTAGGTACAGCCTCTTTTTGCAGCTGAGAAATTCCCAAAGGTGTATTTCAGAAACCTGGAGTGCTTCCCAGCTGGCAGCTATCTCCCTCTGTCAGGCAACACTGTAATTTGGGAGCGCTTGTATCAACCAGGAGGTCTCGGTGAAGATCCGATAACCTGATTTCAGATCCCTACCACGTCCCAATGCATCACTGCTCATGTCAGCTCCAGCACGCCCAAAATAAAACATGGGCTGTCACCACCTGCCAAGACTCATGAATTTCTGGTATTTGCTCTCTAGAGCACCCGAGTGCTTTATATACTACTGCTGTAGACACAGTTCAAACAAGAGAAAACAGGAGCTTTAAAACAGAGATTAAAAAACCAAACACCAACCCCCCCAAAAAACCACAAAACCCACCAAGCCAAAACACTCTTATTTTTAAATACCAAAGAAAGAATAAATGGTGACCCCCAAGTACTAATGATGATATTAGGTACGAAACATCTTATGCCATCTTATGCCTACTTTGAATTTTTTTGTCTAAAAAAACACTGACAAACTACATTATGGTAAATTACTTCATCTAATTACTTGTAATTATTTGTAATGCTGATTTCTCCTCTTTCTTAAAGAAAGTCTGAGCACCAAAGTTCTTAAGCCAACTAAAATTAAGGCTTGTCTGAAATGATTAGCAGTTGTGGGAGTGACTACAAGAAATAACAAGATCAGAGTATCCTTTGTGCTGGATACAAACAAAAAACGTTGTATTTTCCTGTCCTAGGGAGTTTTCAATTTAAATACAAAAGGCATCCACTTAACAGACAAACTGCAATTAGTGGGCCAGCAAAAATAATAGGTGGGTAACAGCAAACCAGGATCTGCCAGCATCTGTTCTCTTGAGACAGTTCGGTTCTTCTGTCCAAAAATAGGAAGGAAAGATAAAACACAAATAACAAGCCTTCCCCTGTGCCCCCAAAATGAGCTGACCATCTATAGTAGGCACACAAAATTAATATTACAGCTGCATCTCTCCTCTAGCACAAACGTCATTCCCCAGGAGACCCGAGCAGAGGAAGGAGCTGCACGGCTGTGGGAGAGCAACGGGAACTGGAGTCTAATCACGGGCTCACTGCGGTGAATCTGGCCCAGAAGGTCAGCTCAGCTCAAATCTGTGCAAAGACAGGGACAAGTTTTCAGCTCACACAGGCTGGAAGTTCTCCATGAAACCTTTTTATCCATCACACCATGAAAAGGTCCTCAACGTGGCTCTCACGTACAGCAGGTGGAAGAGTCTGTCGCTCCTGAGGTGTATTTTCCTTTAAACCTCTCTCCTCCTCCAAATCAAGTTTTGTAATTTCTGCTTGAGCAGCTTGGTCTAGTGGAGGTGGCCCTGCCTATGGTAGGGGGTTGGAATGACATGACCTTTAAGGACCCTTCCAACCAAAACCATTCTACACTTATTCCCAATACTGTTAATACACAACTAATCTGATTATTAACAATTGTTGGCACCCTTAATCTAAAAAAAGGATTCCATTTTACTTTTTTTTGCCCTCCCCTGGTGTCTATTTAGAAAACTCCTTCACCATGATAGAATGGAAGATGAAGAATGTGTTGCAGTATCCATGTCCCTGGTGGAAATAAATGACCCAGGATTGAAGAATTTCTATTCCAGGTGTTCGACTGCAAACACTGATGAAGTTTAGCAGAGCTGTGACTGCTGAATTTGGCCCAAGCAGTTTTTGCTGCTGGGTCTGACTCCACTTCAGAAGAGTTTAATTAAGAGTCACTGCTCAAATAAGTAAGTTTTAAATCCAACTTTCCTGTTTGGTTTTTTTTTTCCCTTAAATATCTCACTTCATTTACACACTACTGAAAGTTTATGTGTAGTTTAAAAAAAAAAAACACCACAAAAATATAAAAAAAAGTGTCCTTAATCCTCATGCACAAGTTCACATATACTTTTAGGCACTGGTAATCAGAGTCTATATCTTTCAGTAGTATTTTATTTATTCCACCCTATAGTTTTAAGGACAAATGAACACAGTTATGTTTGACAGAATAAACATAACAAGAAAAATTTCAAAAAGAAAGTAATTTTAAATGGGAATTTTACTATGTCCATAACTATTAGGGATAAACTCTACAGCAAAATTTAATGTTAGATTTATAATCTATCCCCAAATAATAAAAAAAAATTTACAGTCTCAGTCACTAACCTGCTACCTGCTAGACCCACTGCTAAACTGCAAGACAGTTAACATAATTTTGCAGCTAAAGGAACTAAATGAAAGAGATTTTACTGTCAGGATGAAAAAAATCATTAAGCCTGTAGAAAAATTTTAAAGCCATTCTTAAAAAGAATAGGTCTTGAAGCTGATGTGGTCTGAATTACTAATACAAATCATAATAGCACTGTTTAAAAATAATAAAAATTAAACCTGACCATGTGTTTTTGGGGAATTCTTAGTACTCTTTCTTCTGTATAAAATATAGGCAACATTACATGATTATTTTGTCGTGTTTTGAGCGTACAAAGTACCTTTCCTCTATTAATCCAAGAGTTTTTCCTTCCCATGGATTCAGGGGAAAGCAGATGAACAGTTCCCAATCAAATATCTGGTTGCCTACCTCCCATAGCCTTGTGTGGAAACCTCAAGCTATGGATGTAGGAAAGAGCTCTGCTTCTGTCATGTACAGAGCTCTCAGCAGGACTTCAAACAGAAAGAAGAGTTTGTGGCCATGGACAGGACTGAGATTTTCCTTCTGGAAAAGGGAACAGCAGCAGGATTGCTGTATCCAACTGCTCTGAATGGTTCATTCATAATTACTGATTTTCTAATTAAAGACTAATTAAGATGTAGGTTAAGATCTATCAGATGTTCCTGTATCTTGCTAGGTGAGAGAACTCTCAAGTTCAATTAAAATTAAATTCTAGCTTTTAATTGCAGAGGGACATTTTAGGGAGATACATAAGTAATGCAGGAATTGAGTACAAAGCTGCTGTTGGAGGTGACCTGGGTTTGCTGCTTGAACATATGAGGAAAGAGGAGACTATTAAATATCTTCCTACTTTAACACTGTCTTTCTTCTCAATGTGTACAAGTAAAAACTAAGAAAATATCATGTTAATATTTACATATTCCATATTTGTTCTGAAAGGTCTAAAGAAATGAAGAAATTAAAGAGTGAAAATAAGGTACAATAAGGAAAGAATGAAAACAGGTTTGATAACCAGGAAAGCGAAGCAGAAGAGTATTTATATAAACAGAAAAAGTTATAAAAGAAGCAGAGCTGTCAGCAAGGACCAAAAAAACCCAGGCCACAACAACCACTACCAACAAGAGATGAGGAGAGAGTGCAATTTGGTGTCAGCCCTCTGTTTAGCACCAGTTCTTCCACCACCAATGCATACTGCAAGTAAGTTAAGATCTTCCACTTAGATTAAGGATCATCTATTAATCACTGTATGTTCATGAATCTTTTCAATATGATCCTAAATGTAATCAGATGTGCAGCAAGCTTACTCATTTTTTATGTACAGAACAAAGAAAACCCCACCAAAGAAACTTAATCTAATTATGCTGGAGCAAAGTCCTAATACCTACAAGCTTCACACTGGTTTAAATCATGCTTAAACCAATTTAGCACCATGTAAAAATTTCCTGCATTAAGCTAAATTTCCCCACGTCCGATTTTAAACGGCTCAAGGTTTATCTCTATTAGCTCTTTCCTCCAGGGGAACATTGATACATGTAGAGCAGAACAACTGACAGTGTCCTGTATCCCATGGGAAACAGTAAAAAAACCAAGAGTTTATTGAAAGTGAGCCTAAATGTGAGCCACAGATGAAACCACCTGAACTGTCCACTAAACCTCCACTAAAAACACCTCCTCAGTGACCACCTATTCCATGTGATCATCACTCTGGCAAGATTGGGAACTTTTTTCCTGGATGAGGAAAAAAAGAGTAATCTCTAATACTTTTAATGAGCCCTTTATAGTTTACCCAGACATTACCTTATTGGTTAATGAAGAGTAATTAAGACTGGAGGAGAGATTGACCTTTACTGCACGACATTCACTTAAACAGATTGGGAGGGAATAAAAATTTCACATATGAGATTAAGAGCTTGATTCAGGCAGAACTATTAACTATGTCAAGCACTGCACAGGCAAACAGTATGGGACAGCAAAGAACTATTTTAGAGCTGCTGAATTTCAGAAGACCTGAGCTCTGTTCCCAGTTTCTACATTTTTCTGTATTCCCCTTTACCCCTTACATTTTATTTTTGTCTCTTGAGGTTTTAATCAACTCTTATGGGATAGGATAGTCCTTCCCTGTAACTGTGCAGGCCTCACCTTGCACCCATAGCAAAAGGGACTTACTGTACTACCATCAGGAATGAAAAATGAATGAAAATTAATGATAAAAAGGCCACGGAAAATTCAAACTGGTATCGGATCACAGATGCCCAGGCTAAGTTATTTTATAGGGCTTGTGTGTTAGCATATTCCAACAGAGTCCCTTCTACTTCACCAGTCAATGGGCACTGGAGCAGCTCCAACCAGAGCCCAAAGAGGTCACCGCCCCACGGAGAGCTGGCAAAGAGAACAGTCCCCTCCAACTGCCCCAGGGCTAAGATAGCAGGTCTTAACCTGTGCAGTTTAAATTAGTTTGGCTCTCAGTCATAAAGGATTAGGGAAGAGGTTCTATACAGGCAACAGAGAGATGGAGGAGCTTCTTCCAGCTACTGATAGAGAGAATAAGCTTAGAGTGAGCCTTGATGAGATTAGCGAGGTGAGAGAACAGCTGCTGTTGCCTGGAGGGTGTTCCCAGTCCTCTCTAAACTCAGCTCTGTTCTCACTTTCTCCCCAGTGCCAGTCTGGAGCTGGTCCAGTGTCTGGGGCAGCTGATCCAGCTCACCAATGCAGCAGAAACCACACCAGAGGAGAGGAAGAGAGGGAAGAAAGAAGGGAGATGGAAGGGGGAGTGACCACTCCAACAGCAATAACACCTTAAGTCCTGGCAAACCACACCCTGAGCAGAGGACAACAGCAGGAGACATCTACTCCAGAAACAATCTGTTCTATCAGCTGTTAGACAGGCTCTGAAAATACCACCTTAAAATCTTCAACTAGAAACTTTTCTATTTAAAACTTACTTTATCTCTCCCGATGGGAAGTGGCATAGCTGTGTAAAGGTTTTTTCTTCCATCAAACACTGGTTTGCGGTCCCCAAAAATCTGGGTTTTAAAGTGCTGAACCATATGCTCCACTATTTCTCTGAAAATACAAAAAGATTAAGTTAATTCAACGTTTTACTTTGAATGTTAAGTAGCAGATGAATACTAACACTAATATTTACCAATACAGATATTAGGTAAATGAAAGGATTGTCCATTTTTGGCTATTAAAGGCAAGATTTGTTTGACTGTTCTGAATTAATGCAATCTTTTCCTAGACTATACTGTTTTCTTAAAACTGCTATTTTTAGCTTTCTCAGGTTTAAACTTTCCTTCCTCTTTTCTGTGATCTAATGAAAGTGGTGAAGTGAAAGCTTGTGCTTTCTCACGCTCAAAACAAGAGGTGCTGGGTATCTCCTGGGGTTTCTGCTTCCCTGTCCTACAGCCCTTTCTGCAGAGGACCAGAGACCAAAAACTCAGCAGACTAAGCAGCTTTCAAAAACATCACTATCCCACCTTACAGCCTCAGTGTAATGATGACAGTTCCTTGATGACAGCAACATGCAAACTTTTTCCATTGCACCACCAGGATAACTTTTAAATTCAATTTTTTCATGTCCCCAGAAAAACTGGGATCCATCCAACAGAGATGGATATGCCCTTTCACCGGGACCTGTGCATATTAAAAATATTCATTTAAGCATGGCTGGAATTAGGTTGCATGTCTGTATGAATGGGGAAACCACTCACACAGTTCTTGTCAAACCACAGTGTTTACACACTGGTCATGCAAAGCAGTTCAGCAGCCATTGGAGGTCAGCTGGAGTAATAATACCCTTTGATGCCAAAGGTCTTTGGTCCCAGTGTCCCAGAGAGACATCCTTCAGGCCATGTGTGATATTCAAAATCCATCAGCAATCTGCAATCTGAACACACAGCCTGGGGCAAAAGGGCATTAAGAGGTTAAAACAACAGAGAAAGGAAACCACCGTTCCTTCAGCACTGCTGACAACCACCAGCTCAGAGATGCTGCAGATGAGTGCTTCATACACCTCCACTTGGCAAGAGAATTAACCCAGCACACAGTCAAAGTATGAGAGTGCTGCAAAACCTGAGATGAAACTCTGAGCTCATTCAAGAAAAGAATTAAGACTGTTTTAACTGGCAATTTCTTTGCTGTGTCCCAAGATGTATCTTAAAAAAAGATGTGACCACTGAAAGAAATTCTTATGACTTCCTGTGCAGTATGAATCAAACCTGACCCAGTAATATCTGCCTCAGGTCTGCAGTGTCTGACTGAACAAGTAGATAATTTGAAGGGTGGGAGGAAGGAGGTGTTTTTCAACCTTGAGTTAACGATTGAGCTATGGAAACTCCACTCTCTTTCTGAGCAAGTTCTTCTGACTGTGAACTGCTTTATTTAAAAAAATGAACACTTCCACTTAATGTTTTCAAGCTTCAAACCACATCCACATTTAGCAACTGAGCTTCTCAGCTGTGGGTGGAGATATCAATGAAAACTACGTTATTTTCTCCATGTGAAGTTAAAAGAAGAGTTATTTACAAATTCACCAACTTCAGCCCTTTGAGACTACTGTTCTACTGAGCTCCTGTAAGCACACCAAGAACTCTGGGCCAGCAACTGGACCCACAGTTCATCCTCCATGCTGAACGAGTCCTCGTGAATTAAAGTGTATAACCAAACTCACACTGCTCACTCAGCCTGTCCAACTCCCCAAATAGACCTGGCCTTTCTGCCATGAAGAATTGCAGCCAGACTGTATTAATTTGGCACAGCAGCACGTTGTCTCAGCTGTGTGTTTCCCAGTCCTGCTCCAGCTCATGTCTTAGTGTGGAACTTGCACGTACACTACACATCCTACAGGGATCTGCAGGACCACAGCATGAGCTGGAGTAAGTCCTAGAGTAAAACTGAAGAATGAAGCTGGGACAGATGAGGGAGTAGAGTAAAAAAAAATCTCCCTCTATCCTTTTTAGAGGTTACAACATGTAAAGTAATCAAAAAAACTACTTACTGAAAATATACATCTGAATTACATAACCAAAATACTAGAAACATGTAAGCCAGCTGGAAAAAAAGCATAATTTAGAACTGGATTACACGTGCATCCTGCATAATCCCATATACAGATATCCCATATCCCATGTATTCCAGTACACACATAGGACTGAAAGGTCACAGCTCACAACAACCCAGGTAGGGGCAGGTGAGTGCAGGTACATTACAGGGTAATAGACACAGCAGTAAGAACTCAGAAGAAATAAAACATACAGTTCAGTAAGTGAATCCAATCTGTATTCTTACCATACTGCACTGAGAAACGTGCACCACACCACTGCTGAATGCATTTATGACATCTCTGCTTACTGCAAAGGGCATTTAATCTGTGCAGATCTGTCCCCACTCCTGTTACAACAGAGGAGTGACCAACCTGACAAAGCAGAGCAGGACAAGAGCTGGCAGTGGAGAAAACTTGCTGCTGAACACAATCTGCCTTTTCAGTGAGGAAAAACTGCTTTAATAATTATGCTCTCTGCCACTGGCAAGCACCCACATGCAGGACCACAACAGAGTGATCACACAGAACTACAACACGCACAAGCCGTGCAGCACTCAGCTCCCAGAGGAGCTACAGAGGCAATGTGGATCATTGTGGATCAGCCAGCAGCAGTTGTGAGGGCTGGAGCAGTGGCAGGAACATCAGTTAATGAAAGTAAAGCTCTCATGGCTCCCACTGTGAAAAAGTGACTGCTCAAAGTGTTTTTCAGTGGTCCAACGTGCAGTAGGAGCACGTTGGTGAAATCAGCACTTGCCCTTGGGCAAGAAGAGAGTTCAGCTTAACAAATTTAACAACAGTCTTTGCTTTTAAAACTAAACTCAGTTCTCAACTACTTGAAAAATTAAATTTATAACAGATCACCACAGGGAAAAAAAAAAAAGGACAGCAAAGCAGAGTGATGCTGTTTTATGAAAACACTATCATCACCAACTCCTCAGAATAACAACAGAGAATGCCCTCAGGTTTATTAAATCACGTTAAGAAAACCGTGGCTTTCAGGTGGCTTTTTTGACTCCACACTTCGTTCATTTTCATGATTTCATATTCCACCCATGTGACCTTTTTTAACAAGGAAAGGTTTTGCTCTTGAATATATAAACAAGCCATTCTGATCCTCTACAGCTGACATGTAGGTAGTTATGATGATGACACTTGTGGTTTTCCAGTCAGTGCCAAATCTCATTCTCAAGTTTCACTTCTGGCAACGCTGCTCTTTTTCAAGTCAATGAAGCTGCACACTCTGACTAACAAGGCACACATGCCAAGTGCAAGACCTGCCTGCTTGTTTCCTCGGCCACCTTGCTATCTGTTTCAGGAGCACAGCTTTCCCTTATATAGAATCTACTGATGGAGGATAATTTCTTACCTAATTTAGTACCTCTACGATCCTCTCACAGCAGCACAAACAAATGGGTTTTTCCTTCCTTTGGGAGTAGGGAAAGGTGGGAAAACAAGCTGGCTACACCAACTCCCTGCTGAAGGACTCATCAATTGCACTTCAATATTTAAACAAGCAATACTAAATCATATTTAAAAAGTTGGCTCATACTGACCCAGCTCCACTAGAGCTAGTACAGTTTATCCATCTGTCACCAGTGGCTTTGATCAGCAGCATCTTAAGATGCTGATGAATTCAATCCAAATAAAGACTTGGAGGGAAAAAAAGAGCCCACGGATGGATATGCAAAGTTGGAAGTGATCAATACAACCAGTGGCTAAAGCCAGACACATCCACTCAGCCATCGGGGAAAGCACATGGGTCCAGCATTTTCAAAGGAAAACAAGACTGTAAATAAACTGAGGAAAAGCAAAGCACAGTATTACCTGTTAACTCTTCTAGGGCATTTTTCTGGCTTTATATCCAACTCATAATGGTAGATATCTATTTTAGGAATGTCCATTTCAAAGAAGTTGGCCTGCAGTTTGATTGTTCTCCCGGAAGTGCCAAAATCTGGTCGAGGAGGTGGTTTAAAGGCATATCCCTGTATTGGTGGTGGCAACGGTGGAGGAGGTGTGAGCACTGAAACAGAGAGAAAGCACAGCTTAGCCATCAGCTGTATCAAACTGACAGCTCAACAAATTTACCAATGGCTATCTGACAATGAATCACAGCACATTTCAACTGGTAGCTTTTTTTAAACAATCAAAAGCATAAAAAATACAAATAATCAAAAGACCCTGCTATCAGGAGTCCATGACTTCTATCTTCTTCCCATGCTTGTTCACCATTTGCTGTATTTCCTAGCCCTGATTACTGAACAGAATCTTAAAATCAGTTGCATTTTCCTATACTACAAGTCAGGTAGGTGGGAATGTCATAGTCCAAGTGGGCACTGCTGAGAAAGTGAGAACCAAGATCTTCCTTATAGGGAAGAACCCTGGTTTCAAAACAAATCACTTAAACATCTTTATTTAAGCAAACACCTATAAAATGGAGTTTCCACCACTTTCCTCCACGCTGCAGCTCTCTGGAAAACACTATGTATTAGAATTAACTATATCCTACTGCTTCCTTTACACAGAGCAAATACTCTGTTGCTGCTGTACTGAATTCTTGAGCTCAAACATCAGACATAGATCAGACAACGTGAAGCAGAAGCACAATAGCTGCTTGTCATTGTTTCAATCTAGGAAATTCCATTAAAATCCACAGAGAAGTGTGTGAGGTACCAACTCAGGTACTGAAAACTTCAGCCTCAGTACTCAGGTGTTCTGTGCTCTGGAGCAATAACAACTTGCAGCAAAACCTTCGCATGTGAAGTAACCCAGGAGGCTTCTCATTACTTATGTAAGAAGCCAGGTGTGGTTTCCTGGGATTATCAAACTCAGTTCTCTGCTAGCACCAGAAACAACACACATCCCTTCATTAACAGATCACTCACCACTTTTCCACCCTTGCTTTCCCTACTGGAAAGCTGTTCCAGAACTGTGATGCTTCAATGCTCATAAACATCCTTCTACTTTTATTTATTCATTGGCAGGTTATACTCTCTGTTTCTTCAGATTGAGCACTCCTGACTGCATTTTTAGATTTAAACCAAATTCCCATTTAATACTTAATTCTAGACTAAACTACTTCTGTTAGTCTCTTCTCATAAACCTGACAATGCCTCCTATACTCCACGGTGAAGTTTCACGTACTTATTCCTAACATTTATGCAAAGCTTGTTAATGAAATAAGACCATTCCCATCATTAGTAGCATCATTTCCCCACTTTACCTTTCAAGACTCCCCATGGCCTATTTCCCCACTCATCAATATCGCCTTACTTTTACCGTCCTACTAACCTGACTTTCAGCACCAATTTCCCCACATACTAAATATTTCATCAGAATCCAGATAACTTGGTTTGATATTGGGAACATGCTAGGCAGATTTGTTAAATTATTATTTTTTTTAAATCCTGCTTCAGATCTTGTCTCCCAAACATATTCTGAGGCATCCACCCTTTTAATGTCGTGCCACCAAAATTCCATTTGCTTTTTCCCCTCTCTTTTATAAACATTGCCATTAAAGCCTGTGATTCTCCAACACTAACTCCATCAAAACATTTAAAGACACTTGTTGCTGAAGATCTGCATTTCCATGACTTAAAACTTCAGTTTTGCCTTCAATAGCAATACAGCAATTCTCACTTTAACATTAACCATCCAAGTTGCCTTTGCAGTGCCAACACCTGCCCTGAGAAATGGAGCAAAGTGTCACCTCAGCTCCACTGTTATCTGTGACCCAGTCCTGCCAGGAGCAGCACATCTGCCTCTGCATCTGACCTTGGCCACTTCCAACCCTGAAGGAAAGACAAAATACTCAGCTCACTAGTTCTGCTCAACCTTTGGCAACTTTTTTTCTTAATTCCCGCACATCTTGACTTCTCAGACGTGACTTTTCACTTTTTCCCATCACTTACAGGCCCTCTACTTCCTTCATATTTTTCTGAAGGTGATTAACTCACTCAGGTGGCCCCGCGGTCACCACATCCCCTCGTTTGGTGTGGCAAATTCACAGTTTCTGTGTCATTAGGTGGAAAAGTATCCTCTGCTGTGGGTAAGACACCTAACAAAGTTATTTATAGCATTATCACTACAGCTGGAAATAACAGAAAAAATACTCCCACAAATGTTTACACTTGCAATATGCCAAAGGTTTCCATGATCCACCCCCAAATCCGATCAGGAGGATGTGCACCAAGCACCTGTCTCTACGCCTCCAGAATCTCGTTCACCATCTTTTTCCCAAAGAAATCTGTCTCCCACATATGATCCCAGCCATTCTGTTGCTGAATTCTTTACAGCTCATCACTGCACATATTTTTATTTTCATCTTCCCCTAACGGAACGTCCCCATTTGAAAATCATGTCCTAATCATTAACGTTATTCTGTGATTTTTTGGTGTATTTCCATGATCCCCATAACACCATCCATTCAAAAATATTTTAATTTTCCACTCAGGCTCCTGGAATTTGTATTTTAACATTTCCAATGCTTGTTACCCACATTCTGCATTCCAGGCATGTCCTTACCACTATTACCTGGCCAACTGCTGTCAATATTGAGCAATTCCCTTCTCTTTCCTGTTTATTTTTAGGCCTTCTAACATTTCTGTATTGAGTTCCACATCCTAATTTCGCTGCCCTTCCTTTTTTTGTGCTACATCATGACTAGATTTCAGAAATAAAAAAAAAAAAATTAAACTTAGGAATTGGAAGTACAAAGACAAGCATCATGGAAGGGGACATACACCCCCAACAAGCTATTTATGCTGCCAATTAAAGTAATTTTGTAATTAAGCAATAGACCCTCCTCCCTCTGTATTAAAATGGGATTGGGTTTTGCTTCACAGGGGCACAGTGGAGTCATATCTGTAATTGTTCAGGGACCAACACAGAGACATGTTGGTCATCACCAAACAACATCACCACATCCCTCCACTGGCATTTCAGTGAATAAAAGAGAGGGCACAGACTCAGTTTTGAGAATAGGATGAAATGCTGAGAGAGGCACAACTCCTGGGGAAAGATGTGAACACTGTGAACACAGTTTTACAACCTGCATGACTCATGGAGGGGGAAAAAAAGCACCAAGCTGTTCAGAAAGCAGCACCACTGCCACCTGCATTTTCGTTTGAAACAGTTTTTCAATGATTTGGTTTTTACCATCCAATTAAAGAAAAAAATTTTTTAAAAAAAAGGAAGCTATTTCTGGCTCAACTCCCAAGGCAAACTTATTTAGGGCAGGGTGTTGCTTCAAGGAGATAAGTACTGTTTATTAAACAGCAGCACTGACCCGATAAGCACTCAGCCTACATTTCTGCCGCCTCAAACAGAGACATGTGTGTTAACCACAGAGCTGAGGGGTGGGAATTGAACTCCAGGGGAAAAAAAGCTAAATAATACAGCCATTGATCTGAATTCACTTTTTGGACTACTGCCTCAAATTAAGAATGCAAACCCAAACTACCTTGTGTTAAAATTACTACAGCAACCAGCTGTGAAGTGTAGCATTACAGAATGAATTTGGTGCTGACAGAACAGAGGGATAAGGCTCCACCTTGTATCAAAACATGATAGAAGCCTTGAGCCTTGATCATGAGATGCAATTGCAACGTTCAAAGTGATTCAGCTGCCCCAACTCCCTGTCCAAGCACTCCTGCAGAATTCCCATCACTCACTTTTCAACGTGACAGAAGCTGTATGGACACAGGAACGCTTTCCTTAGTGCAAAGGTTCCTACTGGGAAGCTTTTGCAGCATGGTGAGGTGTGTTACAGAGGATGCCACTGGACATCAGAGCTCGAATTGATGCCCTGCCCCAGGAAACCTGCCAAAATTCACATCCCAATGCACATGGAGACACCATCATGAACACAGATGATGCTTTGGGAGAGACAGTATCCCAAAGCGCTGGAAAATCTACCTGCATTCCTGGATTCTACTTTTAAAGTGCTGTCAAGGAAAGAAGGAACTAGAAAAAAAGATGAAAGACTAATAAACTGGAACATCCATGGGATAAAGTATTGGAAGCTCCTCATTCATTTCCTAGACCATACAATGAATAATGAGAACATTTCAGCCTTGATATGATGATTGAGACCATCAAGAGCCCCATTTTCAAGTGTGAATTAAGGTAAACTGGGTGTGGAATAATGAGGTGACAGTATCCTGCCTTTAGGCTTATTTTTATCAGGAAAAAACACAGACTTCCCATTATAATTCATCCTATTTCCATAAACTAAATGTTCATAGTTATCAATCTTAAAACCAGCAATTTCTACCAAAAAAAAAAAAAAAAGGAAACCTAGCAAAGAGAGATATTAGAAAAGTAACACTCTTGTGGCAGTTTTATCAAATAAAAATAATAATCCAACAAAATTCTGTCAAAAGAGAGTGGTGGGGGAAAGGCAGCTGTAGAAGAACACTGAGCAATCACAGAAATGTGGTTTTAGTAAAAAAAAAAAACAAAAAAACCCCTGCTAATTGGAAGCTATTGCAAACCCAAAGCTGGCTGTGTGTGTGCTCCTACTCCAGCCATTGCTGGGGATCAAAATCAGAGATAAGGGTGACTCAAGGAGCAGACAGGCCAAGACACTCCAAGTCTATAAAAGGTGTGAATGAGCCACACACTTGGATGAGCCGTGTCTACTCCAAAATCCACACAATTATGTAATGATATTTTTCAGGACCGTTTGCTCCACAGCCATTCCCCAGACTGGGAGAGTTCATTTCTTTTGTCCTTCACTCTTCATCATTTTTTAAAGCTCAACTGCTGGTCTGCCCAGCACGCTGGAAGCGCTGCCAGTGCGTTAAACGTGCAGGCTGAAGATTTTTTAGCTGAGAATTATGCAATTTTAATGTGCAGTCAGAGGCCTAATGAGTTACTGAACAAGAAGGGGCCAAAGCAGTTGCATTGAAGGGCTTGTCGACACAGGAAATCGTCTGAGCATAATTACACCAGTGCAATTATATCAATAAGTTTCCTTGTGTGGCAAGTCCTAACTCATATTTAATAATCAGGTGATGCTTTCACAACTCACAGTATGTTTTAGCACTGGGCTAACCCAACCTATGTCTATCAAAAGGCAGACTCTCTAAACCCATTTTTCAAAAATACAGTCTCTAAGCAAAAGTAAGGTGGAGGAAGGAAGGAAAGAAGCCTTATTTGGAAGCATCACTTTCAGTTAAGGTTTCTGGATCATCGCTACGGGTGTTTTCAGGTACCACCATCATGCACATTCATTGCTGCCTCCAGGTCAGTCACTGATGCCACCACACAGACCCAGAGAGAAGGTATTGATCCTTGGGCAAAAAAAGGGGTTTAATAACTTGTCCTCAACTAGTAGTCATCACCTATTTTGCCTCCAGAACTGCAGGAAATAACAAAATGACAGACGTGTTCATCGTGATCAGATTAAAAAGAACCAAGACTGGCAAAGGAAGAGCCTCCAGCAGCTGCTCCAGAAGAACTGAGCATCAAGAACAGTGAATAACGTAGGTTGGAAGGGACCAGGCTGACTAGTCCAGTCAAGTTTTGAATATCTTAAAGGACGGAGTTTCCACATCTCCTCTTACAACCTGTTCCACCCCCGTGGTAAAATAAACTTGCCTTCTATTCAACTGGAGTTTCCTGTGCTCCAGCTTCTGCCCTGTTCTGGTGCACCTGCCACAAGTCTGGCTCTATCTTCCTGAAATAGTTATTCAACTACCAGTAACAGAGGGAATTTAGAAAGAATGTGGAAAACATCCAATACAAATCCTTAACAGGAGCTGCACAGAGGTTTTATGTATTTTATTTACACATACATAGTCAGGGCAATAAAGGAATACATGGAGTTCAACCTTTTCTTTTTAGGACCCAACTAAACGGTCCTCAAGTTTCTGTCTTCAAGTTTCCTGACAGTCTGGGTTTTGTAAAAAGTTCAACTTTCACACCAGCTTTCTGTTAAGAACCGTTAGGGAATGATAGGAGGGAGGCTGGCAGTGTCTTCCATGAGATAAGGAAAACTCAAAGCTGCAGCTCATAGTTCTTTGATATTATGGGGGCAGAGAAATCTATATGGACCCTGTAGGTCTGTCTGCTGCTCATTAAGGATGTTCTAGAGTACGGACACTAGAAGTTCTTCAGTCAAGCTGTAACACTTTTTGACTAGATAATACACAAGAAAAAAAGGTTATAGACTTATCTGTTAATCCCCAATAATTCAACAAACCACAAGCAGAGCAGAGGAGATGATGTGATCAGATCTTCAGTTATCAATTTCGATAAAACCCTCTCTAAGGTTCTTCTGGCCTCTCAGTGAGCAGCTTCCACAGTTCCTAGCAACAGTACATTGCATGTGCTGAGGTGAGCTATGAGAACAAAGGCTGATTCAACACTGATGAGCAAACATGAAGGAGCTGTCCTCCCATTTGGTCATATTTTAAGTCCCTTGTATGACTACTGAGACATTAGATCCCACTCTGCCAGACTGCTTCCAATTTCTTAGCATTGGAGTATGAAATTAAATACCTTAACAAACAGTAGAAGTGTCAGATAAACAGCATTGCCTTCAACTTGTAATCTCATTATGTTCAGCAGACATACTCTAGACATGATTTTTATTGAATAATTGTCACTTCCTGCAAAAGAATTTGAACAAGGTGAACTCTCAAGTCAACCCTTTGATCTACTGAGAGATGTCCCTGCCCATGGCAGGCGGGTTGGACAGGATGATTTTTAAAGGACCCTCCCAACCCAAACCATTCCATGATGATTTTGTCTGGAATAAATAATCAGTTACAGATCTACAGCTCCCTTGGTTATTCTGGTTCCTTTCTGACCTCTGTAAGACAGAGGTGTGATCTCTTCACGGTGCCAGAAGTGATATGATCCACTGAGACCGGAATCACTCCCAGACACCAGCAGTGCGAGCGGGTGCTGCAGCCACAGATCAAAGGGAGAAACAAGACATCAATCCAGTTTGCTTTGTGAGTTAGGGCCACATTTCAAAGAAGAATATGTGAAAGACTAAGAACAAAAGGCCAGGGAACCAAAGAGGAAGAGATCAAGGCTCCAGCAGAAAGCAGCGGGCGAGAAACTAAGAACGGTTCTTTCCAGCCCACAAGCTGCTTCTGGACAATGTCAACCAGCACAAGACACCAAGTGGTTTCCTCCCACATTCCCCTTTCAGCCTCGACCTTCAAAGTCAGCCTTCACATTTTTGAACACCAACAAGCTGGTTCTCACCACCTGCAAGTGGGAAGAGCAGAGCAGAGCACCATGAGAGCGCCCACAGAGCATCCAGAGTGCAGAACTTCCACCCTTACTGTCAAAGATCCAGGTGGCTCGACCCACCCCTGCATGTGAAATTGGACAAAGTACCACCACAGTCCTTCTGAAGGGACGCAGGGAAATGCTTTTAATTACAAGCTGCAACTTGAATTAAGTCCTCCAAACAGCAAGCCCTATGCAAACAATGGAGGGATGCTTACATCTCCCCCACAAGTCAGCAACCCAGTTTAAAGCTAAATGTGAATTCAAAGTACGAAATAACTCCATCTCCAGACAAACCTCTACTCCATGAAGGGGGAAATGGAGAACATTCTTAGTGCTGTTTAACACACTCGACCATAATGATTCATTCTCTTTTCCACGCCTTAGAAAACGAACTAATTCCAGATGTCTTTTCTAACAATTTGAAATACAGAATATAATGGTATTTTCTGCATTCATAAAGAGCAATGCCTCCATTCAGTACAATCTCTCTTCTTTGCCACTCCAAAAGGCCCAAAGTGAATAAACATATCTTTGGGGGGGGAGGGGAATAAAAATAACCCACCCACTGGCCCCTATTACTCCCTTCAGGCTGCTTCTCCCCCTACAGAAGGTAAGACCAGAAATTATGTATTCATCATCCCACATTACACTTTTTGCTTATCCCTTGTTTGCTGAAATGCTGCATTTAGGTTACGAAAGAAGTGTGGCTCCCCCTCCTTCTATATTACCTGACACTTGCAACTGCACAGGTCTGTCAGAAACAGTCTAACCCACCCCCCACTGTCTTTACTTTTTTCAAGCTGGTAAAGCACAACTTCTTCATACATCAGGACTGACTCTCCCAATAATTTAACTTTAACACACAGACTGGAGTTTCCATCCATCTAGTTGGTGTGAAGGTGAGACAAACAAGCACTTGCATTCAGTCCCCAGGAGCACAGTCATTCCAGCTCCTCCAGGTGCAGAGCTGAGCTCAGCGAGGGGTCCGTGGCCACAACCCCCCCATTAAGCACTTCAACACCTTCTGCACACACAAACTGCCATCACATAACACCACTGGAACTGTACAGCTCACTGTGACACTCCATCACCTCCACACCTCCAGATCTCAGTCTTTCATGGATTATTTTTTTCCTCAGAAACTGTAAGAACTGGTCTCCGCATTGCAGCTCACGAGCAGGCGCTGGATAGATTAAGTCACCTGAACCAGAGCACAAAGTTGCTCCCCCAGCCTGTCCACCAACACTTTCCCTTTCCCTTCCCTTCCCTTGCCATTACATTCCGTGTCTCTCCTCCGGCCCTCTGTGTCATTAGAGACATTAGTGCCCACAGGACCACAACATCCACGAAACTTAACGAGCCCTAATGGCTCGGGCTTTACTCACTGGCCACTGGCATGTCTTTCCAGTGTGCTGTGCCTCACCAGCTGGGATCTGGTGCCACAGAGGCCCCAGATCCATGCTGCCTGTGGTATTCACATTGTATACAACTTAATGAAACACAGAAGTGATTTGTCCTTGGCTAATTAGAGAAATAAGGCAGGATGGCTTTATTTTGTGCTGTACCTTTGCAAGCACATTCATACCCGCACAGACTTTGGCTGACACTGTTTTTGTGTCAAACCTAAAAATAAAAATTGTCTTCATTCCTAAAAAAAATATACAAAACTCAGCTGCTGAGCTATAACTCAGAAGTAGCCATGCCTTCCTTGAGAAAAAAGAAATCTTTTCCCATAGCCACACTGGATTAATCTACAAAAACAGGAACACTCTCGTGGTTTAGTCTCAGAAGAAAAATTCCCAGCTAAGAGCTGAGGTTATGTTTTATTTTATCATTTTAGATAGTGAAAGCAGCTGTAGGAGCATCTTTGACATCCAATGGTATCTAATGCGGTTTCCAGAGATAGGGCTGTGGTTTCCAGCATCACTGCAAAGAGTGTAAAATGCAGGTTCACAATACTGGAATAACTGAGATATGACAGAGTGTAGGCTGGCAGCAGAAGTCCCCCATCAGAATTTTTTTTCCTATTACATCTCAGGGTTTTTTCCTCCACCTGCTTCTTGTAAGCAACAGAAGTTCTCATATTAGTTGATACAAAATAAAACTCAGCTATGAAAGGTAAAGAAAGTCACAAGTTTGCTACAGAGAGGCCTCCATGAAGTCTGATTTTAAAGGGGATTTGCAAGCCAAGCAATTAGGAAAAAAACCCACCACTACTGTATTCTGATCACATAAGGAGACCCAAACAACAAACCTTCATTTCCTTGCCCTGGTGGGAAGTTTCCTCCTTCTGGAAGAAGCTCTGACATTTTACACAACACACCCTTATGCAAATATTCTGAATCCCTACAAGTTATTCCTAAGCATTCCCTCATTAAACACTGAAGCTCTTCCCCAAGTGAAACACACTTGTTCACTGAGACATTCATTCTCTTGTATTGTCATTTCTACCTCAGCTTGGGGTTCTTCTCTATTTTATTTTTGTTTTGTTTGTGGTTTGGAGGGTTGGTGGTTTTTTGGGGTTTCTTTTTAAACCCATGTCTCTCAACAGAAGTGTCTAAGTCAGCAGAGCTGAAGCTGACAAGTACTATTATTTAAGAAACCTTATGTTTCACTGGCAGTTAAAAACCACAAACGAGAAAACCCCTGCCCTCCCAAAGTCTTGTCCTCCACGAGGATTTCAGAAACTACAGAGTATAATGGGATAAGAGAGCACAACCAGCAGAGAAAGTGGTAAAAAAAAGAGTAGAAAGGGAGCATTCACTGCAAACCACAAGCTGCATGAAAGGACAATGAAATAAGTTCATAATCAGAGGATAAGCAAAGCCAAGGACACAGCAATATTTAGACAGGAACTCACCCCCCCTGTGTGAACAGACCTTTAATAGCAAACACTTGCTAAACAAGTTTCAGAAGGTATATAACGAGTAATAATTATGTTTTAAAGCCTTATTCATCTACATGACAAGTTTAACTTCAAACAATTTTTAGATTGATCTAGCTCACCCAGTGAAACCTCCCCTCTTGGGAATTCTTCTAAAATTGGCTTATTTAAAATAAATCTAAATTAGCACATCCACACACACTTCCTACTACTAAATTAAAATTTAAATTTCATTATTTTCTCACATTAACAAGCTCCAATGTAAATTCCATGACTGAACTAGGAACACAAAAAAAGCATCACTGAGACAGAATTTGCAGTGCTCCACTCTATGACATGAGGAACTCAAACAGGTACCCATGGTACCTGACACTGCCAAGTCACCTCCTGGTCTGGGCACAGAACAGTTACTTTTTTTCTAGACTATATATACATGATCATCCATTTCATTGTCTAGACATACAGTTTCAGAAGTACATTTTCAAGCTTCCCAAGATGACATGCTCAGATTAGGTTATTCCTCAAAAGACCCCTTGTTTCAGTCACACCCAGCACAGGTTGAAGTGGCACAATGAGATATAAAATTCTACCTGTTTAAACACACAGTCTTAAGAATTACACATATCTTATGGAATTTTGTGCTATGGAATTTAACTCTTCACACAGGTGTAAGAGTTAAAATTAAGCATCTCCTCCACCTTCTGATTATAAAGCAGCTTGTACAAGGGAACAAAATCAGGTTGTTGGGAAAGACTGTGGAGCCCAAAACTGCAAATGTCTGGAGGTATCTTGTATCTCTGAAAAGTTAAACATTTCAACACTTCCCTCAAAGACAGAGGCATTCTCAACTCCAGAGCTATCATGGCATACATATATTAACACTGGGACCTGCGCCACAACAACTCCACTTGGAGACGGAATACAAAGACAAAACACAACTGAGCAGCGCTACAAAGAAAAAAAAAAATAGAACAGGATAAAAATTACAGCAGGAGGGAATGAATGACTCTCACCACACCTGTGATTAAAAAAATTAAATAAATCCATTTCACAATCCAAATAGTAATAGAATTCGGTAGCACTGTGGACAGCTCAATGAGAACCCAATTCAAAAGACAACACTGATGGCAGCAAAGGAGAAAAACTCAAAGCAAACTTTGGACTGATTTGATTATGTCATTATCCACAGTACTTTCCCATTTAAATCAATGTTTTGCTTCCACCTTGGCTGTGTCCAGTTTTGTGAAGTCATACAGTTAAAAAAAAACAAAACTTCTCTTCCTTGAAACCTGGGCACCAGGTACCACAGGTCTTCACAGCTGCAGCAAAGCTAAAAAGCAGGATTCTCATTCTAAAACTCTGTATTTAAAAGCACTAAGTTTACTCCGAAAAGAGAACAGTAAAAGCAAACCAAATTAAAATGGAGAAGTTGAAGTGAATTGCACTAACCTGTGGTGCTCACAAAACACATAAAAAGATGCTACCTATTAATTCAGTCCTGATTATATAAAACTACAGACACCACCTCAGCCTTGAGGATTTAAAAAACCACTTCCTGGCCAGTACTGAAAAGTCTCTTCAAAGCACTAATTCTTAGAAATGGCTACCAAAGGGGACTGTGTACCAACAAATTACAGCTCTGGTGTAAGACATGAGATACTCAAGTTCAGTCCAGCTGGGGTTGATGTATTCAGGTCTGTCTTTTTCCAATTTTTATAGTATAAAACATATAATGAAATGTTTAAGTGTGAGGGAAAAAAAACACAACAAAAAAAGCCTTGCACTGAGTTCAAAGTGCTGCACTTCCCTAGTCAATAGGGTAAGAGATACTTTACATCCTAGTGGGCTGCTTTGTGAGTACATCAGAAAGGATGCATGATACTAAAACAAATTAATTGGACAATGCATGGAACAGATCCCTACCCACAGCCACTACAGCTACAACTACGTAATATTTTCCACCAGCTACTTTTTTCTAGTTCATAACTTACCAAAAATAAGACACTGGAGGCTGACTTTTCTTCATTTTCAGATTTAGTAATATTTTCTGGTAGGCTGAGTATTAAGAAATTCCATCACTACAAATATGACCAAGTATTTCGCTTAAATGTGACAAAAAAATTAGGGGAGGCAAAACACCCCAGAATTTTGACAAGTCTTACAAGTTCTGTAAAGCTGTTGTCAGTACATGCTTAGCTGACACGAACAAGACTTCCATCAGGCATGTAAAGTTCCTCATTAGTTAGAACTGTCTATGTTTGCAAAGTCAATTTAGCAGTTAGAAGTTTACTGTGTTCATCAGCTCAATCCCCAAAATTTCTGGAAAGCTAGAAGTGTTCGGAAAGACTGATTTCTGAACCGGAGAAATCTTTCCCTCCTACACAGTTCTAAGTGGGCAAAAGAGCATCATATGATAATGTAAGATATATTTTCTCTTACACAGTTAAAACATTTGTATGTCTTTCCCACCCTTCTGTGAAACAGAGGCAGAGTGGTGGTGATAGCAGTGAAGGAGGGGGTACAAATTGTGAAAAAAAGAACTTTCCTGGAAGTCAGAAAGGTTTGGCTGTTCCTCTGTACTCTTTCTATATGTTACAACACACCACTACACACGTACGAGCACACACGATGATTCTGTGAAAGTGAAAAACTTCAAGACAAGAAAAAATAAGTTCCCAAAATCCCATTGAAGTGCAGAATCAGTAAGAGAACCACTGCTGAACACAAAGTTTCACTTTTCAATAGCAGACAGGATCCTTCAGTTCACCAAGCAAAGGAGAAAGTTTGGTTTGCACATTTGACACCATCGAGTCAAACGACTCCCTCATCCTCAGCCACCTGAAGACTACACAGCTGGCTGAGACGACACAGCCATACGGAATCTTTGCCTCCCTTAGGAAAATATACCGGTCACGACAACAGTACGCCTGGAAAAGCTGTGCTGTGTGTTGTAGGCTGTAACTTTGTCAAAGGCAATTTCAATTTTAGGAAAAACTCTCACACAAAAAGGAAGAGAGTTGAAACTACGTGAAGTTCTCACTCCCTCCTCTACATGTGGCAGCTTACAGTGAGTTTCAGCTTTAATTTACTGTCTAAAATTAAGCCAAAGAAACTGGGTGACTCTGTGATACCAGCAGATTTAGTACAGTAAGAGCAGGTCCAGATCCACCCCCAAAAGAATAGAAAAAGCCTCTCTAAGAAGACAAAGGCACAACTTTGACAGGAGGTTTCAGCTGCTGCTGAAACACAAGCCAGTAGGACACTGGTGGAGTTAAATTCCAGTGTGAGATGAAGAAGTTGTCATTTCTACCACCCCAACTAAGGCATGAGCACACCTTTCCCTGCATCACATTTTGGGACTAAAGACTCCTAAAGAGAATCAACATCCAACATCTCATGTCTTCAAGAAAATATATGGGAGGTAAAAACAAGCAGATGCACTGAAAACCAAAAAAGATTTACAAGTTTCAACAGTCTATTCACAGTTTTAAAGACTAAACAACAAGTGAGAAAATAACCTTAATTTCACTGATTTGATAAAGTTGTTTCTTGTGCTGGGTAAAAAAGTTTTTTATTTCACATGCAAAGCCATAATCCTTTCCACAAAGTCACTCTTTTTTAGACAACCGCTGCTTCAACAGTAAATTAAGACCTTGTGTAGCAGGCAAAACCCAAAAATCCTTTCAAAGAACAAAAAAGGAATCTATGATGTGCAAAGTTTAGAATTTATAAGTACATCAACACCAAGGAGTGTAGTTCCAGAAGCTTATTCAACTTTTAATCAAGTCTTTTAACTGAGACTATTTCTATTACGCCACTTCGACATTTTTCTGTCCTTACAGAAAAAGGCAAACGAAAAAAATAGCAGTATCAAATCTTTTCTTTAAAAAACAAAGAATTCTCTCTGAGATTTTCATATTTTTTACTTTTCACAGTTTCTTGAAGGCAAAAAAAAAGGTATGGGCACAATATCACAGCAAGTTCAACACCAAGGCAAAAACTCAGACAGCACTTGGGGGAAAAGGAAAAGGGATCACAGGTTTCCTAACCATGGAAAGAGTGATTTCATGATGTCCCCCTTGTGCACAAAAAACCACCTTACTCCAGACATAACAGCACGTTTGAATGAAGTTTCCAGGTTCAGCAGCAACTTTTTGAAATTAGTCACATACGGCCTCCCAACTCTCTTGATACTGTTTCCAGAAAAAGAATTAAGCCTAAAATAGCAAACCCTGTGGCAAATGGAGCGATTACACTGGCAGGAGTCCAGCACCACCGGCACCCTCTAAATGGGTTTGGCTGCAGGGTCCAGTCTGGCAGCGGGAGCTGGAAGAACGAAGTAGCTCGTGTGGATCAGTGACGGAGCAGGGACTGGCGTCGGGATCCGGGTTATGGCAGACAGGGATGGAGCGTTTACTTGGTGTCAAGGATCTGCTGACAGATGTGTAGAGGCTGGAGCTCCGGTGCGCTCACAGCAGCTGCAGCTCGGTGAGGGGTTGTAAACCACACTTCTGCTCTCTCCCCTGAACGGGATTTCTGTGTGTTTGGAATGGGACTTCCCTGGCAGCTCACAGGCCACATGTAGCCTTGCACAAGGCAGCGAAGCATCTTTCTGACAGTCCCTGTTTGCTGGTCCACAGTACAGCCACGCTCTCCTAAAAAACTCCAAGACTTTGTGATTTTGGAGTGCAGCAGGAAGCTGTCTGGGCCGCTGGAAGCCACTGTGCTGCTGAGGCTCTCCGTGGATGATTTCACAGGAAGGAAGCAGAGCCTCACCATGTAAAGAACGACTCACAGCTCATAGCCCAGCACAGACACTGCCACTGCCCAGCTCTGCACGGGGGGAAAGGGCTGAGCCACATAGATAAACTTGGAAGTAAACAAGGCACAAGATGAGCTCGGCTGGAGGGAGCAGAACAGCAAGGAGCGCAAGACACACACCAGGAACAACACACACCAACCCTGAACTTGGTGAAAGTTGTTCTACCTAGAGCCCGGGGTTAAGAGACGGTTGTTCCAGGAAGGGGAACACATCCTTTCAACACTGAACATAGGTCCCTGAAGGTAAACAGCAACCACCAACTGGAGCTAAGATCATTCTGAGTGAAAAGTAAAGTGGCAGGATCGGACAGAGAGTAAATAAAAGAAGCTAAAGAGACTCCCACACATAAAACTATTCTCAGCCCACACGCTGGTAATATTTTTAATTATCTGCCTCCTTAAGCACCATTTGGAACAAGATGTATCACCAGGAAGTGAACACAACAGCCTCGGCAGCAACAGCACCATGAGCACCTGTAAACTCAAAGTGTAGCTGTGCCTGAGCAAGAGAACTCCACACCAGAAGACACCAAAGGATTACATCAATATTATACACAGCTGTTGGTACAGAAATGTGCAAATGATGTTACACATGAAAGCGAAATCATGAATGTCCCTCTGGACACACGAGCTGCAGAGACCTGTCTCTCTGCTGTGCTAGGGAGAGTTTTCGTGCACTGCAGAAAGAAAAGAAAGTAAAAACAGAGCAGCTGTACTTCAAAACAATCATCCTGATTGTCTTTCTTGATTCTTGTCCCTTGTAGAGAACCAAATCAGAAAAAAAAAAAAAAAAAAGCCAGCACCTAACTGTGGATCCCAAGATACGAATGCTTTAATGCTTTTACAGAAGAAGCATCTGTAAGAGGAGCGGTCAAAGACATCTCAGTTCTGGATCCTGTATTTCACTAAACTATTCTTTGCTAGATTATCACCCTAAGGGAAGAGATTTTATGCAAAACCGTTGAGAAGAGCAACATCAAATAAAGTTCCATTTATTTTAAAACTTTTCTAGAAGAAAACTGGGTGCCGGTCACACAAACACTGCAGTTCATGCATAAGAATTCCCACCACAGAAACAGCCTAAAACACCGTCCCATAATGAACTGCAAAAACTCTCGCAGTATTAACCTGTATTTCCCCTAAACAATATTAAATGTCTCTGAGCGAGTTGGTAACTCTTCTTTCCACGTCCACATTTCCTTTTACTCCCAGATTTCACCACAGACAGAGCCCGAGGACAGCTCAGGCAGCCCATCACCTCTCCCAGCAGTTCCCGACATGTGGACGCGCTTCTCCCGCACCTCCACAACACCAACTATCGCAGCGCGGCCGAACACGCGGCGAGCCGGGAATCCCAGGATGGAGCCGGGAGCGAGGAAATGGAGACCCCGCTCCGCGGCGGGAGCTGCGCCGGCCCCGGGACTCGGCAGAGGGAGGGGAGAGCGGGGCAGGGGAGGAGAGCCTCCCCTCAGAGGGGCCTCCGGACACGCGGCCGCCCTGCCCGAGGTGGCGGCGGCGCCCTGACCCTCCTTCCTCCCCCGGCCGCGGCTCCAGCCAGGCCCGAGCCGCGGGGGAAGAGCGCTCCCGGGGCTCCCCGCAGACACGGGCCGGGAAAGCCGCTCCAGGGGGAGCGGGGGAGGGAAAGAAACCCGGTCGCAGCCTTACCGGGTCCGGCGGAGGGGGCTCCCGGGTACATGTCTCCGTGTGCGACGGCGGAGGCGGCGGCGGCTCCAGGGGAGGGCACAGGGGAGGGAGCGAGCCTGAGCCCCGGCTACGCTGTCGGGGGAAGGGGAGGAGGAGGAGGAAGGGGAGGGGAGGGGGGAGGAAAAGAAAAGGGGAGAGAGGAAAAAAAAAAAAAAAGAAAATAAAGAGGGAGGAGGAGGAGGGCCGGGAATCCAGGTTACTCGGCGGCACTGAGGAGCGGGGAGGGGAGAAGGGAGGAGCCGCGGGGTCACGGGGAAGGGGCGCTCCGCCCTCCGGCCCGGGCGGGCGGGAAGCGGGAGCAGAGCAGGAGAAGGAGAAGCAAGAGAATCACAGGGTCAGTTAGGTTGGAAAAGGTCTCTGAGATGACCGAGTCCAACCTATGACCGCACACCAACAATGTCAGCCAGACCATGACACTGAGTGCCACGTCCGGTTTTTCCTGAAACACCTCCAGGGACGGTGACTCCACGGCCTCCCTAGGCAGCACATTCCAATGTTAAATCACCCTTTCTGTGAAGAATTTCTTCCTCATGTCCAACCTAAACCTCCCCTGGCGTAGCTTAAGACGGTGTCCTCTCGTCCCGTCGCTTTCAATGAGACCTTGGAAAATGACTGTGTGCCTCCAGCTCTCTGCACTACCTCTCCTCCTTACACGTGTTTAAAAGGGATGCTGGAATGATACCGGTGTTACACATATGTATGCTCTGTGTACTTGAAATTTGGATTTCATTGTTTCACTTCTCTTATTTCTCCTGTAGCTGTGAAAACCTCAGGTCACCTCATGGATCTTGCACCTCCATACCACGTCGTATGGACATAGATACTTTTAGTCCTATCTATGAAACTCAGCTGTGTCAGTGATGATGGTTCCTGCAGGAACTGTCATGCTTTTGTAATCATCTAAGTGGTACCTCTTCCTTTCAGCAGAAGAAAGGAGGAAAAAAAAAAATCTTAAACCTACTAAGGAGTCAAAGAGCAATTCGATGATGCTCACTTCCACCAGGAGTTACCTACAGAGTTACAGTACAGCACCACGATCCATCCTTTCAATCACCTCCTCCATGTCAATGTGGAAGCCTTTAATAAATTCATGCAGTTTTCACCCCAGATCAGTCAAGCCCCTTCAAATTCAACCGAATTCCTTCACTAGATATTATCTGCCAAAGGACAAGGCAAACATATGGCTTCTATGGTTCATCAAACCAATTAATATCCTCCTTCATCAGTTCATATTTGAAGTGATAACGAAGCATCTCAGTGCTCCAAAGTGTTTACCCTTTTGGTCATACTTGTAGATATTTAAGGGCTGCTATTAACAGCTCAGCTTTCACTTCAAGTGAACTGTTCCTGAAACCATTGTCACCACTAGAGTTTCCACTGGAGTGATTTTGGATTTGTCTCCATTCCAAGCTTCTCAAGTTGCTGGAAAGTAAAGATTTACCCACAACTATAAACAAATAAAGGACAAAATTATGGGTCAACTTTAGTTTTAAAGTAAAACCAGGCAACTCTAGTAAAAAGATAAACAAGGGAGCTGGCAAGGGGGTTGCTGTTTTCCTCTCTGTGAGGAGCTGGGTAACCTTTTTTCATAACCACCCAAAACCAAGAGCCAGAAGAGAGTTATCTGAGGCAAATTTGGCTTTTCTGCTGAGGTGACAGGAGAAACCATGCAGTCCCTCTATCGACATCTATTTTTTTTGATACTATTATTTAAATCAATCTCTTCAATCTAATCAGGAATATAACTGTCCTGACGATTACACAGACTATCATGCCTGTTAGACCTGCATTTAGGGACCCCAGGCAGATGGAGCTCGTCAGCCCTGTAAGGCCATCCATCTAAGAGAAGGTCACTCTAAACAAACCTATGTCCTGAGGAGCTCGCTGCCACTGTCCGAGCTTCGCTCAGCCCTGGTAGTTGAACCTTAGGATTAAAGGGTGGGCTCAGTTCAGCGCACACTGTGTCTCACCTAAAAAAAAATCCACTGTGCAGGCTCGAAAGGTAATGACCTTTCCCAAATCTTCGTTCGCGAAGACTGGCCATACATAAGAAAAAAAGAGCATAAAAATACACTGACGGGTTTCTAGAAATGTCCACTTGACTAATTTGGTCACCCTGATGAGCAGCACTGACTAACACTGAGGCTAAAAGTACATTGTGGTACTCTGGTAGCAGTTTGAAAATAACTCACTAACAAGCAACAGAAGACAGGTGAAATACAAGGGGAGGTTTTACAAAACAGTAAACACATACCCAACACTTCTCTCCAGCTCCACAGGATGCTCTGAAATTGATTTCAGAAGTTCCCTGAAAAATAGAGATCCTGAAAACAGCAATTAATACCTTGAACGTCCTAGAGTGCAATATAATTGTATTGATTTAAAGCTGATTCCTGTGGATTTAGCACTTCATAAGCAAAAGGGCTTATCACCGTTTATACAGAACTGCAGGACTGCACAGTTAAATAATAAATTGGTTAAATAGTTTTATTTAAGCACTATTTTCTCATCTAGAAGTGCTGCTGTTGCTGGAGGCATATTTTCATGGTACTGAGTTCTTGCAGCATCATTTCTGTGCATCTGAGGAAGGAGAGTTACAGCTCTCTTCTACCTCTGTTCACACACTCATTTTGGGCCATGTCACTTGCTTTATTTCCAATGCTTTCTGTCACTGACAACTGATGTTTTGGAGAACAGTGAAACCTAATTATGTCTTACCGGGAAATTTCACCCAAAAAAGGCCTCAGTTCTTGAAAAGATTTGGTGTGAAAGAGAGGTTTGAAAGCTGTGTAACAGCATTCTTTTATAACACGTTCTTTATATGCTATATTAACAATTATATGGTAGTATAAGAACAGCTGCTTAAACGCTTAAAATTAGGTTTCTCTAAAGAAAAAAATTGAGTGACTGTTGGACACAATACCTGTCCTAACTGCTGGATTCCAAGATGACATTTCCCAGAACTCTCAGAGAATATCTTCTGTGATATCTCTCACGGAAGAAATCATTATTTTTGAAAAAAAAGAGAATGTTCTAATCATTTTGAAAGTAAAGATGGTATTTAGGAACAGCTTTTAAAACTCATTTATAGCAGCAGCAATCTGGGGAAAATATTTTATATACAAGCAGGCTACTGGCAAATTATATGGCTTTTCTTTTGATGAGAAAACATATATTGATTGCCATAAGTATCAACTATTCCCTTTTAAAACTAAATTACTTTAAAAGCTCCAGAGTTTTTAAATGTCTTGTAGTCATTGCTTACAATAATACAGTGGCAAAAATTTTTACTCAGAGCAGAAAGATGTAAATTTTATTCTTGACTTGGAGGGGATTTAAGCTTATCTTTTCCATCTTATAACTTTTAGGATGTTACCTGGAGTGTGTGCATTAGACCCGTCATGTTCTGCTTTGCATAAGAGTTTAAAATCAGAACAAAAGTGAAGAAGACCATGGCTCTATGATCTAATGTGTTCATATGGCTACAAAAACTTTGAGGGTCTGGTCCCCTACTCAGGGACTGTTTGTTATTTCAACAATTAATGATTTAATCACAATTAATCCACAGTAGATGGACCAAAACCTGATTTTTGTCTTTCTACAATAAGATAACTGTTCCAGCTACTAAGCTACAAAGCCACATTTGATTCCTTTTCTTAAATGAATTACAATATTTATTTTTTTTAAAAAGCATTTATTATTATTAGATTACAAACTTAAGTTTACTCAAAAAGACAACTTTTCCAGGTGATCAGGGCCACTAATACAGCAATTAGACACTATGAAAAAGATGCAGCACCACCTATTGGGGATGTGTTACATACACTGATTATTACAATTCTAAGTAGTATCAGAGTTGTGTTCTGTGTTGTACTGACCTTGTTATAAGGAAACAAAACCAAAAAAACCTATCCAAGGAGAAAAGGAGTTTCTAAAAAGAAGATAAAGGAAGCAAATACTGTACCCAAAACTGCTCATCAACAGAATTCAAGATAGCAACTTGAAACTCTACAGTTCTTATATCAAACTCTAAACTCTACCAGATCAGTACAGCACAGCAGGCACAACTGCAAAGAAACAGTGGAAAACAGTTGCAGGAGGGGATGACTGTCCTGGTTAACAGCACATAAACAGGGACTCAAATTAGATGAGTGAAACCAGCCCAGAGAGGCTGTGTCTGCCCCATCCCTGGAAGTGTTCTAGGCCAGGCTGGATGGGGCTCTCAACAACCTGGTCTAGTAGAAGGGGGGTTGGAATGAGATGGTCTTTAAGGTCCCTTCCAACCCAAACTATTCTATGACTTTATTCTATAATTATCTAATTAGAATTCTATAATTATCTAATTCTATAATTATCTACCAGCACCTTCCCACCTGTGGAAGCTGGAAAGAATTTAACCTGTTGCCTTAGGTTAGAAAAGATCATTGAGTCCAACCATTAACCCAGCACTTAGTTCACCACTAAACCATGTCCCTCAGTACCACATCTACATGTCTTCTAAATACCTCCAGGGTTGTTGACTCAATCACTTCCCTGGGCAGCCTGTTCCAATCCTTGACAATCCTTCCTATGGAGAAATTTTTCCTAATATGCATTCTAAACCTCCCATGGCACAACTTGAGGCTATTTCCTCTTGTCCCGTTGTTTGTTACTTGGGAAAAAAGACCAACCCCCCCCTTGGCTACAACCTCCTTTCCAGGAAGCTCCTTCCCAAGCTCTGTTACTCTTCCTCAGACACACTCCAGCACCTCAATGTCTTTCCTGCAGTAAAGAACCCAAATCTGAACACAGAATTCAAGGTGAGGCCTCACTATTGCCTTCGGTCACTTAGAAAGTGAAGCCTTGAGAGCTGGAGAAAGGCTTGCTTTTAAGAAAGAAGGAAGAATCACCTCAGTAAGATTAAAAGCAACAACAAAATAGTTAATCAAGGGCAGGGAAAAAGAAAGGAACTATCAACTTCAGGTCTCCTTAGTGAAGAACTCTTGAGTTTTGACAGCTTTGATGAATACCAGTGACCTCAGTCATGTTCTAACAATAAGGCATCAGCTCTGTAGTGGTGCACACTCACAGCTTATTTAGGATGAAGTGCTAAGGACTGACTGCTTTGCATATGCAGCAATAATAACAGATAAAGCGTCAGAACGAATATGTAGTGATAATGATTGGGAGAACTAATTGCAAGGTTTTGTTTTAAATTTTGAAACTGTCACAATTCGTCAGTGTTCTAAGCACTTACAGCACAGGAATCTCTAATTCTTTAAATGCTGCATGTATATACACACACACAAAACAAGTTAATCTGCATCTTGCTGATGTCTTCCTTTCTTGGCTGCTAAGCAATCCACAAGCATATCCTGCCAGATCTCTGCCACTGCTCTTTACCGTCCCCTAAGTGTAAAATATCCACTTCAGAGAAGTTTCATAGCCAAGTTATGTGTTTTGTTTATCATTAAGACAGTCCTGTGCAATCCTATAACAGCTTGCTAGTAAAACAGTTGTATTATCATCCTAAACCTCATCACCCTGGAAATAAGTCACTGCCCTGGAATTGTAGAATACACACAAGTATGTAAAAACCTTTTTTTTTTAAGCCCTCATCTATGTGCTATAACTTCATCCAGAATGGAGACTGCTCTTCTCCAAAAGAATGACAATGTGTTAGATAGTAAAGAGTACAGACAGTTACAGGATCAGAGGTGAAAAGAATGTGCCTCTGCAAATTTCTAGACCCTTGGCCTCCCTTGGAATTAAGCTTTATTAACCAGCAATCCTGACCAGATACATAGGCTTCAAAAAGATTTTTGAAGCAGCACAACTGGAGGTTTTTTTGCTTTCTTATTACACAGCGATTTGTTTTCATCAGAACTTTATTCTGAGCTCCTACAGAGCAGCTTTATCAGTGTCACTCAATAGATGCAGCAAGACAGCCATGAAGCAAGGATGCAGGCAAATCTCATTTAATTAACATCTTTGACAACCAAAGCCTAAGCTTATGTGAATGTCACATTTAAATTTTAGGTCTTCATATTTTATTTTTTAACAACACATCAGCATGTCTCGAAATTTTTAGCTTAAGGACTGTTATACCAGGACCATTATCATCATCATCATCATCATGGCTAGGCTTCGCAAACGAAGATTTGGGAAGGGCTCTACCCACATTTGCTACCAGAACCATTATAAAAGCATATTTATGAAACCTTTAATTTTGTTGTCTGTTTGCACAATCTGCCACGCCAGCATCATTGCCAAGTTCATTTGATTGAAAAGGAACCTTATTTCCATGTTGCTAGTTTCCAGTCAGATCATCTCACGGACCACCGGCACAGGACGGTTTGGCAACACTGGAGTGAGGGACAGTCAAGGCAGGTTCATGCAAGTCATTTGTGAAATCCCATCCTCAAGCACCCAACAACAACACAGGTTCCAGGATATTACATCCCCCTGGGAAGATGCATTTATTTGCTACTTTGAGGTAGGTATAAAAATGTAGACCAATTTTCCTGTGCCTTCAATAGGAAATTTAAGTAAATGCTTAAATTCAGAGCTGGTGACCCCACTTAATAGGGTTAAGCACCCACAAGTCAAGCACTGCAAGGCTCTGCATTTTTCATCTCCATCAGTGAGTAGTGTCAGATCTTCATTTAGTGAAATTCTGAGTTGTTTCTGATCATTAGGAAGGAATGGATACAAGAGGTCAAGTCCCTCTTGCCTACCTCAGTTTTCACTTGTAATGGTCGAATATATCCTCAAGTTTTTATGAGAGAACATTATAACAGCAGGGTGTCAGATATGCTTTGCTGGTAATGGAGGAGTGTTATTTTAGGATTCTAAGCTTTGAAGCTTTTTGCAAATTATCAAATAATTTTGTTCTAGCTTATTTTTGAAAGTTTGACTTATTTATAATAGAATGGTTTGAGTTGGAAGGGACCTTTAAAGGTCAGCTAGTCCAGCCCCAATGCAACAAGCAGGGACATCTTTTCCTAGAGCAAGTTGTTCAGAGCCCCATTCACCCTGGGTGGCATCCCATCCCTCAGGCATGTCAGCCACACCTCTCACCTTGGAGTCATCTGCAAATCCGCTGAGGGTGCACTCAATCCCTCTGCTCATGGCATTGATGAAGATATTAAACCATTCTGGTGCCAATACGGACCCCTGAGGGACACCCCTCATCATTCATCCAGCTGGACATCGAGCACTGGATGTGATTCCTCATCCACTGAGCAGTCTATCCGTCAAATTCCTCTCTCCAATTCAGAGAGAAGGATGTTGTGGGGATCTGTGTCAAAGGCTTGACAGAAATCCAGATAAATGACATCTGTAGCCCTTCCTTTCTCCACTGATGGAGTCATTCCAACATAGAAGACCCCTCAGTTGGTCAGGAAGGACTTGCCCATAGTGAAGCTGTGCTGGCTGTCCCAAATCACCTCCCTGTTCTTCACGTGCTTTGGCAGGAAGAAGGAGGATCTAGGAGGATCCACGATCTTCCCATGCACAGAGTGAGGCTTATCAAATGCACATCTGTCAAGAACACGAAAAAACCTGAGTGATCATTTCTTTTTCACAGTCTGATTATTCCTTTGGAGCAAAATGCTGGAATTCGCTGAGGCTCATCAGAATCACAGAATCAGAGAATAGCTCAGGTTGGAAGGGAGCGGGTCCAACCCCCCTGCTCCAGCAGGGTCATCCCAGAGCACATGGCACAGGATTGCGTCCAGACAGTTCTGGAATATCTCCAGTGAGGGAGACTCCGCAATTCCTCGGGGCAACTTGTTCCAGTGTTCAGTCATGCACATCAGAAAGAAATTCTTCTTCATATTCAGGTGGAAGAAGTCAGGTTACACAGGGGTACAGAGTTCTGGAGAAGCCAGGCAGTGGGAAGTTTTCACCAACGGCTCATTCTGCACCTTTTTTCCCCTGTTACATCATGGCTAGGCTTTGCGAATGAAGATTTGGGAAGGCTCTATCCACATTTGTTACAGTCCTGTTACATATAACTTAGAGAAAATGGCACGGTTCGCGAGGCAGTGACACCCCAAACAGCGGGGGGGAGGGTGAGTTTGTTCCTCAAGTTGCACCAGGGAGGATTAGTTTGGATACTAGGGAAAATTTCTTCACCAAAGGAGTTCTCCAGCCCTGGCACTGCCCAGGGCGGTGATGGAGTCCTCACCCCTGGAGGGATTTAAAAGCCGTGTAGATGTGGCACTTGGGGACACGGGTGGGCTTGGCAGTGCTGGGAGAACGGCTGGAGTCGGTGATGAGGGCTATTCCAGGGCACTGGATGTTTGGGAATGAATTCCTCGCTGTGAGGGCGGTGACGAACGGCGGAGGTGGAGCGGCGAGCGCCTGCCATGCGCGGCGGGTCACGGGGCGTGACGTCTCCGATGACATCACAGCACCGCCGTATAAAACCGCGCCGCACCTCCCGCCCCTTCTCGCTCCGCGGCGGCCCAAGGTGCTGAGTCCTTCTCACGAAGCTAAGGCCGAACCACCCGGCGACCAGCACCGCGCCCCGCCATGGCCTCCGTCTCCGAGCTCGCCTGCATCTACTCAGCCCTCATCCTGCACGACGACGAGGTCACCGTGACGGTGAGTTCGGCCGCACAAGATGGTGGCGGCGGGCGCGCGGCATGGCCGCCTGAGGGGCCGCGCCGCGCCGGGCCGGGCGCGCTCTCACCGCCACCCTCTCGTTGCAGGAGGACAAGATCAACGCGCTCATCAAGGCGGCCGGAGTGAACGTGGAGCCATTCTGGCCGGGACTGTTCGCCAAGGTGGGCGGGCCGGGGGCCGGGCTGGAGCGGCGTGTGGCGCTCCCCCTCCCCCCCAACCCTCACCCCCTGTTAACGAGGCTTCGCTGCCGCTCCTTGTTCCCCACAGGCGCTGGCGAACATCGACATCGGGAGCCTGATCTGTAACGTGGGCGCGGGCGGCGGAGGGGCCCCCGCTGCCGCCGCCCCCGCGGGAGGTGCCGCGCCCGCCGGAGGAGCCGCCCCCGGTGAGTGGCGGCTGTGCCCGGCCGGGGCATGGAAACGGGGATCCATGGGATGGGTTGGGGGGGGAGGGAGCTTAGAGGTCAGCTAGTCAACCCCCCTGCCATAGGCAGGAATATCTCCACTAGAAGAGGTTGCTCAGAGCCTCATCCAGCCCGGCCTTGAACACTTCCAGGGACGGGGCATGCGCAGCTTTGGAGGGACCAGTTACAGGCGCTGCTTTAATGTGGCTTGTGCCTCACAGTCTGTGCGTGAGTCTTCCTAGAGCAAAGCACCCTCCCCTTTGGAAAGGCTGATGTTGCACGTTGAGTCAGTGTGGCAGCATTAGTGTTAGCTCAGAGTTAGGGCTGATCTTCCCATATGTCATCAGGGTCTCTTCTAAAGTTTTTCAGGTTTGATAGAAATTAGTTTTGAAGGCACAGAACCACATTCCTAGTAGTGCAAACACAGGTCTCCTTGCCTTGCTGGCTTAGATTTTTAGGACTGCTCGGGTCTTGCTTCTTGATGTTACAGTTAGTATATATGAAGCCTTCTGTGGCAGGTGACTTCTAAGCTGCTAACATGGACATAAAACCTGACTCCTTTTTCTTTTTCTAGCTGAGGAGAAGAAAGAAGAGGAAAAGAAAGAAGAATCAGAGGAATCTGATGATGACATGGGCTTTGGTCTTTTTGACTAATTAAGTTTTGTACTTGCCTGTAATAAAGAACATCTACTTGTACTCCTGTCTCACGTGGATCAGTGTGAAGGGGAGTGGGTGGAACATGAGGGTGTTACCTGTGGGTGCCAAAACTGTCTTTGTGCATTAATCTGGGGCTTTACAACTTGTAGGTTTTTTGTACTCCACAAACAAGAGTTAAGGCTACTAACTGCATCCATAACCTATGGACAAAGGTGGGAATGTAATCCCACTAAACGTGGGATGTGACAATGGCTTGGAGCTACAGGATGTGGTTGTGTTTATCAGAAGCATTCAGACTTGACTGGTTACAGCTCAAGAAGCTGTAACATTTCTAGTTCAAGCCTTACCAACAGTTCAGCTCCCACCTTGTCCCAGGTGATGGGACACAGCAGGGTGGCCCAGATGTGGCACTGCAGGGATCAGGTGCATTTGACAGTGCAGGAAAAGGCTGCAAATCTCAGGTGAAGGCCTGAGGCAGTGTAAGGTACAGAATTTTTTTGCCATTCCAGAAAAAAAAGATCTCTGAAAACTGCTTTGGAGGGGGTGTGGGAGATGATTTAACATTGCTCTGTGAAAGGAGCAACTTAATTTCCAGAGCAATTGAACACGCTAAAGACTGTTCCAAATGTGTATTGCAAAGTATTAAAGTTAGGCATTGCAAGATGTCCCAGGTGTGTAAGAAGGGCTCCCAAGTTGTGTTAGGAGGGTGGTTCCACATCTAAACCAAACACTGATGCACTCTGCACTATCCCATCTTCACAAAAAAATGGAATTAGTTTTGTGGGAAGCTCATTTTAAAAAACACAGGCACTCATAGAAGAATTTGGTCCCTGTGCTGCTGCTGAGCACTCACCTGAGCTTCCAAAATAGCTCCTCCAAACCCTCCACTGTTTAAAGTAACCCTTTTTAAAGTAACCTCCACCAGGAAAATAAATTATAAAGGTCTAAAGGACTTCCAAAGTAATTACAAGTCACACAGGTGGCAACGCTGACTTGTTCTGTGCTGGAGGAAAAACTGCCTTCTCAAAAGAACTAAATCTTGGGATTTCCTCCTTCAGTGCTTATCTACTGTTGCTCTTCAAGTCCTGCATAAATGAATTCTTAAAAGCTTGTGAATTAGGGTGGGGGGAAAACTCCAAGCAGAGAAAATCCTCAGTGATTTCTTCTGCAGTGCACACACGAAATAATACAGTCAGAGTTTCACTGGTAACACCTTTTTAATAGGTCAAAGTAACTGTACAGTTTATTATATTCTTCCTGAGAATAATTTATATCCCTCAACAGCAAAAAGGGAGTGTGGTTTTTATTTCAACAGAACAGATGGCATAACTGGAAAACCAAGGAAAATCTAATTACACTGCTCTACTGTAACTCCTCCCAGGCAAGATAGACAAAAGGATGGGTTAGTTAACTACAGTGGGTTTAAAATAGTCATCATGGCTTTAATCTGTCTTTATAAATTATATAAAAATGGGGGACATGGATGGTTACAGAACTCCTCTAAATGCAGCTCTGAATTGCTCTGGTACAAAGCAGCATTTTCACTTCCAAGGAAAACAACATTGCTACAAAAGAACTGGCACGTTATCCTGGTGAAAAAGACGAGTGTTCAGTTGTGTCCTACAGCTAGTTCCAAACAAATGCTTCACACAGTCACATAAAAGAAAAAGGCAGGAAGATGAAGAGGGCTTTAGTTTGTCTTGAAATGACCGAAGTCTTGAAAATATAGCTTTTTATTCTTTCTCTGTAAATCGTGATTAGCATATTGCGACATAAGTGTTCTAATAAAAAAAATTCCAGTCTGGATAGTTCATATACTGTGGGCAAGAATTCTCAGCCCTGAGGTTTCCCCGAATTCTTCACTTCACAATATCTTTCTCTGATCTGCTGCTCCAACAGTTTTGGCTCCGAGATCGTGACCCTGTGGCAGCTCCATGCGATGGTGCAAAGGGCCCTGCGCTCCGGGGCCGTGAGTTCCCGAGGGCTCCTGTACAAACCTCATCTGTGGTGATGCCACTTCTGAATCCCAGACCAGCTTGGCTTTATGATAAAGACTGGGTTAAACTGCTGCGATGGGAGAACCAGCGGCGGTCGGTCAGGTCTGCTGAAGCGAGAGGCGCTGGAAAGCCAGGACTGCACTGGGTTAATCCTCACTGCTGGTGGAAGGTGAAGAACATCCTGTCGCAAGCAGAATTCCGAGACTGATGACACTCTTCCCTCAGTGCTTAGTGTGGCCTGGACTGGCTGATTTTCAGTCTGGCTTGGTCGATAACATCCAGCAGGTTTTTGGCATCCACAGCCAGAGCGTGAGCAGCCGTCAGCATTTGCTTCTTGTACTCCTGCTGCAGGCTGGTCATCACGTACTGCTGGGCCAGTTTCATCTTGTTGATGAGCTCGGCCAGGTCCGAGTTCAGCAGCTTCTGTGCCATCTCAATCTGCAACGAGACGGTTCTGTCAGCTGGGGGGTGTTTGGAGCGCTGCACTCAGAGCGATGCTACAGAGACACAGCCCCTGCCTGAGATCCCTGACTACAGCTGGGGCTGTTTTGTGGGCACCACGTGGAGCAGCATATGGAATTTGGCAGCTGCTGCTCTACCCTGGGTGAAGATCAGGAGCAGCCCTGATCAGCTGCTGAGCCACCTGCTGTTAAACACCACCAAGACCCAGGTAGTGGATTTTAACCCACATCTTGGCACTAACACCTTGTTATGGGTTTCCAGGTCCTTGTTATCATCACTCTTTTTATTACTAAAGCAGCTCTATAGGCATAGCAGTAGCTCTACAAAATAAAATAGGTCAAGAAGGCACGTACAGGTTGCTTAACCACATGGCTAACCCAGGATGATTGTCTTAGATGGCACTTACAGAACCATTCTCTGTCCTTCACATTATCACATTTGTTCCAAGATTTTGGAAGAAAACGGTTTTACTCATGAACTTCACTGAAAGCTCTGTCACTTCTCATCCAGAACTAGGTTACTACAGGAAACCTTCCAGCTGCACCAAGCTCTGCTCAATTACCTGTTCAATGACTTTGAATTAACCCCCAATGGTCTCCCTGCCTTGGAATACTGGGCTTTATATCTCCTTCCTTATTACTTACATCCAGTTTGAGCATCCTCACTAATACTAAGCCTATGTATGTCCATGCAGCAATTCTAATAAAATTCATTTAATGTAGACTTATAGCCCAGCCTGCTCAGTGAACCAAAATGTGTACCTGTGCCAAGAAGGGAGCACCAAAACGTGTCCCCACTGGCTGAGGCTGTGGAAAGATAAAGGTTGAGCTCAGGTGAGCTCCACATACCTCTCTGTGGGTGCTCGGAGGAAGCACTGGGAGGGTCTCATCTACAGTTGCCAGTAAGGTTCTTAGTGCTAAACCAACCTCCTAAGAAAAAAAATTAAGGAAATAAAGTTTAAAGACTTAGAATGAATAGATGAGAGAATTGTATGAATGCAGGAGGCAGCACACACACTTAGTTCCTCATCTGGATAAGAAGGGAGTTGAAACATGGCTGAGACACTGCAAAATCCCACCTGCAATTGTGTGTTTCACCATCAAAACAAGTTGCCAAAGGGTTAATACAAAGTTTTCCTTAAAAAAGTGAAAATGTGGAGAAGACAGTGCACAACTTACCACCCTGGATAAGCACAGGCAAGTTGGGGAATAAAGCACTGTTGTGCGTAATACTGGGAACAGGATCCAAAGCTCCAGCCTCTGACCACAAGTCACCCACCCCGCAAACACAAAAAGCTTTTAATTTGCAGCTTCACAGAAAGTTTCTCCTATGCCACTTGAAGATCCAGGAAACAAATAACCCCCAGTTTTAGGAATGTCTCCATACCTTCACCATGGGCACATACTCCTCGGGCGGAGCTGGCTGGATTTTACTGGACATTTCTATCACTGCCTTCACCAGCCCGGTTACATTTTCATAGACTTTGTCATTGGAGCGGTCCAGGTTGGCCGTGGGAGGAGGACTGATCTCCTGCGGCTGAATCTGGAAGCAGAGAGCGGCTGCTGAACCTCCTGTCCCCAGCAGATGGGGCTCAGCAGCTTCCCAACCTCTGCAGGCGGCCGGGAAGGGCTCACATTCCTCATATTCCCAACAGCCCCCCCGCTCAGTCCCACTGGTGCCCTGTCCTGGCTGAGCACACTCGCTCCAGGATCTCAAGGAAGTTTCTTTTAGTTCTTCTGACTGAACCTGATCTGTGAAATTACACCGTGCAATTTTTACCAGGATTTTCCTGAAGAGCTTCCAGTATAACTCCCTTAACAGAGAAGAGAATAATTTGAGGAACGAGGAGTACCAAGTACTTGATATGTCTAAGTGGTTCAAGTTCCACTGTTAAGGCAACAGGTAGCAGGTTCCTCATTCCAGGAGCTTTTTTTGTGCTCCAAAGCAATGTCAGAGCACATAATAACACACTGATATGGAAAGGAGAACTGGAATGAGATAATCTTAGGTCCCTTCAGACCCAAACCATTTTATGATTCTGTAACATTATTCTTTTGTTAATGAAAATCCACAGCAGGTTAACAAAAATGGTGTCACCTGTAAACAGGTGGGAAACACGGACTGCTTTTAGAAAGTTGATTTCCAGTAGATCAGAAAAAACCCTAATAGGTTAAAAATCCTGTAGTCCTTATTCATGCAAAACTTCCAATGAGTCAAGTCTGTCTGGAGTTAAATCCAAGACAGACTGAAATAATCCTGGGACAGAAATGAAAGAAAATTTGCAAACTTCTTCTGTAAGGTCCTCAGTATTTCTGAACTGTAAAGCTACAGGCATCCCACTTTCCCATAGCTATTCCCTGCTATGGGATGCCCAAGCAACCACTCAGTGGAAGAAGAAGGTTAAAAAACTGCTGATTTCCTCTTGGTCACAGGGTGGTTTACCCACCCTGGCAATCTGAAATGGCTTGTGGTGCTTCAGCCCCCCACACTGGGTTACTGCTGGTTCTCAGGACTGGTCCCAGCTCCAGAGATGTTTCACTGGAAGCACCTGACATACTGCCCTGAGGAAATTATGAAATACTTGGATGAGACTTTCTCTATAAGGAAGGAGTGCAGGATTTAGCATGTGGTGATTTCGTTTTGTAGCACTTCATTAAGTGGATACCAACAGCTATTACAGAGATTCAATCTAGTGCATTGATCAGAAAGTACTTCAGGAAAAAGAACACTAATCAGCTCAATCAGCAGGGAAAGGCTGTGATTCCAATTGGTTTCAGCAATCGAGAAGTTAAAGTCATTTGGCAAAGTCACATGCAAAGACATTTTGGAATAGGGCACGGACACACACGCTCACGCACTGCTTACCCTCCATGGCTATGGTTGAGCAGAATGTGGGGGAAGGTTAAAGAAATTTACCAAAAGAAGGGAAAAAAAGAAAAACAATATTAATAAAACTCAGCAGGGGGAAAAAAACCACCAAACCAAACCAAACCCAAAACATGTGTAGCAATAAGAGACCAGTTAAAAAGCCTGCAACGGAAATGCATCCTCACCATTCCCGGCAGTCACTCGTGTTAGCTCTTGGTCTGTGTGTTACAGAATGACCTGCTGTGCACCCGTGTGGGCAGTGGAAGGGTTTGCCATGCACCCATGCTTCTTTCTGACTAAACACATGGGAGGACATCATGCAAAGCTGGACAGGAGCAAGCCAGTCTGGCAAGCAGCAGAGTGTGAATGGAGCAGAGGGCCTGGGCAGTGGTGGGGAACAACCTGTCCTGGGAATGCTGGGCCCTTTACACAAACAATCCAGTACTCGCTGGATTTAAGAAAATGTTATAGCCATCTTTCTGAAACTTTTCCTTTTGTTTTGGGAAGTCATGATAGGAAAAACATGGTCATGTAACTGTGCCGCTCTCGTTCTCAATGACTAATCACAGTTGGGGTGAACTACCAAGAACCCACTCTAGATGATACCCAACCCATGGAATTCCAGGCCCTAACCTTCCAAAACTACGGACGCTGTACTTCTTAACACTTGATTTCTCTTTGTTTTTCCCCAACATCAACACTATTGCTCTGCAGACTGTGAAGTGCTGAGTTTCCTTGTGGAACTGGCTGACGCTGCCTCAGCCACGAACACAGACCCATGTGCTCCCCAGGGCCTGCCCTGAAAGCTCCTGAGGACAAGCAGTCCCAATCCTCTTCATTTGTGTTCTGCAGAGAAGGGAGACTGAAACGGGAGTCTGAACTTGGTGTACAGAAAAGGGAGTCTGAAATGAATCCTAGAAGCATCTTCAGTTTAGGACTGCAGTCATTAGCAAAGCTATACCAAAAAATAACGGGCTGTTTTCCTCATGGGACATAAAACAATCTAATTTCAAGAAAATCTTAACAGAAAAAAATAAAATCAGCCCTTCTTTCCTACTCAAGAAGCTATTTAGTACACAAATCCTGTTCACTTGTCACTACTGATGTCTTTGGCTGCTCAGGTTTAGTTTGTTTGTCAAAAGGATGTATTTCAGAAAACATTTTTCATGTTCCAGTATCAGCATTTAGAAAGGAAACTTTAGAGAAGCCAAGTTTAGTAACACATCTGTTACTGCTTTTTGACATTTTCTGAGGCTTGGCAGCTCAAAAAGCACTGGCATCAGTTTATAATAAATAATCCTGCTCAAATTCATCACTGCTAGCTGTTTACACTGATTCTTACACATTCCAATAATCCCAGAACAAGAGCAGGAGTGAGACGCAGGCTGGCAGTGCCTGGGATCAATTTGTGCTGAACATACTGCTCTGATGGCAGGTTTTGAATTTCATGCTTAGATAAACTGGGCTTTTTCTGTACTTTCTCAAAGCACCTAAAATAAGGGTGACTTACTTATCCCAACTGCTGTGGCCACCACAACATGGATTCCCTCTCTTTACTACAGGCTTGGCATTCTTTCCTGAAGATTAGAAAGGTAACAGGAGCCCCACTGGCAGGGAACAGTGCACAGAGGGATGGTTTTGCATGTGCCTGACATCCTCAGGAGCAGTTCTGTGGACACCAACTGCAGCAGGGGCAGGACACTGTGTTTCACAGCAGCATCTCTGCTACACAACTGCTGTTACGTTTCAGTTTTGGCTTTATTGCCTATTTATGGAGACGAAACAACACAAGGGAAGTATCTCAAGCCCAGGTCAGACAGCCCATTTCCCCTCTTTATTCCCCAGAGCTAGTAGGGTTTGAGGAGCCTGGGTGCTGCAGCAAGAGCTCTTTGAGCACCACAGTTCAGACAGGTCTTACTTCCCTCTGACTGAGAACAAGACACTTTGGTACCATCCAAGCAACTGGGAACCCTGGGTGTGCTCCTTCCCACTGAGCAGGGAAAGGAGGCTGTGTCCATATGGGACATCTCATATGCTCTTCAAATTAGAAACAAGCTCATTTGGGCAAGGCTCTAGGTGAGGAACACGCTGAATCACAGTCATGGAGGACCCGAGCCTACCAGTGACCTCCCCACCTCCCTGGAGAGCTGCCAGGGCAGCATTTACTGTGGGGTGTTTGGTCGCCTCTGCTTTCCACACTTTCAACTTCAGGAGCACCCAACTACCTCACAGCAGTAATGTGTGACTTTCTAAAGGTGTTTCAGGTGGCACTGAGCAATGTACCTTCACGCCCTCGTTGTAGCTGTCCACGGGGCTGTTCAGGCTGGCCAGGCTGCCCAGATGTCCGGGGGCTCCGGGGCGCGGGGGCTTCTTTGGCGGAGCTGCATGATCTGCTTAACAGAGACAATTCACATTTTTAGAGGACCAACAAGCCGGAAGTACCTGCACCATTCTGGTCTGCCCACGCTACACAGGCTGCACGTGCTCTTCTCTACTAGCACAGGAGATGGACATCTTAATGTGTCTTGCAGTGAATTCGCTGTTTGTAGGAGCTGCACTTTGTGAGAACTCGACTGTTTTATAGGATACTTTGAAAAATTCCCTATGGGAGGCAACCGCTACTGCTCCCAACACACCTGCTCCACACCTGAGAGGTTCTCACCTCTCAGTACCAACACGCTGTGTGTGTCTGGGAAAACTGGACTTCTTCCTGGAAGGAATCCTGGGTGTGATTCACTTTGAGACTGGGAAACCCAGCTTCAGGTGTCTACTTCTGTTTTACATGTCTGAACTCCACACTGGGTGAAGTCCCACACTGACTCATCTTCCTCTAGACACTTCCTGCCTGTTGATCTAAACACTTCCCTGGCTTTGCTGACTGCATGTCTGGGACCTGCACAAGGAATCTGAACACACACTGCACCAAACATCTGTGTGTAGTACCTGGAACTGAATTCACCCTGTATGGAAATACTGGCACGAACCTTTGTCACTACTGCTGCTGGAAGACTTGTAATCAAGGATTCAAGATGACAGTATATGAATTTACTGCTTACCTGGTTTACCCACAGGCTGATATATGTGCTGGTTACCAGCCTATAAAACAAAATAAACATTTGAAGTAGTTATTGCAGTGATCACAGCTTTCATCAGCACTGTCTCAAACACTGAGAGCAGCCAGTTCTCAGCACATTTCCCAACAGTTAAAAATACATCCCTATTCACCATCATCAGCCCCTCACTACAGGTCTATTAGTTATGGAGTAAGAAAAGCATTTTCATGTATCTTGTATCACTCACAACAGCCCTGCCTCTACATCACAGTCTTGTTACTCAAACATGGTGGGATAGTCACAGGCATTTCCAGCCTGTGTCCACAGATCCAACTGTAGAGGTCACAGTGGTGAAGGAGAAATGGTACTGGGGCCCATGGATGCTGGTTGTTTTTTAAGAGCACAAAGACAGGCAATTCCAAAGAGGTGGAAGTCAAACAAGTAGGGCAGAAGGCTGGCCTGGCGGAGCAGGGATCTTCTTCTGGAACTCAGGTGGACAAAGGAAGTGTACAAACTTTGGAAACAAGGACGGGTGACAGGGATAGGTGACATTCCTACAGAGATGCTGTTCGCCACTGCAGGGAGACAATTTGTGCAGTCAAAGGTCGAACACAGTTCCAGCTGGACAGCACAACAGAAGGGGCTTTTTAAAAGCCCCAACAGCTAAAGGAGAATAGAAATAACATTGGTCTGTTGCTCGACAAGGTTGGTCACCTCACAAATAGGGACACAGACAAAGTGGAGACATTCGGTCATGTCATTAAGTTTGATTTGTGCTGTTAACCTAAATATTTCAAATCTGATAATCCCAGGGGAAAAGAAAGGGGGCAAGAGAGGAAGGAGAGTAAAATCCCACTAAGATAATTCTTGAACTTTTACTTCCAGAAAATTGTGTAATGACAGTTTATGTGAAAAGCATGTGATCAGTCAGGAAATACTAAAATGTGTGTGATAACTCCTCATTTGTGTCACTGCCCAATTTCTCATCCTCTCGATGAGAAACTGAAGTTGACTCACAGCAGCATGAGGCACTTCCCACTGCAAATGAAGACAGAGTATGTTCTGAATCTACTGAGAATGATAAAACTGCAAAATCAATTTCTGGAATCAGAAGTATAGTTATCACGAATTAGAGTCTCTTTAAAACTCATTTTGCCCATGATCACCAAGTGCTTTCTTCACACTCTTTCAAATGGAGTGTGAAATTGTACTACCTCCTCTGGGCAGACAGGAGTTCCCCTACAAACAGTTTGGGATCTGGGGGCTGTAACCTGTGACATGACCTCAAAATCTCCAGGGCATCTCAGAACATCTTCAGAAGCAGCACAGAACTTGCTCTTATATAAAGATGCAACAATATCCAAGGCATAACAGTAACTAATAGTCTTGTCCAATTTCATGGAAAAAATCTTAGGAGCTTCCAGACATGAATGTCTCCAGGGATCATTCTGCAGTGTGTCAGTTATACACTCATTCATGACTGTGCTTTGGCTGCAAATGCAGGAAGAATCCCTAAATTCTTAAGTGGTGAAGAAATGCTGAAGCCAAACTAGGAGTTTACAATCTCATCCCAAATGAACCAGGAGAGTGAATTTAAAATATTCTCTACTTTAAAGGTGACCCCTAGGGAAAAACAGTGGGTGAAGCACCAGGTTTGTGTCATTAACAGTCCCTAAACTAATCAGTATGATCTAGAGATTCCAATGGCAATTAAACAATTAGAGAGATGGTTTTAGTTAAACACACAGGAGTTAAGCCATTGAAAAAGAACACTCGAGCTGCAGCTGCTGTCTGGGAATAAAGGAATGGCTGTGGGATTTATTCCCATTGTTTCACAGAGAATCATTTACCCCAAACAGATTTCTGGGTCATACAACAGCAACATTTACATTCCTTGCAAGAAAACCCATTTAAACAACTGCAAAAGTTACTTTAATCCTGCTTCCTGTTGACAGAACTTGCAGAAAACAATCCACATTCTTAAATAAAAGCCCCAATTCTACAGCACATGACCACTTGAAAATTATTGCAACATATTTATAGAAACATTTTAGGATTTGTTTCAAGAACAGCTCTAACGGGGGAAAAAAACAAACACAAAACAAAACAAACCCACAAACCCCCCAAAACTGCTGCATGAACCCGTTTGCCGTGGCTGCCGTTCCCACTGAAGCTGAGCCTCTTGGAAAAGTTGTACAACCACGTAATAATAGTGGAAATATTTAGCAAAAACTTTAAGTTGTCTCCAACAACTGAGACCGGGTATGACACGTTCTACCAGGAAACTGGAGGAAAAGATCCCACATATACTCACTGGGCCCTGGAGACCTCCATCCTCCCGGTCGATGCTGCCCCTGGAGAGCCGCACGTCGGGTTTCTGAAACAGAAATCAAACATCTCACTCCGTGCTCTCCTTACCCCTCGTGCCCTCGGCTTAGAGGCACTGAAAAAGCCAGGAAAATCCTGTTAAAAGCACACACTGACAAATCCAGATGTCATTTCATTCCAGCCCCTACACCCCCACCGCAGCTCCTGAAGCCCTTGGCAGCCTCGGCTGCTCCCGCTCCTCCAGCACCCACTCCCGGCACGGGGCTAAAAACACCCTAATGAATATCCATAGTACCATTGCCCCAGCACAACACTGGAAAACCTGCATTTTAACTTTCTCAAAGGCAGCAAAAGTTGTGGTTTTCTTTAAAAAAAAAAAAAAAGAAGAAGAAAAAAAAATCGCTTGCTTCCCAACAGCAAAATTCCAACCACAGGATGAGAAACGCTGTGCATAAATTCCCGCTTCCTGCCCCAGGATGGCTTATATGTACTTGGCTCCCTCTCCAAGCCTGCAAATGGGGCCAATTACTGGAGCTCTTTAAACAGTCCATTTGGATACAGCAAGCTAACAAAGCCATCCAGATGCCATTTTCTCCCCCTACAAGCAACAAAAATGTCTATTTTATGTTTTAAGCACAGGAACCCGGGGATTGGTTGTCCTAAAAAAGTAAAAACTAAACCACACCTTCCCCCCCCCCCAAAGAAACTGGTAATTTTTCTCATAGAATATCCTAAGTTGGGAGGGATCTACCAGGATCACTGGGTCCAACTCATGCCCCTGCACTGGAAAACCCCACACGTCTCCACAGCAAATCCAGGTAGGTTGTATTTATTCTTCAAGGACAAGGTTTAATTACATGGAAAGACAAAGAACAGTGGATGTGAAACCAAGGTTAACCCTGAGCTCACAAGAATGAGAGCACGTCTCTAGTGCACGAATTCCGGCACTTAAAACCAGAGGATTTACCTGACTCTCCTACGAGACTGGATGAGGAGTTAATGAAAGGGGATAAAATGCACATCTACAGCAGTGTAAATACAACTTCCTTCACATGTCTGCATGTATTTATACATAAAATGGTCACACACAGCATGAAAAGGAACATTTTTTATTTAGAGAAACGTAGGCGTGCGAATACTGAGTGTAACTAAACTGACCCCATGTCCTTTCAGGGTTAGTCTGGCGGGGGGACAAATATATCCTTTTCTTGTTTAAAGCTACTCCAGATCCCTTTCCTCCTTTTAAAAACCCTAAAAAATAATTCCAACTCACATATCCTGCTAAGAGAATCTAAAAACCAGCAGGGCAGAAGGAACTTGCAAAGATACACTAAATCTGATCTGTTGTCATTAAAAATACTCCAGTTGTGCTTTCAATTTGTCAGGAAGGCTTATATTTGGAATTTTCATTCAGTCTTCTGCAGACTGAGTGAGGAACAGTCAGAAATGGTCACTGCCTGAAAAAACTTGCAGATTAAAAATAGACAATCATATCAGACAGGGAAATATTTAACCCCATAAACTTCTTTCATCTTTTCCCAACATTCTCCTCTGCCCCATCAAAACGTGGATAGTCAGGAACACAAGGAACAACAGAGAAATATTCAACACACTTCTGTGTCCAGTGTCCAAGAAAAGGCCAATTACATATTTACTGACTTCAGTGTTCTAATAAATTCTAACAGCTCCCATTTTAGTAAATGATACTGTGATTTATTCATTTGTGTATCTGTGGAAATTTCAAAAGACAAGTTACTTTACAGTAAAGGTGATTTGGATGGTCAAACTCCCGTTGTATTTTAAAGTACTACTTAGCAGCAATTCTTATGCCTCTGCAGTGGCAAGAACTTCAACTTGAGCCCCTCATGCTGGCCTGACAGCAATGCATTGCTGGATTTTTAATACTGAGAGTGTTTAAGTGCAACATTCTCTCGGTCAAAAATCAGCCTCACACCAAAACCAAGCTGTTCTGTACTTCACACACCACTTCACAGCCCCAAAGCACGTCCTGCCATGTTTCCAGTCCCTGCCATGGCAGCCCTCCCAAAAAACAGAAGAGAGGGAGAACTCTTGTGTTGTTAAAATCTTGCAGAAAAACAAAATCTTTCAAAAGTAAAGGGATCTTTTGTCTAATAAATAGTCTGCTATCTGAAATCTTTGGAAATGTCAAGAGGATTTTTCAGACAGGATCCGCAACGTTGACAAACGGGGACATAACCTACTTTATTTCCAGTATTTCTGGCTACTTGCTAATAAAAGAACATGCAAGTCTTGGCGTTCTCAGGACATGTCGAATTTTAATGTCTTGGTGGGATTTTCTCAAGCTAAAAATTAAAATCTTATTTTAGCAACAGTTCACATCAATTATACTTGAATTGCAGTTCTCAGTGTCAAAACAGGACAAAACCACAACTATGTGGGAATTTCAGAAAAAAAAAAAACAAATCCAAGCATGATAAAGAAACTATGTGAGTTATTTCTTCTTAGCCTATCCCAGAAAGGACTATAAATTTCTCGGCACAACACTGTTCTGTCTGCTGAGGAGTCACTAAAAGGCACGAACATATATATCTTTATTTATATGATTAAAAGTAATGCACGTAACATCAGTACAGTCACAAAGAAAGGTTCAAACTGGAAACTCCACATAAAGAGGGAATTAAACAAGCCCAAAAGAAAAGAACTGTTGTATAAAATGTTCAGAGATAGTAACATGTTTGTAGTGCAGCTTCTCACCCTCCACCTGCACATGCCCTGGACAGAGATTGTCTCCTGCAGTGACCTGTATCAAGCTTTAGGTGCAGTAATGCTTTGTCTTCGCTTCAGCTTTCTCAAAAATAATTTGGATATTTCTGTCCTTCCTGGAGATGCTCATCTCCAAAGCACTTGCTATCAAGAGAGCATGAAAGTCCACAAGTTTAATCAGTGCCCATTAAAGCTGCCAGACTATTGGGCTGTATCCACATCCCCTCCCTGGCAGGGGCTGGGAGGGAGTGTCAGTCCTAGATCCCTGAAAATCAACCCCTTCACCAATTCTCTTCTCACATCCCAGTGAATGTATTTGGTACAATTTAAAATTAAACACTTCTTTACTCTTCAGGTTTTTACACAACAGATTCATTTGCATTCACAGGAGCTTCCCATGAGGAGAGACCTGTTTGTTTTCTCTTTTTACAGCAGAATCTCAGAATTCTGGATTGTGCTAAGGCTGCAGCTTGGAAACAACATTTCTGTCTCCTCTCAAGCACTGACTAGTCCCATGTTCTCCAAGGACCAGTTTTAGGCAAACTGCTTACACTGATAACAACCTCCCCAAAGACCAACACATTTCCATTTCAATGCCACTGCAACTTAATTCCCCATCTGGGGTGTCCCTTCCAGCACACATCAGCACTGTTTATCCATGTCCTAACGTGCTGTGAGTTGTGTTTTCTCCCTGTAGAAGCAGCAATAAATTCCAAGTCGTGAGCAAGTTGCTGTTACTCTGGGGAAACAAAAATTGTACCAACAGAAATCCCACAGAGGATTTTTTGTCTCGTTGAAGTGTCTTACATTAAATGTTTTGCAGTTGCTCCCCGTGAGTCCAACTCCCAGCAGTACAAGTGGGATGTGCTGTAGAGCCTGAAGACTGGGTAAACAGAGATGCTTTTGGAAGTAGACAGTTTACACTGAGAATATTACAGATGGTTACATAAATTAAATATTAAATATTTTTTCTACATAAGTTAAATATTAAAATCTGGCTCTCCTCTCTTTGTTCTTCTCTGTGCTCAAAAGGGCAATTATTCTTCTGAAACCTACCTGAAGCAGGGAGGTCCAAGACTTCTTCCTAAATCACCTGGAGTGAAAATAGGGAAAGTACTTCTCCTAAAAGCAGAAATGTCACTAGTCACTCACCAGAGGACATGGGCCAAGGAACATGTGTGTGTGTAATTTGTGGCTTATTTCTATGCTGGACCTTATTACGTGGACCTTAATGCCTTATTTTTATGTGTTTGGACTCTCATGCATGAGCTGTGGATATCCTTCAGGAGATCTGCAAGGCTTCCAAGAGTGACTCCCCACAATGACTCTTTTACCATCGTGATTCCTCCAGGGCTAAACTCCGAAATCCACATTCCTCTTCCAAGAAACACCCATCTATAAATGGAAGATTTCCCTGACACACATCCTGCCATGAGCTCAAAGACACCCTTTGCCTATCAGCAGCTTGTTCAGCTTCTGACACAGGGTATAAATCTGTAAAGGGCATTCAAGTCTGAACCCCAAAATCTTGATAGTCAAAATGTTAATGGAGAAAAAGAAAGAACTGAAGTCCCTTATGGATTCCAATTCCTCAACAGAATAGATGTAACAGAGATGGTGTCTCCTTGGAATAAAACTAACACATAATGAAAACACACTCTTCCAAACATATGCCAAGACTCTACTGGAGATAAAAGAAAAATCAGCGAGATCCTCCTCAACATCAATCTGGGGTATAATAAACATCCTAATGGTCCAGAGACTGAATCAAAACAGAGCAAACACTAAAAATATTTATCATTTATTCTGCAGAAAAACTCAGAAAGTTCTCTGCAGGAAGTTCCCACACAACCTACTCCCACCTGAAATGTGAATGCCTCATTCCCAGTAGGCACATTAATTCCTCAAAAAGTTCTTGACCACCTTGGAAGTTTTAACCGTCAATGGGATGAGTTTGACCTCCTGGGTTGTGTAAGCCACAAGCAACTGGTGCCACTCAAGACTGGAAAACTAATGCCTAAATTAGGGAAGAAATTTTCCTTTCCCCTCCCTCTCTTCAGCTTGTAACAAACTGGACAAAGCAATCTGGGCACAGTGGTTTCTTTACTGTCACCCAGTGGCAAACTGCAAACTCCTGAGTGGATTTAGAAGAAAACCAGCTTCGATATCCTTGAATCAAAAGTAACTTCTTAACTCTGGCACAACATGAATCTCAGTATGTCCTGGACATAGGGGCATCTATCAGTAGCTCTCAAAAGATTTTTCCTGCCTTGGTTGTCTTTACAGCCACTGGCTGTTTGGAACAGTTGGGAATACCAAACATAACTGAATTCCTGAGAGACTAAGACAAGTCAACTGGAAAGGAATGAGGTCTTGGTAATGCCTACATACAAGACCTGCTCTCCTTTCCTGACCTCTGGCTTCCTGGGGAATAAAGCATCAATTCTTGTTTTCAAGGAATTCAATGTCTTGGGTTAAAGATCCCTAGAAGACCATTTCACGTTCTGTGAGACAAACACAACCGGCAATTTTGGTGTCTAAAATAAAATTAATTCACTTGTAAGATTTTCCTGGAGACCAGTTCTAGACAGTGCAGAGAACTCTTCCAGAGACCACAGACTATTTGTCACCATCTGCTTTAAATGGAGAGCTCATTTATCCAAATGTACCTTCCACAACACACCCAAGGCACCTGCATGGATACAGGTACGTTTTGTAAATACGTACAACATGAAAGACTTCCAAACTGAAACATCCCTTGAAATATGCTTGAGATCAAACACGAGTGATGTCTGTCACAACCCACACCAGCACTGTAAATTATCCACCTGTCCCACGAGGCTCAGGAACTCACAGGCTCCCCAGGAGCCTGCACAGAGTAACCTGCTACTGCCACCTTCTACTGCCACCTTCTGCTCCACCTGGAGCCATGAGCCTCAAGTAGGAGAATTTTAACACAGAACTTGAATTTTGACAAGTGGGAAGCCAGAGCTGAACCGAAAAACATACACCAGGGGCACTGACAACAAGGAAATATGGAATTGCAGAGAAACGGCTTTGGAAGATCCCATTACCAATGATTTCTTCTTCCTCCTTCTGGTGATGTTCAGAGCTCTTCCTCACCTCACAGAGCTCTCCTTGTACTTCTTCCCACTAACACGTGTCATTATTCCTCCACTGCAGGACTGCTTACAACTCTTAGCACAGTCAGGGCCCTTAGATGGCTGATTATCCCTTTTTCAGGGGTGGAGCATCCACAGATCCATCTCCTTTAGAACAAACTGGCAAACTCCAGACTGGCAGAGAATTTTATCCACAACTTCCCACACATAAACACTCAACTGGATATAATGAGATTCACCAAAGGTCACAGATGCTCAAGATATCTGCAATACAGGACTCACTAGCTGAACGCTTAATTCAAAACCTGCTTCCAAACCCACATTTAGTGGTGACTCCTGCGTTCAGTAAATTTTCTCATTTCACAGAAATGACCACATTTAGCAAGCCGCAGTAAAAAAAGAAAACAATGAGAAGGAATTAAGAAGCACTCTGAAACAAAGGATTACCAGGAATCGTTCCTCTTTCTCCAGCCAGCGCTGATCTTCTTCCATCTCTTGTTGCTGTCGTATCAACCTCTCCTCCATGAGGTGTGTGGGTAGAACTTGGCTCATCCCTCGTATGTCCATAGTGCCCGAATCCTACAATCCAGGGTTAAGTTTACTCAGTCTCACAACTTAAAATTTGTATAAACAGCTGCAAGAACTTATAGCTTATAAAAGAACAGATTTTTAGAAGCCCAAATGTGCAACAGCAGCCAAACAGAGTTCCTCGAACTCCTCATAAACTGAAGCAGAGCAGCAGAAGAAACGCTTTCCAACTCCAAACATTTTATCTGCCTCGGTCCTAAGTCACTGCAAACAAACAGATTTGAAAGATTCTGTTCTGGTTTTCAGAAACATTGTTGCTTCTTGTATTGCACTTCATTTGAGTTGGACAACAAAACCAGATTTATCAATTTTGTTTTCTTGGTTTGAGCAATAATGTAACCACCCAGTTGTTAGAAGCTGCAAGATACGTTGTTTGTTTTTTTTTTTTACTCAAAATAAATATGCTGTTCAACCTTAGCCAACACTTGCAAAGCATGTCACAAAAACATTTTTTAATAAATTTTTGAGCAAATATTTATGCCTGTCTTAAGCTTACAAATACTCCACATACCATATCCCACTGTTGCCTGGAAATCATTAGCAAATAGTGCATAAATTAGTGTTTTTAAAAAAACCAAGGGGAATTTGGTAACAAACTTCCCTGTATTTAACAGGTAAGTCTCAGGTATCACTTAAATGTTTATCAGAAGAACAGGGAATAGAGCTGGTTAGAGAAGGAATGGATTTAAGACAGAAGCTTGCATAAAGTGAATCTCTGTGGAAGGAAAAAAATGGAATGCAAATGTATTTAACACTGGAGAAAGGAAAAGAAATGACAGAAGGTTAAAAAGGGAATTAATTCGATGTTCCTTTCAGCAGCTCTGTGCCATCACAAGGGGCTGAAGAGCACCCAAAAGGAATAAAACTCAGGAAGAAGAGCTTTGCAGACTATTTCATTTTCCATTCTGGATAAGTTACAGAGAAGCCTCAGATCCTTCATCTGAGCTGGGTATCTCCCATGAGGGGTATTTTTATACAGTAATGATATTATGTATTTTACGTGAAACGTTCCCATCTCTATCAACAGCACTAAGTTCCAGTAAAGCCTTCTTTTAACTAACACCAAATATTTGCTATCAGTCAGTTAAGATAATAAGTAGTTACAACAAGTAACAATCAAGAATTTGTGTTGACACTTCATGCCCAGCCTCACACAGAAGGATTTGTTTCAAAAGGAACAGAATTCAGTCCTGACTCCCAGCCCACCGAAGTGAGGCAATTTTAAAAAGCACCAGAGAAACACTTAAGTTTCCTACAACAGATCTACCTAAATAATAACAGTAATACAATTTGTAATAATAAAAATTGTATTTAACTGTAAAGAACACAAAACCAGACGTGCCAGTTCACAATACCTCCATGTTTGGTTGCCACACTGATATTTCCTGAGGCCGATGGTTCCAGGAATCTGCTTGATCCAAGAGAGAAGCTTGCCCAGGATAAATGCTGCCTGCCATGGCTGGTATCCCATGAGAACCAGGGTAGCCAGACACCTTTGGGGGGGGGGGAAACCCCACGCAAAGAAAAACAGGAAAAACCGGAGATATTAATAAGACCTGTGCTTCCCCATAATTAGTAGCTACGTCCCCCCCACGACAGTAAAAATGAAAGCACAGAAATGACTCAATTCAGTCACTGAGAGGAAAGAGGGGAAGCAACATCAGAAGAAGGAAGCTGAGCCAAAACATGACAAAACCCCTCTTTTTTTAGTCTTTGATGATGCCTATCTATTTTAGAATACCTATATATATTAATATATAGAAATATAACTTTTGGGGATAACTATAACTATTTGAGGGTGCCTATCAAACCAGCAGCATTAGAGTGTGTTCTAACCTCTTCAGTCAAGAAGATCAAAGTCCTCTGAGAACAAAACTAAATCTATAGATACATATGTAAGAGCTACACACGCAGAGCTCGTGTTCCAGTTAATAGGAGCCTGCAAACATCACCCTACAGAGCCCCATAAAAATGTACCTCCTGCTGTATGTTACAGGCTTAAGACTTGAGTGACACCATGTAATTAGTGTGCTTAACTGCATGGCCTGGGAAGCTCTCCACAGGAAAATCCAAGTCGTTTTAATGAGTCCGAAGTACTTATTAAACCAAGGAAAACCTCCCCCTCTCCATGAAAAAAACCCTTGACCAAGATGCCTGTAAACAGTTGTAGCCTTGAACTAACCTAAAATTGACTCAAAGTCCTTTAATGAAAAACTTTTGTTTTAAATTTCTTCAGCAGTGTTAGGAAGAAAAGCAAAACCTCTGAGGATACAAAAGGTAGAGCAGCTATCAGGCAACAGAAAATAAAATATGAATGATCCCAAGGAAAGTCCCCCATTTTATAAGGCAAGTAATTTCATAGCTCAGCACAAATGTTAACATGAACACCACATTCCTTCAATAAATATGGAAATGGCTGATGTGTTTTACTGCAGTTTCAGGAATCTGAACACCACATCAGATATGGAAATATCTGCCATCTGCAGTAAACCTACTAGGCTCAGTTTGTGGTTGTTTTTTTTTTCTGATGCAAAACAAAACTCATTGAACAGAACTGGATTAAAATAAACCACATAAGAAGTGAATCAATCCCACCAGCTGCAACTGAGATAGAAAGCCCCATTTGAAAAAAAACAAAAAACGTTCACAGGATTAAATGCAGTACCTGGTAATGATTTGGCTGTACCATATGCTGTGGACTTGGATAAAACCCTTCACTGGATCTGGGACTGGGGTAACCAGGTCTACTGGGCTGCAAACATAAAGGAATTTTTGGAGTCTTTAGAAACAGAAAACTAAAACCAGAAAATTACTTTTCAGTGAGACAAACATTTACAGGTGGTGATCCCAAAAACAAACTCAAAAAATCCCCCCTAAAACAGATTTTCTACAACTACTACCACTTTTTTAAAACAACTGAAATTAAGGTTTCCTCCATTTTTGCCTGGAAATTGATGCAGCTCAGTTGTTTGCTTGGTACATCATAAATAATGCTTGCTCTGTGAATTCTTTGTTCATTTAATTGCTTGCACTAAGTGACCCGCTCTGTGCTGTTCAGACAGGACATCAGCTAAGAACATAATTCTTAAACCCAAGTTTCCAGGTGCAAATAGAGCATTGTTTCCAAAATTTTGCTGTTAACTTGTGGCTTTTGTGACTGTTCCCAAAAGTAAATTCTTTTGCTTCAGTCAGAATAACACAAACCAAACTGGTTTGTTTACCATGTGGTTTTCTGAGGTATAAAGTTAGTTCTGATAGTTAACTTCTCTGTAACTAATTGCCTCAACAAGGAAGGTGCTTTTGATCAGATTCAGAACCTCCAAAGGTATCTTTGAGGTTTGGTTTGTTTTTTTTTTTTTTGATAAGGAACAGTGCTGCTAGTTGTTTCATGAGGAGAATTAAACAAAGAGGAGGAAAAAACCCCAAACCTCATCATTCTGCAAAGGGCTCCTTCAGACCACATTACTTTGATGTTGTAGAATTTATCATTACTTTATGAAAAAAGTCATTATCATTCTGGAGCAGGATGTTTTCTGTCTCAGGTTTCTAACAGAAATATCACTGTGAGATAAAAGTAATTTCATAGTATGGACTGTGATAGCTGTGAATTATTTGAGAATGTGTGCAAGGCTACAAATAAAATAGAGTTTAAGACCTATAACAACATGAAACTTTTATAATGAATCTTGGGAAGAAGAAAAAAATTAGTTGTCAGCATTAGAAGATTAATAATAATTAAGAAGTGTCATGGTCTACCACTTTTCAGCCTCTGGGGGAAAAAACAAGGTCCAAACCACCACAAGAAGACACTTAAAAAATCTCCTTTCTACAAAATTCAACTTGTTCCAATGCCATTATTATGCACATCCATATTTCACACAAAAATAGCGTATAAAAAACCTAACCAACACCTGCATTACAAACACAGTGAGGACACAGTGACCCCCTCTAAAGAAACATGCAGTGGCAGAATTAACTGCAGTTTTAACACTCTTTTGGTCCAGTGTTTCGCTTTATACATCACACACAAAGCTCTAATGATTATAATTTCACATATAGTGCAGCTCACATATTACATTGGTAAAGGGAACTTATTCTACCTGGATTAGCCCCAAAACTTCAAGACTAAACAAATTCTTCAAACAAGGCTGTAATAATCAAGCAGCATATTGTTCCAATTTATGGAACAATTTATCTGCTTCTGTAACTTGGAACATTGTCTATTTAGATAAACACCAAATCCTGCTAATTCATCTCAGATGTCTGAACAGGTCTGAAATGAAAGCAACAATTTCAATGCTCTTATTCCTGGGGTGTCACAAAGTTATCAAAATGCAGAACTAAGCTGGAAATCTACCAGGCAACAACCTGGAATGGGGAAACAAAAGATAATAAAAATAAGTTGCCTTCCTGTGAGTGTTGGGGAGTGTGTGCAGCAGAAGGTCCTGGAATCATTAGCAGCTCCAGAGCCTGTGTATAAAGCTCCAGGAATTCACCACAAACTGATCAGGACACAGACAATATTCCACATTACAGTGGTGACTGCACAGAATTAAATTCTTCAAAATACAGGCTCGAGCCTTCAAAATAATCAGCAAAAATAACTCTGAGGAGAAGCAGACAAGTCACTGAGAGGGGAGAGTGCTCAGGAACTGGTGGGGTTGGACTCCCACAGCTGCATAACACATCAGTGACATCCAAACAGGACAGTAATGAAACATAACGAAGTGGAAACTAAACCACATAAGTTCCTTGGCAGCAAACCCCTAATTTTTCTGTCCAGAAGAAGGAAAATACAATTAGCTGACTTCTATCATTTCACCAATGTGTTATAAATAAACTTCACAGTGGCCCGAGGGCTCACTAGCCAGCGTAGAGTGCTGCAAGAAAGAAAAAAAGAGAAAAGGCCAGGAAATAATTTTGTGGCAACTATGGTTGCCTTTTACAAGTCAAACAACAAGAAATAAAAATCATTAGTGAAATATCATGGCATGGATCAGTTCTAATCACAGCTTAAGCAGAACTGGGTCATTTCAGGATTCACAAATGATGACAAATCTGGCCAGAATGTTGTGGTTTGAACCAACCCATCAGAGGAGGCTTTGAAGAAATAAATGGAATAAAAAGAGGGATTCTGTTTGTTTTTTTTTAAATACACGTAATTTGCAGTCTTAGCTACCTTGGGAGGAGCTTCATCTGATCCTCCTGAGTCCCAGGATACTGTGACTTGTCGCCTGGATTCCATTCTCATTCGTTCTTCTTGCTGCAGCTTCTCTTCCTCCAGTATTGTACTAAGAAAAACATATCGTAATTAAGTAAAACTCCAGTTCAGCGATGAACAAACCTCTCCCCAGAGCTCCTGCATTTTTCAGACTGATAAACACTACTTAACAAAGTGACTGAGCACTGAAAAACCACCTTCTTTCACATCCACTAGTTCAGTTTCTGAAAACCAGCGTCAGGAAGAAATCTTTCTGTAGGATTACCAGGGCGCTTTTGAAAACAGAAGCAGCATCAAATTTTCAGAAAGCTGTGGTTCATCTTGCACAAAATTGGTTTTGCATAACAGTTCTTTTTATGTGCAATTAGACAGAGAAATCCTCAAAGACAATCAATCAAGCACTTACTTGCATGAAAGCTTATTCTTCATAAGAAAATATGCTACTGAACTGCTGCAAAGGTTCAAAACAAATCGAAAATGTTCTTTACTGAAACTCAAGAGCTTCAGATCACTGGGATTTTTTTTTTTTCCTTTTTGAACAAAGCAATCAAAAACCATTTTAAATACTTCTGCTCTCACGCTTTAGCCCAGCCAGGAACACATTCAGCAAAGCAATTTAGCAAAACAGAAAGATCTGACAGCATTCACTCAGCTTCTAAGCATTCAGGTCAAAAGGCTGCATTTTCACAAAGTACAAGACAGTAGTAAAACCAGTTTGCTACTTACCACTGTTCTGACTATTACAAAGCCTGTTTGAAGCTGAACGTGCTCCTGCTGCCCCCACATCCAGCCTCCTCCCAGCTCTGCTATGTGGCTTATTAATGTTGGATATTTGCCATTTGAAAAATACTCAGAATGAAGCTTTGAAAGAGGGAGCTGCCAATTCCTTGGAGCTGCGCGCTACAGGGACAGTCTGGAGATGTGAGCGGGGCAGATTATTTCCATATCGCCATCCCCAGTGTAAAGATAATCCTGTGAAGGAGCTATTCCCAGCTCCTTTATCACTCAGGAGTTTCCAGAAACAAAGCTAGGTTCTGAGTTTATAATCTCCTGTTCAGTCTGCTAACAACCACCCAGAATTACTCATGCAGGGGATGAGATCAACTCCAGCAATCTATTCTCATCGTGGAACTTTCAGTGCTTATTTCAAGAATAAATTCCTGCTGGAGATGAGAACTTTGCTTTTCCTTACTCAGCCAAAAAAAAAAAACCAACCAAACGATGCCACTTCTAAAAAGCAGAGAAGTCATCTCGTCTCACTGCAGCTAAATCAAGTTTATAAGTATTGCTGCAATTTCAATCCATCATTGCTGAAGCAACACAAGAATGTGGAACAAAAACAAAATCAGACAAGTTATTTGCAAAAGTCATCCTACTGGAAATACCACAGAAACACAACTACAGCCCAACAGAAGGAATAAAGAGAGAATCTTTCTATTTTACCTCTCTTTTGCTTCAGAATAAGGAAAATGCAAGATTTCATACTTGAACCCATGAAGAACTAGCAAAACCCCCACTGCTTTAAAGCCAAGTCACACTTCAGATATCCAGCATAAGTTTTTATGTAAGAAACCAGCCAACACACATCCACAACCATGAACCACGATTACCATCTTTCAAGGAATACATCCAAATTAAAAAGACCCAAAACAAAACAACACCAGAAAATCTGCCCAGATTAATGAATAAAGCACGAATAAACTATAGATTTTTAACCAAGCTGTTGATACAGCAATTGCTCTAATCTGAGCAGAAGAACAGACCAGAGTTGGCTACTAGCAGCTGACTAAATTTAGAGATGGCTTATTGACAATTTGGGGCCATGGGTGGAATTTGTCACAGCACAGTCCTATTCTTCCACAGAAAGGACTAAAACCCAATACCCCTCTCTGCCTTGCTATCAAAGCCATTTTATCTGTGATGCCACAGCATTCAACACCACCAAGTTAAATCCTTATGACTGGAAATTGCAAACTTCTATTGAAGTGACTTGGTTTTCATAACAGGGGCTCTTTTTGCCTTACAACCCCAACTCATCCCACCCTGCTCTCCCGTCGCCTGTACCAACAGGAGGTTCTTTCCCAGCAGCCGAGAGGTCTCAGGCTGAATCTGTACTTGGATGCCCTTGATTCTGCTGACAAGAATATAAAGTAGAAATGCCTCAGAGAAGCATTACTTGAAAAAACCACAAAGAATATAAATGACTCACAGAAAGGTCTTTGTTTTCACAAAGGGGAGACCGATCCGTGCATGGAGTCAGAGTGTGCCAAGAGATATTTTTGACGTTTCCTCAGTGCAGCTGCTCAAGTTCTCTGAACAGTTTATTAGAATATGCAGAAGGTCAGGAAAAGTCAGATCTAGGCATATTTTCCCAAACTGCACATATTTTTAGCAGCAACGAGGAGCAAGCAGAGAATTCCATCCCTATGGTTTCCCTAGCAAACCCTGAGGTAGGACAGACAAACTCAGCTCAGCTTCTGGGCGAGGTGAGGGCGGATGAAAAATCCCAATTATTACAAGTCCACGTAATTGATAAACTTATTTAATTTACAAAGGACTTTTTACAGAAATTGGCCTGTGACTGAAAAGGAAACACTTACTGGGAGCCTCAGTGTAGGAATATTTTAAATACTGAACTGTATCCTCACATTCCAAAAGGCCCAGCAGCACCAGTGTGATGTGGGAATCTACAGTAAGTGCTGACCCCAAAAAAGCAGCTTCTTCCTTTCTCTCTGTGATCTCCAGCCACCAGAAATGCCACATTGGATGCAGATGAAAGTATTTTCACATCCTGTTCTAATATGAAAGCACTTGTATATTAATTACACATTATTCCTAATGGTCACCATCAAGGAGCAATAATGAAGCATTTTGCAGCCTCCAACATGTATTTCAAGTATGTGCTATAGTATTTTTTTGTCAGGATGCCACAAAAGAAGAGGATTCAAACCGCCCTCACTCTTCCCGGTTTTTTTTCCTTTTATTTATAAGCAACGTTTCAAGATCTACATCAAATACAGTGACAAAAAGGTTCAAGTTAAGTTCTCAGCAGCTAATTATCTCATTGTTGACATAAAAACAGACCTTAAAAGCATAGAATCAGTCTTTTTTTTCCCAGCTGTATTCAAAGTGAACTGCAGCCCAAGGATGCCAGTGGGGTCATGCACTCTCTTAAAACCTGTGACCAACAACCTCAGCAATGACACAACTGCTGGTTATTTTGTGATTTGTAGCAGAAAGGATTAGTGAGAGGTACTTTAAACAAAATTCGTTCCATGATTCAGTGCAAATGTCATAAAATTACATTAATTTGAAAGCTCAAAATTAAGATCCTTTTATAATATTTAACACGTAGTGCAAGACAAAAAATCTGTTCTACACAAAAACAAGGTGACACGATTCCCAATTAAAAATATCCCATATTCTAACTCTGACCAAGTCAGTGAGAGCCACAGGAGAGCAGGATTGCACCTCACTGTCCTGACCTAATCTGACTTTTAACCCCTCCCCACCACTTGAAAAAGGGACTTGGAATCTGAGGAGGAATTAAATTTGGAAATCCATAACCCACCCATTTGTTTCTGTGTTTGCTGGGAAGACTGACTCAACCCTGTCCACTTAAGACAGATCAAATGCTATAAAAATTACTACCCTAATACCACTACATAAATTCATATGTAATAACAAATAACAGTATATAAATTGTACAGAAATCAGCACCTTTGCATTGCACAATCAGCTGCAAATACAATTTGTGCAAAGCAGCTGTTACTATGAAACGGGGAAAGCACCAAATAACAGAGACCACATGAAATGCTTATGGTCCCATCAGTGCTATTTCAGATGCAGGAGTTTTTTCCCAAAGCCAGGGACTCTTCTCTCATTAAACCAGAGAGGAATGCTGCAGTGCTGTAGCACTGGCTCCAAGCAAACATCCAGTCTGCTCTCAGCTTGAACAGACTACCCTGGACAGGATCCAGAATGTGCAGCAGCAACACCACAGGAAAGGCCACCAGGGAAATGGCTTGTTTTTGCAAGTTCATGGGAATCTGAGTTTTGAAACCCAACCTTTCCTAGCTGCCTGAGATTGCCTCATCATCAGGGAATTGGCAACCTTTCCAGCAAGAGGCTAAGTCTGTCTGTGAGCGGCACAAAGCAGCCCCAAGGACAACCGCGCTGCCTAACTTTGGGAAATAAAGGTCACCAGTTTGGAGTGGCAGAAAGCTCTGCTTTAGTGGGAACAGAGTAAAAAATGGATTTTAGGGTTGCAATGGCCCCAGGAGAGACGCTGTCCTCTAAGCAATGCTTCAAATCTCCCAGTATGAGTAGAGAAGCAAAAACCCCTCCACACTCGGTGTATTTTCCAGCTGAGTGAGAGAATGGTTTAGCTTGGAAGGGGCTGCTGGAGGTGTGGAATCCAATCTCCTGGTGAAGCTGGGCTTCATGCACAGTAAGGGCCAGCTCCTCAGAGCCTTTTGCAGTCAAAGTTTGAGAGTCTGCCAGCATGGAAATTCCAGAGTCTTTCTGCATGGCCTGTTTCAGAGCTCACCGATGGGACATATTTTGGTGTGTAACCAAAGGAGACCCTGACTTTGTCACATGTCCTGACTGCTGGTTCTGAGGAGAGCCAAGCTCCTGAGCACACTCTGGATTTACTCATCCTCTTACTTTCCCGGTGAGATACTCTCCCTGCTTGGGTTTACACATCACTGCCATCTTCCCAGTAACATTTTTCAGGGCTTCATTCTCACCTGTGCCAACCAGCTTTAAGTTATCAGTACAACCTGACTGCAAATTGACAAGAATCCTATTCTTCCAGAAACAAAACAAAAGAGAAAAATCAAGTGAACTGCCAATTTCCACCTATTCCCCACACATCATTTCCTTGCAATCCCTACCCAGCCCTGCCATTCCTTACTTTGTGGTTAACTCCACGCAGTCAAGAGGATAATGGTAAGTTATCTACGATAAGGGAGAAGTCTTCTTCTAGCTCTGTGAATTATAAGTCTACACAGGAGCTCCCAGACTAAAAGATGATAAAACTGTATGAAATTTTAAGAAATAGGAAAAAAACTTAAAGGTATTTAAGTTATCCACATAGCAACTCTGAAACAGCATCATAATTATATTCAAATTGTCCCTTATTTTAACCATCAGAGAATTATCTTGAACTATGAACATCCAGTGACAGCAAAGAATGATATTATGAAAATAAAACATGTCACAAAGCACAACTTAGAAACAAGACGTAAAATAAAACTGAAGAATCTGCCACTGAATTAAATAAATCCAAGAGCGGACTGTCAATGTACAATACCTGTGCATTGTTTGAACCCTGTATTGACTCACGCAAAATACATACTCAGCCCTCATAAAATCCGGAAGTCACAACATTTGTGACCCAATTTGGTCACAAATATCAAATCTGTCTGTACGTTATCTCAGTGAGGTTTCAAAGTTTAAACATCGCTCCCACTTTGGGGCTGACGAAACGGAGATACGGACACTGGAATATATTTATTATTGCAGATTAAACTAAGGTGTGAATTTAGACTGGTCTCCAAGCTGTGTGCTCACATTCATTCCAAGACAAACAAAAGGTAGTCTATATCCTGGTTTACAAAGGGCAAAAGAATTTCTAGTCAATGATGCTGCATTTATTGCAGGCTTTGTAACTGCCCTGTGACAGCTGTGTCTGTGCAACCACTGTGCTACATGCTATGAAAATAACTTCCAAGAGCACTCACCTGATGCTTCAGTTATTTAAGAAAAGATACATTTTTACCCCAAATGTCCACAACATGTTTGTCTGGATAATTACTCTAAATTCTTTCTACCTGTCTCCCCAAAGATGGTAGCTAAAGTTATAAACAAATTGCTAGTAAAATGTGAAGTTTTTCTTGGGAGAGAAAGAAGGTGATTCGTACTTCCAGTTATCTGAATTTACTGCCGAATCTAATCTTCTCTAGCAGATAAGGTCCAGTTTTCCAAAAGACTAACAACAACCTGGCCTTCTGAAGATAAAACTTAACACACCATGTCTCGTGTTTTCCACAGAGAGAAAATACCATAACAGAAGATAAAGTGAAAATAAATATTTCTGAACAAGGAAAACAACCTTTCAGAAGTAAAACCCTACCTGAGTTGTGCTTTAAGTTCAGTAAACCTGGGTCTCCTGCTGGGGTCGTAGGCCCAGCACTTGGTCATAAGGCTGTAGAGGGTGGGAGGGCAGTTTGGAGGCATTGGGAGCCGCTCACCGTTCTCGATCCGCCCAATCACATCATTGTTCTTCACTCCCTGGAAGGGCTTTACCCCGTGCATGAGGATCTCCCACATACACACACCTGAGAAACACACACAAAGCAACGTTTTCCCCACTGCCAGCAAACGACAAGACCTGTTAAAGAAAGAAACAACCCCCAATTTTGTACTAACACTGCGATTTATTCCGAAGTGTGCAGCCAGGGAATAGGTTTGGACTTACCAGCTGGCAGCAGAGGAGTGATCACTCACACGGCACCAACCTCACCTACTGATGAGGCAGCACGACCCACAGCCTGGCCTCCCACTGCACTGCCTTTTACCTTTACCTGCTCTAAGTCACAGGGGTTGCTCATATTCAAATCTTTCATACGAGGTGGAATGAGCTGTGTTTGCTTTTCCCTTTGGCTCGTTCCAACTGGCCTGTTTCGACACGTAGGGTGTATTTTCACTTTGAGGGTGTTTTTAACGCTGGCATCGATCCAGATTTTTTTGCGCTGAAACTATGTAATAAACCTCTTTCTACTGAAACAGCGTTAAAAGCACAAAGGGAAACATGGTCTGTTGCTTTAGGATTGGCCAAGATTTTACATTAGAATTCATTTCTCTAACTCTGACTGTACTAGAGTTTTCTTCAAACTATAATATACCCCTCAATTAACAACATTTTAATTTGTAAAAAAGGTGAACTCTTGCTTGACTTTCCTTGCTCTGATTTCAAGTCTCATCACCTTTGTTCCCTAAAACAGCCCATGTTCCATCTGCCCAGACCAGTTGTATGAACCAGTTTGAGCACAGGTGATCAGATACATAAAAAACCTCATATATTTAGGAAAAAAGATCAAAGCTTCAGGATATGCCTATTTAGCCTCATTTTTACTCAGTGTCTGATCATACTCTGTAAACTGACAGGAGCTATGAAAGACAAATTAAGTGGGAATCTGGCATTAAAGATCTAGAAACAGGGTATTACATACGATGAGTTATGCATTAAGCAAGGTGTATCACCATAAAACTCAAAATGCAAAATAGAAACAGCAATGACAATGGTGTAACACAAAAAAAAAAGAAAAACAAAAGCAAACCTCCAAAATACAACCAAGGGAAAAAAATCATCTCCTTTTTAACTGTGAAATAATTTCCCTGTACTTTCATTTCTGTCAGCTTCTTACTAGAGGTAAAAAGGCACATGAAACTTCAGGCTTACTGAGTAGAAAAAGGAAAAAAAATAAATACAAAGATGGAAAATATGCTGGAAGAAACTGGATTTTCAGAAAGTACAGTAAACATTGTGCCAAATATCTGGAAATTATTCATTTTTAGTAGTTAAAATGGAACACTGAACTTCTCCAACAAGACATTAAAGAATCCCCACCGTGTGGTGTTCACTTACCAAACATCCACACATCACTAGCTGAGGTAAACCGTCGGAAGTTGATTGACTCTGGAGCCATCCATTTGATAGGTAATTTTCCTTTGGAAGCTACAGGGGAGGCAAGAGAAGGCAGGCTGTTATCTCTACTACTGAGCTCAAACACAGATTTTGTTCTCAGTGAAACAATTCACATGTAAACCCCATCTCCAGTGAAGCACTTCAACTATCGATAAATAAAGTTGTTTGGCTTTACCTAAAACAGAAAAAAGAACCAACAAAACCCAAAACAACAATAATCCCCCAAACCTCCCAATAAAGGCCTCAACAACAAACCTTAAAAGCACACCAAGAAATGATCATGTCAAAATTATTTCCCCTCTCAGCAATTAAAAAATGAAATGTAGCTCAGTGAAATGAGACAAATGAAACAAGGAAATATAACGAAGTGTAAGGGGACAGATAAAGCATATTTTTAAATATATAACTGCAACCAGGAATATCATGAAGATGAGATTTATGAATACGTGCTTTAACAATATAAGCCAGCTTTGAAATGCTACTGTTTAGTACCCAACATGCAATCTCTATTCTCCTGCTGCACTTCCCTTCTATCAGGCACTGCGGGACATCTCTCAGCTGCTGGAGGCACTCAAGATCAGTATTCCACCCAAAATGGGGAAAAACGTAGGCTTCAAAGACATTTTTGTACTGAATCTCCCTAGTTCAGTGGCATCTGAAGTCTGCAGCATAACTGACAGCACAGACTCAACATTTACGTGTACCTACATGTGAACTTGATACTTCTTCTAACTGAAATCAGACCTTGTGATCCTTCTCCTTAAGCACATATGTAGGAATTTACTGCCATTATTAAACTGTTGAGTAACTTGTCTTTTCATACAAATACAACAGCCAGACCAAGGAAATCTGGTTAATTCCTCAATATTGAGAGAGGCAACTGTGTACTAACTGTCCTGCAAGAAGGACCCAGAGTGTCAACTTACCTTTGTAGTAAGTACTGTCTTCCATGTATCGGGATAAACCAAAGTCACCCAATTTCACACAGTCAGTGGTAGACACCAGCACATTTCTAGCAGCAATATCCCTGCCAAAGAGAGGGAACAGTATTTCTAGTAATTTAAAAGCAAAGTGGTGAAGTACCACCTGAAGAAAATTTGCCTCCTGGCCTGCAAAGGTAAAGAAGGGGTTTAAGATCTCAGTCCTGTATGATGTTTCCTAATAAGGAGTTCAGATTTTGGTGATACCACAGGGATTATGGAAAGACTTTGGAATTTCTGTCTTGCAGTTTCCCAGGTGAGACAACTTCCCTTATGTGTGTCTCTGGACTCGATGTCAGCAGAGGTGACTAAGTACTGACAGATTTAACTTTGAGCGGTGATGTCAGTACAGCAAACTGAGCAGTGCTGCTTTCTCCCACTTCATTGCAGTGTCAGTTGTGTTTTGTGAGTTTATTGCTACAGTTTAAATTAACAGCTACTTGGTTGAAATCATATAATCACTTTGGTTGGAAAAGATCATCAAGTTCAACCATTAAACAAACTCTGCCAATGCCACCATTAACCATGTCCCCCAGTGGCACATCTACACATTTTTAAATACCTCCAGGGATGGGGAATCAACCACTGCCCTGGGCAGCCTCTTCCAGGATTTGGCAGCCCTTTTAATTAAGGAATTTTTCCTAATATCCGATCTAAACATCCTCTGGTACAGCCTGAAGCTGTTTCCTCTCGTCCTGTCACTTGTTACCAACCCCCACCTGGCTATGACCTCCTTTTAGGGAGCTGAAGAGGGATAAGGTCTCCCTGAGCCTCCTTTTCTCCAGGCTAAACATCCCCCAGATCCCTCAGCTGCTCCTCATAGGACTTGTGCTTCAGACCCTTCTCCAGCTCCACTACCCTTCCCTGGACACACTCCAGCCCCTCAATGTCTTTCTGGTTGTGAGGGACCCAGAACTGAACCCAGGATTTGAGGTGTGGCCTCACCAGTGCCCAGCCCAGAGGGACAATCCCTGCCCTGGTCCTTCTGCCACACTATTGCTGGTACAGCCCAGGTGCCATTGCCCTTCTTGCCCACCTGGGCACACCCTGGCTCATGTTCAGCCACTGTTGACCAGCACCCCCAGGTCCTTTTGTGGTTGGATTGTTGTGACCCAAGTGCAGGACTTGGCACTTGGTCTTGCTGAACCTCACACTGTTGGCTGTGGCCCTTTGATCCAGCCTGTCCAGATCCCTCTGCAGAGCCTTCCTGCCTTCCAGCAGATCAACACTCCTGCCCAGCTGGGTGTTGTTTGACTGAGGGTGCTCTTGATCCCCTTGTCCAGATGACCGATAAAGACATTAAACAGGACTGAGCCCTGGGGAACATCACTGGTGACCGGACCCCAACTGGGTGTGACACCATTCCCCACCACTCTGAGCCCAGCCATGCAGCCAGTTCCTAACCCAGCAAAGAATTCACTTGTCCAAGCCATGAGCAGCCAGTTAAAATCCAAGTATCCATAACAATCGCATGGGTCTGCTATTTACAATGTTTTTAACATAAATATCTATGCATATAGATATATAGGTATTACTTTATATGTAAGTGGTTGCATACACATTATCACAACATGCATAGAGTTTGACTGTAAGTATTTAAACACAAATAAACAGCTGAAGTTCAAAATTAATGGTACTTAATAAACTGGAGTGCTGTGAACTCTTAATTGTATGCGGTAAGAGGCTGAAGTCAGTCTCTTCTCCCTAGAAAGTTCATGTTCAGATTCAAGGGAATAAAATTCAAAACACACCACAAAGGAAATTTAGGTTCATTTTCTGGTTAAGCAAGTACTTGTATTTTATAAATATTTTGTTTTCCCTCTTCTTTACTTAAGAAGCCATCTGCCCTTGTTTTGCTTTTCTATATTTGAAAGATTACAGTTGACTCACAGCTTTAAAAAAACACTGTAACCACAAAGCAACAATCAAGTCAAAAACAACTCTAATTAAAATCCGGCACCAGCTCCGAGTCAATCCAGGAGTGGGCCAGCAGGTGTCACCCTTGAAAAGGGTGTAATTCTGGTGGAATCCTCTGCAAAAATGGCATTGCCTAAAATATGAAGTAGTTGCATATGAAAATAGACACGTACGCACATGTATGTATGAAATCTTACCTATGTACAAATCTTTTGCTCTCTAAGTAGGCAAGTGCTGTGCTCAGCTGGTAAGCGTAGAGGATCAGAGAGGCCAGGTCCAAGCTGTATTTTCTTACTTGCAAAAACGATCTCAGCTTTTTGCACAAGGAGGGAAGAAACAGAAAGAAATTAGGACCAAAACCAACAAGTTTGAACGAGGCATATCTCAAACTGTAAAGTTTACACGAGTATCGACGGGCATGACTTCCTTCCCTGAAGGTTGGATGAGAAAAGGAAATCACTTCCCATGAATAAAATTAACTCTGGGTTAAATTCAACCAGTTTTTTCCTACATGAAAATGGTTAGCCAAACAAAAAAAAATCCAGTAATTTTGTGCACTGCTTTCAGGCTCCTTTTGCAGAACATCTGCTGCTGCTGTTCCACAGTGAAGCCCTCCTGGACTTTTACTGACTCTACCCTTGAGTACAGCACATGTTTACAGCCTAAATAATTTAAGAACTTAACAGTACCTGGCCAAGCCAAACACTGAGTAGATCAGTATTGTTTTGGAGGCATTATTTTAACCTACATGTGCTAAAACAACTGAATTTAGCAGAGAGTACCAATATAAATGCAGAATATTTATAAACTATATTCCCAGTATAAGGCAGTTAGCACCTACTGGAAGCTGGCACTTGAATCTCCTTAAAAATTAAAACAGGGCTTTGAAAAGTCATTTGGGCACTGGAAAGGAAATCTGTAATTTTCTGACGGAAAATGACTTCTCCACTACAGGTTTTTTCTCCCTCCTCTCCTTTTTATTCTGGACAATGTACTGCAGTTTGATAACTGCAATGACAACACACAACACAGAATGAAATGTCACTGCTGCTCGTATTTTCAGAAACATGTGGCTCAAAGAAAACTGATCGATTATAAAGAGTGAGATTCTAGTTTTGCTTGAACCATTCATCCAAAAAAAACAAAATAATGAGGGAAGTCATCTTATCTAGGGCCTCCGCTGCAGAGACTCTACAGAAAAAAACCCAACATATTTCAAGGGAAAATGCAGCATTACTCAGGAAGAATAAAAGATGTACCACAATTTTACTTCTAGAAGGTATGTTTGCAAATGCTGTTTAAATGATATCATATTATCATCATCTTGACAGAGGTCATGCTCTCACTCTGGAACTGCAATTGAATTCCCTGAAAACTCTTGACTAAATGGCTTTGGAATGAGGTGATGCAGTTCCCGCAGTGGAGGAGGAGGTCAAACGCTGCCACTCCTGTTTCTCAGCCCATAATTCTACAAAGGAGTATGATATCATGTTTGATATCATGTGTTAGTACTGGGAAGTGTTCTTTCGGTCTTCCGTAAAGTGATCTGTGAGCTAACGGAGAGGAGACCAAAGCTACACGAGGGTTTTTCATACCTCTCCAAGCGTGCAGAGCTCCATGATTATCCAAACTGGGTTTTCTGTAATGACTCCAATGAGCTTCACAATGTGAGGGTGATCGAACTGACGCATTGTTACTGAAAGGAAATGAAAACAATTCGGTGGTTAAGAAGCATTTCGCCTGCCACCGCAAAATATAATCACAGGTCTTGAAACAGCCTGAAACAACTGCTGCAAGCAGTTATGTCTGGTCACTTCGTCTGTTGTGGGCAGTGGGAAACGCTGTTTGCTTTATTTGTGCTGTTCTCCACCCACAGAAATGCAAACTGCTGTGGAAGGTGCCAGTCAAGTCAGGGGCTGGCTCTCAGTCCTGGCTGAGCACGACCAAAGTTAATGCCCTGTCAAACCAGTGCATGGCCACTTAACCTGTGCCCTTCTACTGGAAGAGGAGGCAAGAGAAAACAGTCTGTATAATTCAATTACTGGAAATAAATGTCTGTCAGTTTATGACATAAACAAAAATCTTATTTAATCATTACATTCATATCTCATTTTATTTCCCATGGAGCTAATTAACTTTTCAGTCTCAGCAGTGCAGTCACAGTATGCTTTATGCAGTGACATATGAATCACAGAATCACAGAATGGTTTGGGCTGGAAGGGCCCATCAAGATCAACCAGTTCCAACTCCTCTGCCATGGGCAGGGACACCTTCCAGGTTGCTCCAAGCCCCACCTGGCCTGAACACCTCCAGGGATGGAGTCCTCCACATCCCTCATCCTGGAACTGCTCACTTCAGAGACTGACTGAAGGCTTGCTAATGTTTTGGGGAGACGTGTCTGGCAGTTTAAATCAAACATCAGTCCTCTGATTAAGTTCTCTCCCAACACACGCGTGGCAAAAACATCCTTAAATATATCCTTAGCACGCGTCTTTAAATACATCCTTAAATACATCCTTAATGTATTCTTGACAAAACATCCTTAATTTGATCCTCAGGTAGTATCTCTTTCTACATTTACAGTCTGTAATGTCAGCAGAGATACATGGTAATTACTAAAGTGCAAAGTCTGCCTCAGTTTGCCTGAAGTTAGGCAAGAATAGAACCTGCTCTCTTTTGGCTTTAAACTCATCTCAAGCTAAAACCAGGAAGCATTTCTGGGTTTTTTTACTCTGAACAGCTCTGAATTCTACTTCTGCATGTGGGTACACAGCAGCTGTGTAACCAAAACGTCTCCAACCCCAACAAAAATCCTTGGACAATTCTGTTCCTAAGACCAAAATTTATAATAGTTTAATAACATACTTTCCTGCAAAGAAAACTTTAGGGGCAAACTTAAGATAACATATTCTTTAAAATATTAATGTTATGAATAATACAGGAAAAAAAACCCAAGGAAACAAACATCCCCATCATTGACATAGCTTAAAACATTAATAAAAAGGAATAAATAACATGGTGAAATGTCATACAGGCAATAACAACTGCTAAACCTTTGCAGTGTTGAAACTCCATGAAAATATCTTAATACTCCTAATGCTAAAATATTAGGAAATACATTTATTAAGTCAGTGAAGTAACCAACTGTTCTGAGCGAGTTTGCAATCTGAACACAAGTCAAAGGTAAGAGATGGGAATTAGAATGGAAAAGAGAAAGAAGAAATGGCAAAACTATTAAATCAAAATCGAAAAGCACTATTTATCTGTCGACTACGGTGGCATTTCCTAATCTGTCAAACTCAAAGGCATAATAGGGAGCACTCAATGAGCAATTATTTTCTACATTGTTAGGAGACAGCAGCCTACCTGTGAGTGCTGAGTTATTACTGTAAGCAGTGGTTTTTACTGTTCCAACAGACAGAAATGTAGTGGAAAAAATTATAATAATTTAAGAAAAATCTGACATTCAGAAGTAAGAAGTCATTAACTGTGAACACAGATCTTCTGAATAATTAGGAAAAAATCCTTGAATAAAGGAATACTGAATAAAATACACTGTAATATCTGACCATAACCAATTAATTTATTGATATAATACAATACCTTTAAAACATTTATAGATACACAATAGCAGAGGATAATAGGCAAAAATTAAGGCCTAAGTACCATATCTTAATTTGCTTACAAAACCAAACAATAGAGGAATTGCTAACTTGAATATTCTTATAAAAGTTTCCTGTTCCTATTCATCTCAACAAAAAGCCTTCCTCCACATATGAAATGTGCCATTTGTGGGCAATTATTTAGAAAAATGGTTTATTCTTCCATAAATTTTAACTCTGAATTTTCAAAGCAGATCTCTCTTAGACATAACATTTCTAGCAAAAACAACTACCTGACCTTCTAAAGTAATACACCGAAAAAAGTGCTGGGTTTTTTTTTTAAATTCATTAAGAAGGAAATAGAGGATCAGATCTATAACACGCCAAAACTGGCTCTAAAGCCCTAGAGGAGTCAGAAATCACCACTTAATTTGGAGAATCAAGGAACCCACAGACAACCATATACATGGGCAATGCAAGGAAGTAAAGCGCTCTCCTGGCACATATTGCTGGAGAGGAAAAAGTCAGGCTATATATTAATAAAAGATTTACATTAGCCTCAGAAGTTTCTGGCACAGGTGGTCACAGTCTTTGCAGGGAGCAATTAGAGAAGTGATCCCCAAAGAAGTTATTTAATACTCACAGGCTTCTTGTAAGAATTTTTCTCTAACGCTGTCAGAGGTGCAGTTTTTACACGTTTTGATTGCAACGGCCATGGCTGGATTTTCCTGAAAGACATGATTGAGAAACAACTCTAAGGCAGCCCATCAAAAGCTGTCCTTTAAAATTCCAGCAAGAACTTCTTTGGAGAAAATTACTATTAAATAAAATACCTTTAGCTAAGAAATCACATGATGAAAGCTTCAGCGCCATTAGTGAAGACACCTTGTGTGCAACATTTACATCTAATGTGTCTTGGAAACATTTAATCTGTTTTAAACCATGTTAATATTGTGCAAAAATTACAACAAAAGGTGGTAAGTTTAACTGAAACCTTTTGTGCTATTGAGGATGGTAAACTCTTGACAATATTTAGCAAAAATATAGGAAACGAGGAGATATATCCTAAAAATATCATTTGGCTTATGCAAGCAAGCAACCTGGAAAGCCAAGTAAAGGAATTTCTGTGGTTCTTGCAGAGGAAAGACTTGCTGCAATTGTGAACCCAAACTACAAAGAAAAGTAAAACAAAGATTTTTATATATTATCTCCACAATCAGTCAGACCAAGGCTTTAAAACCAAGTTAAACAGAACGACGTGTATTCAAAACCAAACAGATTTTCCCATCTAATTGCTCATCTTCTGAATACTGAAAAATGAGAAGTTCTTAGTGGACTGAAAAGGGCTGAAATGTTTTAAAACTAAGCTTCTACACTACATTACATTGGCCATTTTTTAATGGGCAGTTTACAAATGAACCTTTCCTTGAAAGACTACAGGGTTGACGTATGTCCTTAAAACCCAGTTTTTAAGGCCACTGAGAGGTTAAGATTCACAATTATGTTCTATGTCTGCTCATGACTGCTCTATATTTTAAATCTATTAGTAAAGACAAACATTACCAGAATTAGAGTAGTATTTATATTTTGCAGGCTTAAATGCTTATTTTCTAAGTTGCTCACAACATAGATCTTCAAGTTGACTTAGCTGGAAAATATTGATTAAATCCTCTTCTCATACGTAAAATGCCCATAAACTGACTGAAAAACTGGTGGTAAATCATGATTTTATTCCCTTATGAAATCAGGACTGAACAATCAGCCCTGGATGCCTGACAGACCCATCCCTCTCCTGGTTACACATCAAGTTTTTGAAACATCTCATAACCAACAGGAGCATCAAAAGGAAGAGTTTCAGTGTCTGCAACCATCAGAGACCCCAGACATTTTGCACAATGAACACAGGAAAAGGCCTGATATCAGGGTTTTGCTGATATTTTGGTTTTGGATAAGGAGACAAACCAGTAAGGATGTATCAGACTGGCCACAGTTTGTTTCCTGAGCAGCAAACCCTGTTTTAAACGACACTTTGGCATTAACTCCACAGTTAACGAGCCTTTAAAGTCAGTCTTACTGGCATGGCTTACACAATCCTGTATGTATACACCCATTTTCCATCCAGTATCCTACAAACACAGGCTGGCTGGGATACTTCAGGAACACCCAGGAGAAAGCAGCATTCCAGAAGAGGTAATGCTGTACAGTCACCAGAATAAGAACTTTACAAGTGCAGTGAAAGGGATAAAAGGAATTTTGGAGATTCAAATCTGAGCTAGCAGAACAAGAGGCAAGAAATCTCCCCTGTATTTTTGCACACAAGCCAAACATATATATGGAAACACTGTCATGTTATTGGAACTAATCTTTTGTCTATTGTAAGATTTCTTCCCAGAGTGTAAGTTACACTCTGTGACCGGAACATTAAAATTTAATAACATCAACTTTCTGTTTCCCCTTCACATATTCCAATGTCTTAAATGTAGTAAAATTTTACTAATAAAAGTAATCAGCTGGTTGCTGTTTAAAAATACCATAGTAGTCACAGGATGCCTGAGTAAAATCTGCTTTCTAATTCACAAAAAAAATGGAGACAAGCCAGCATTTAAAAAAAAAAAACAGAGAAGGGTCTTTAATTGGTTTTACAGAACTCTAGATTTATCCACCATGCCCCAAGTGCAGTGAAACATCACTCCTCAGTACTCCTGTTGACTTGGACAGAATTAAATGAAAAATAAGAATCTCCCTCGAAGCAAAGTGTATCAGATTTGCTTTTTAAGTGAAGGTACCAGAACAGACTCCAAACTTTTCTGAAATAGATAAAATTTATCCTTGTTTACTTAAACATTAACCCACTAAGCCTTGGACCCTAACCAACCAGCTGTTCTTTGGAAACAGTGTTTCTGAAGTCAGAATTAGATTATTGTCCACATGAATTCTTGTATCATCTATCAAAAATATCACTTTTTTTTCTGATATGAAATAAATCTTCATTTTACACTTGCAGAGTTACTTTATTATAAGCTTGAAATTGGTTTAAATTAACTCATTTTTGCAGCCTTCTCTTGCCTTTTTTCCACAAAACTTCATTTTGATCTATTTAATTAGCAGTCTTACCCTTTGTGGCTGCAGCCTAGTAGAACACAAACACCAGCCTAAATTACACAAGTGCTGCCAACCTCCCTGGTTTCACTGATGTGACTCCTGTGTGTTGGTGTTTTGACAGATCAGTGTCCAAGCATTTTGTATCTTTCAGGAAAAAGTAGTAACTTTATTAAGCTTCTCTGTGAGAGATCCATTGAGATGGTCAGTGGAGCAAATTTTTATTGGTTCTGGAAGAGTCAAACCAAGGCCTCTAAGGAATACACTTGCTCTTTTTAAATAGAAAAGCTTTACTGTTTGTTTGTTTTTATTTTAGAAGGAGGCTTACCGGGCTCATGTAAACTCCTTGGTGCACATCTCCAAACTGTCCTTCCCCAATGCAGCGCCCCAGCTCAATTCTCTCCCTTTGAATTTCATAATCTCTGGCTACAAGAATATAATGCACTTAAAATATTAAGTTTTTCTGATGAAGGGCAAGAGAAATAATCCACAAGACACAAAACTCAAAAGTAAGTCACTCAATGTCTCACATATGAATAGCTAAGATTAACGTTTGCAGCACACCAACCTATGCAGATGCTGCACACACACACAGTGGAGACCTCTTAAACCTCTGAAACAAATGTCTGAACCAAGGCAATGGGAAAGGAATTGTGAAATCTAAACTGCTAAATTGGCTACTGTGCACTGATTCAAGTGCAATAAACATAATTGAATCCTTCTTAATTACAGCTGGCGAAAGACAAAGCAAACAGCTTAGGGCCACGCCAATGTTGAATACAGCCTGATTTTTAAACACATCCCTCTGGATGGTTAAGAGAACTCCACTATGTGGTATTTTAGGTTTTGGAACCATCAAAAGAGCCCAGAGAATTTTTAAAGAGGTAACTGCAAGAAAAAAAATACAGAAACGAGAGCATGGCAAAAAAGGATAAAATGGAAGAGCAAAATTTGGAGTGCACTACACCTCTGTCAGTGTGTAACTGAAGCAAAATTGAGATGTCTCGTGGACTTATGCAATTTTGTTCATGTTATGGTTTAATAGGCTGAGAATATTGCTGATAAAAATGGCTCAGTACTTCAGCAAAACATTTAATCAATTGCAATTGAATGACTTCATTTGCAATTTAATTTCTCGCAGACATGGAAAAATATTTCAGGAATAGCAGAAAAGCACATACACTATATGTTTTCACCTTTACTCGTGTTATTCAGAGAAAAAAATATAACCAACCAGCTTAGAACTTCGTAACCTTGATTTGAACATCATTCACACTACAGAAATTATGTCATCTAGAGCTGGATAACAAGGTGATAAATGTCTTTTCCATCTCTTTTTTTTTTTAAGTACTGCATTTTCCTCTTTAAAATCCCAAAGCTAACTGGTTTAACTATAAATAAATAATGTTTATTAAATGAAAGTGAATAGTAAACTTAAAAATTCCACATCATTCCAAACTGCAAGCATACAGGGATGGGTAAAGGGTCTCCTGTTACCTTCATCTATTCCATAGCTTTCTGCAGTGCAATTAAGAGAAAAATCAAATGCTTACTTAGAGCTTCTTAAAAATCAAGACAAGGACAAACATTTTTTTTAACATTTTTTCTGAAATATGAAGAAATATACTGATGCAATTTTAAGTTTACATTAGCAAAAGTCACAGGTGTGTTCTTGTCATCTTTACTGGCTCAGTCCTTTGGGAGCTGAACATTTGAGTCCCCTTCAATCCAGCAAAGCACTTAATGAATTTCCCTCCACAGCCCACCTCATGGGTTTTGGATTGAAGTCATCCTTAAGTGTTCAGCACCATCCAGGGCTGGGCCCACAAGTAATTACTTCCATGAGAATTTAAATAAAAAGATTAGGGGGGGGGAATAAATTACACAAAGTTAATCTGTTAATAAAAAAATAAAGGATATAATTTATCACAGTATGTTTTGATCCTGCAATCAGGTGAACAGAATCACGTAGTGACTTGCTGCAAGACATTCAAAACACACTATTTATTTCTGGAAAACATATATTCTGGCTTTTCAAATACTGACGCTCAAAAATATATGTTTTGCCAAACATATATTCTTGCTTTTCAAATATTTTCCACAGTAGTGGAAACGATGTTGTAAACACTGAGGTGATCGTGAAACACTCCTGCCACGTGGGGGGAGTGGGAAACTCAGAAAACTACACATACATTCAAGGCTGTTCAGCAGAACATGGCACCAGTTTAGCACCACCCTCCCCTCTTGCATTAACCAAAACTCATGTTTTTGCAGGATTGTGTTTCAAAAGGTTGTCTGCTTCTGGAGAAATCCTGGGTGCCAAAATGCAACTGGAATTTTGCAGACACAACTTCTAAAATCGAAATATTGGACTTTGCTGTTGAATGAAAGAGCCTTGATTTCAGATTATATTATAATTCGAACAGGCCATTAAGACAAAAATCCTTGTGGTGGCTACAGCATCATTGTTTTTACTTCAAAGATGAAGACTCAGTAGAACTCTGAATTTTTATTTTTGTTCCTGAAGTCTTTCATCTTTAACAAAATTGCATGTGGCTCAGCTGAGATTTCCTCTCTCATGGAACTGGAGAGCAGCAGGTCTGTCACAGAGCAAGGTGAGATACAGTTAGACAGCAATACACAAAGCTTTCCAAACTGTATGCTCTTATCACAGAGATCTTATCCAATCTTTAAGCTCAGCATCACAATAAAAAAAAAAAATACATTTTGAGACATAAAGAGAATTTCACTGTGAAGTCACTGACAGCAGCAAAACAGAATTTGGTTTTATTTGCTTTAAAACCTGAACTTGAAAATCACTGACTGTGAGTTTTCACAAGATCATAAAGAACATTTTCTCTGCACACATATTATTTAAGGCTGAAATATTTTTTTGGATAGAAAAGTTCCCAAGTTAACCACTGCACTTACTTGATGGCATTGTATAAGTGTCTTCCTCATCTATAATCTCTGCATAGTCATCAGTCTCTGCAAAGGGAGGAATTGAAGAGTTTCGGGAAAAGCAGATGAAAACAATTCTCCAGAACAACATCTCCAATTTATCAAAACTCGTATGTCACAACCCCCAAGTTCAGCATTGCTGGGACACGTTTACAGAAGCATGAATAAAACTTGCTCATGCATAAATCATGGTATGAGAATGACCTCAGTGCCAATTACATTACATCACATAGAAGCATTCAACAAGGAAGATTCATTTGCATTCAAAAATTCAAGTTCTGTAATTAAAACCCATCTAAATTGCTGGCTTAAAATCTTTTTAACAGCGAATTCCATTGCAGTAAGGAAAAAACATTATTAATAGATTAAATTGCTTCAATTAAAAACCTTCAATAAAGCATAAAAAACAGTCTGCTAGCTTTTTATGTCAAACAGGCATAAGACACTAATGATGTTCCAGGGCAGCATCCACCTTCTGTCAGTGTGACCAGCTGAGTTATTTACCACAGAGTCTTCTAGAGCACAAAGACCTTTTAAGCCACACTCTCACCTTACATCCATTTTTCTTGCATTAGTCTCAATTTTCCTTAATTAGTGGAAATTCACCACTAGTTTTGCTGTCAAGAGTCAAGATCTCATGGACGGGGTTTGAAAACAACTTCCCAAAAATTTTCAGAAAAATGAGAGTGCCTTTCTTCCTCTGTTTAAAACTTACAACTTTTACATCATCTGTTCTCAAAATGGTTTAAATGGTGTCAAGTCATATCAGAAGGTCCTTCTCTTGCTCTAAAGAACTTCCAGTGTGTGCAGATCATCTCCTGAAGGTCAGATAAATTCCTCCAGGGGTTACAAAGCCAGTCCACAACAGTAAGATAATTTTTTACTTCAAGGCTGTTAAAATATACTCACCAACTTGAAATTTGTAGAGAAGTTCTCGAAATTGAATAATTTCAAACCCAGTGTGCAGTTTTCGTGGTTGATCACACACTGGAAAGCCCCTGAAAGCCATGATTTACTCCCCCTTTTCCCCCATCTGCCCTGGAGCATATGAATATCCCTACACCTCCCCTGGCATGATTTCCAGAGCGATGGTTTCTGGCTGGTGAATGGGACAAAGCCACAGTGAGAGTGGGAAGAAGGATGGGATGATCCCTTTTGGCAGCAGCCCCCAGTTCAACCAGCGTAAGCCAACTCTGAAACCAGAGCAAGGCTCATCAATATTATACACACAGATAAACCAGAGGCTTAGTTTTCAGACAAACCCAATATTCAGCAATTAGGAAACTACAGGTTGCCTATAAACCTTGGAGTTCAACACACTTTAGGGAGTAAATGCAGTTTATGTAGTTTTACGATCCCAGTTTCCTACTACTTAAATAGAATTAAAGCTATTTTTCTTTTGAGCTCCTCTAGGAATATACCAGGTCTTGTAAAAACAGAATCAGGAAATCCTATGTAATTAGAATTTTTGCTAGGCAATTTCAGTTTAGGACACTGTGAAACAGAGTTACCTAATGAAAATTCAATTAATTATGAAGACAGTGCACAATTCTGAACAGGTAACACACTCCAGAGGCACTTATCTCTTTCTTGGTATTTTTTTCCTCCCTTACATTATAAACTAAGGTTTTTGCAGAAAATAAGCCTCAGTTTAATCTAAAAAATGAGCATCTGTTTGAAAGGAATCAGTTGTGCGACACCAATGTGATGAGGCTAAATCACTTTGTTTCCTTCTAACATCGTGGCAGGGTGTTTTTTAACTTTCATGGAGGATACCAGAAATTTATTAATCTATATAAAAAATAGGTTGGATGAAAGACATTATAAACATATTTGAGAAAAATTTTAAAAGTCTGGAAACAAGAAGTGAAGCCACTTAAAAAATCCCATAACCTACTTGTTATGGAACAGAGCTTACAAAATGTGATCAATGACATGGCTTGTTCATCACTCTACTTTAAATTAATGAGTTAATTTATACTAAAAGCAATCTCAGAACAGCACAGAGACCTTTACAGGGTTTTGATCCATTGCTCAAAACCATCATGAAACTAAAAGAGTCTTCACAGTCAACCCAAATAAATTAAATGTATGCAATTAACTACACAAATATTTCTTGTTACACATTTACCGCTCTGGAGAGGAATATATAATAAGAATTCAGAAAATAATTCATATATATATATCTATATATCTGTCATTGTTTCTGGGAATCAGAGGAAAATTCAATCAAGGCATTAACACTGATGTGCTCAAAGTGTTTTGCAATAAGGACAACTGACCTCCCTCACGGACAGGCTCGACCCCACAGTTAGTCACAGACTGTGAGACTGTTACCAGCTCTGCTCAGACCAGAGCTGTGTTTGCTACGGGATATTCCAGAACCTACATGGGGCCTAAAGCACAACTGAGCCAGGCAAGGCTCTGCAGGCTGCTCCACAAAGGAGAATGTGTCAGAGCACTCGCAAGAGCTGAACACTCACAACAAAGCAGCGATTCCAGACGTCTTTGAGGTCTTGGTAAGTCTAGAAAAACTCAGATTTAATAACAGGGCTCATCACTGCTGCTCTCTCGTACATTTTAAACCCAGCACTGAACCTTTTCACTTGTTTTCAACCCCAGATTCTTGGAGATGGAAAAACGAACAGGTCGCTTTTGGACAAAGGTAGTGGTGGTCACACATGTGAATGAGCCAGTTTGAGCTTTACTAAATCTGAATGCATTTATTAAACAGTAGGAAAAATCATCCTAGGATATTAAATCCACAATAGTTAATCCATGATCTTAACACCTGTTTGAACTTTTCATGATTTTTCCCATTTATCAGAGCTTGTAATTTATAAAAGATGACAAGCTCCAATAAAAAGCTACCTAGGGTCAGTATCTGAAATATAATTTATGACAGAAAAGGTATCCTTTTAATGTTTAAGAAAAGAAAGAAAATTGGGGTGGTATCTTTAGTTTATATCTTAAGGAGAGCAAGGAGATGAAAAATTATACACTCCCTTTACATTTTAGTGGAAGGACAGCCACAAGACATGATTTCTATTTCCTCTGATCACCTTCCTTTGCATGCTGCTTTTATGCCCTTTTAGTATCTCCTACTCAGAAGAATAAAGATACATACACTATCAGTACCAGCAGTTTGATTTTTTTTCCCCCAACATCAGATGGAATCCTTTAGAAAAATAGCTAAAAAAATCTCTTTTAAAAAAACAAAACCCAACTTGTTTTCAGAAGAAAAAAGACTGTTGAAGTCTGCAGAAGTTAAATATTTTGTAATGAGTTTCAAAGTTCTGTAAAGAAACCCCAAAACATTAAAATCTATCTTTAAAATTAGCAGTTTGAGTAGCTGAAGCTTGATTAATACTCATGTCTCCAATCTGCATTAATCTATCGTGTACAGCTTCTTTTCATGCAAGGAGCACTTTGATGCCTTTAAAGCTTTACCTAGTAGACTCATTTCTCAGGTGCTGATCTCACTCACTGACCAAATTGATTGTGATTTAACCATTTCAATCAAACTGGACACTCTTGCAAACCTCTAAACCTTCTCTGCATCATGCCACGAGTCTGAATGCAAACACATGCAGTCCCACATCCCCGTGTGTTTGACATAGTTTGTCCTTTTTCAACTCCAGTTTAGCAGAAAGCGTTAGCTGGCACAGCCTGTAAAGTACAATATAAATCAGCTAATATCCAAAGCAGACTGCTTTTTAACACTAAAAAACTGCATAAAACGTATTACTGAAATGTGCATTAAGTGGTATATGGATATAAGAGTTGCATATTGCACGTTAGTAACACACAGACTAGAAAACGTATTACCGTCCCCACTAATTTCATCTGCAGATCCAGGTGGCATGCAAGGAGAGAGAAAAACAGAGGGGGAGAGAGAGGGGACAGAGAAGGGGGAGGGGAAAATATACTATTAAATTCATGAGTAATCCAAAAGTATTCAGACTGTAGTTATCTTATATACCTGACTCAAGAGAAACCAGAAAAGTAGCAGAATTTAAGACTTCTCACCTAAAACCCAAGGGACAAAGATATGCTCTAAGAAGCTCATATGATGAAACAGAGTTAATGACTTTCAAACACAAATGTACACAGGAATTAAATTTGGGAGTGGAACTAGTTATTTTAATGCACTGTTAAGAAAAGTCAGTTTTTGGTTTTATTCAGTACTTCCAAACAGGTCTACAGCCAGAGGAGTTGGTTTAACTTGACTCTGCACATACACTGAGGATTTTGGATAAGCAGAGTTGACATTGACCCTTTCAGAGCAAGTGCACTCCTGTCACTCCTGTGCTATCACCAAGACATGACTAAGAAATGGAACCATCTAAGTATCAATCACACAGAGCAGTATTACAATTGCAGTCGTACAAAGTTGGAATTTAAACGAGTGGCAAAGGGAGCGACTCTACAGGGAAGAGGCTCAAAGGAGCACCGGATTCCGCGTGTACTGCAGCAACCCTACTGCACACCAACACCCACAGCACAAGCTAAGGCACTTTACACAGTATTTATAAATAAAAGGTAATTCTTCTTACCCCTAACAAAGCCAAACCGGTCCAGTCCAAGTGCTGAACCAGCACGCAGCCAAAAGCATCGCTGTTTTCAGTGTTTAATTCAAAGTGATCTCAGCCGATGCTTTATTGTTGCTGTTCTATTTCATTCATAGGCATGCTGCATCAGGGGTCCAAGAATGAAGTCAAAATATAGTAACAAAAAACCCATGGCAGACAGGGGCTGCATAACTACACAAATAAAATCATTAATATGTTTGTCATTGTAGCGTGTGATGCTTGAAAAGAAGCCCCCCATAAAAACGGGGGCCAGCAAGCTGGTGACGCTGCATGAAAATCCAATTCAACAGGAGGAAAACCAAATGAAGTTATTCTTGGAACTCTGTTTACCTGAGGCTAAAGTAGTTTACAAACAGTAACTGAGTTAGTATATTCAGCTTTTGGGTTAATAAGGCAGCCTAGACAAAGAGCAGAGCAGTACCCTTGGGCGGCGACTCATGGGCACAGAAGACGAAAGGCAGAAAGCGTCTAGCTTTCTTTACTTTATGCTGACAGTGATTGACTCCTTTACAAAGAGGCAAGAAAAGGAAAGAGAAAAAAAAGAAACAGAAACAAATTATTTGGAAATAAAAGAAAAGAGACTGAAGAGAACATCTACAATGAACGAACATAAAAGTAAAGGTTTACATTACAATTCTCTATACAAAAACGGATATAGAATGTTGTTGAAACTCCGAAGAATATTTGATATTTTCCTTCAAATTCCTTTCTACAGTAATTCTTATTTCAATTTTTAAAAATGAGACTAGAATCTATTAATATAAAGCCAATCATATACACCATTCATTAACAACACAAAGAACATTGTCTATCCCAGAAGTCCAACCCACTTTTCCAAGTTCCCCATCTAAGTTCTACCAGACTGTGCTACAGCTAGATTCCAATTGAAGGGGCAGTCACCAGACTTAAACATGTATGTATTGACTGAACCCTTGAAACAACACAAAACAAATATTTCACAGAGCAGGGTTACATAAGAACGGAAGAACACAGTTTCTCTATCTCCAAAAATAGAGCATTGATATATTGTATGATCTGAAATCTGCCACTGGAGTCTTATCCCTAGTGCAGACCTGTCTTAGCAATGAATATTCCAGCTCTCCAAGGATCTCTGGGTGAACACCCCATGACATTGTCCTCAATGTCCCCCTTCCCAGTCACCCACTGCATTTAATTATAGCAAAGTACTTCTCAGGAGGAGAGAGATTTTGGAGTAGAAGAAAATACAAAGAAGCCACGACTGATTTCAGAAGGTGAGAAAGAAGGACACAAGATGACACTCAGCACCTGCAGATACCTGCTCCTTTTATTTCTCTTGTTACCTATTTGCTCCTCTCTGCTTTCCTTTTTTCCCTTTCTCCTCTATCTCAGAAATGTGAGAGGTCATTTAAAAAGCCAATCAAACAAAAAAAACCAGCATCTTGTTGCTGGTAGCTCTTCACAGCCAAAACTCAAGAGTGAGGTCCAGCCACCTCGAGTTCTACAGACTGGGGGTCCAGGTGTTAAAAGAGAAGCTGAGTCCTAAAGCAGCAGCATGCTGGGACAGCTCCTGGCCAGTGCTGGGAGGAGTGGAGGAAGTGTGGGAAAGGAGAATTACATGCTAATAAAAGCAACTTCAACAAACAACAAAAACTACCATCTTAAAAACTGCTGGGTGACTGAACAAACAGAAATCATCAACTGTGAAAATGTACTTCACTGAAAATCTTGGAACATTAATCAGATTGAATGCTAAAAACTAAAACAGGGCAAAATTCTTCACTAAGTGTATCAGTATTTCCATGTATCCCACACTACTGCAATCCAAAGTGACTTCTCTCCCTAACATCACTTGACACAATTTTCAGCGCTGTCATTCTAACACAAACCTCAGGTAACATTCATAAAAAACTTCAGACATACTATGGAAGAAAAGAAAAAAATTCTGCAGCTGTTTCAAGTGACTACTGAAAAGGTGTTGACATGAAAATGAAGGAACCCAACACTCTGTACTGACACAGAAGAACAGGTATAGAGTCGCTGGAAGCAACTCGAGTGATCTAAAAGGGAAGAGACGCTTCAACTCCTGACCTGCCTGCTCAGGCTACAAAGCTAATTTAAGCCTGAACTGCTGAAATGCTGCTCACCCTCACACTGACACGTGGGGGGCTGAAATCTGACTAACCCATTGCAAATGAAGGGCACATTGAAAAGGCAAGAGTGGTTTTAATTCATCATGTACCCACACTGATGCCCTGGGATGTGACAGTCCAGCTATTCCCCTGCATTTCAAACTTTGCCTTTATGATTTACTGTCTAAAGTTTGTTCAACTCTTCTGTCAGACTAAATGGAAGACACTTTGCCTTAAACTTACCACATCTGCAAGTCTAGCTACTAAAGTAAGATTATTTAGGCAACAAGTTGATTCTGAGTTTAAAAAAAAATGTTCCAACACTTTTCCAAAAGCTTAGCAAATACTTGCTTGAAATGAATACTACTTAAAAGGATTTCCACCATTACACACTGGCCTCCAGCCAGGATAACACTGGTGTCTACCTGAATGGCCCTAAAGCTCAGAAATGCTGCTGGACACTGCAGAATGGGACTTCTTTTTCTATTTAGTTCCTCTTCTCAGTATTAAGCACTCAGTAAAATTGCTGTGTATCAAAAAAAAAAAAAAAGAAAAAGAAAGAAAGAAAAAAAAGAAAGAAAAAAAATCAGGCTAAAGGGTAGTTACTACTGGAGCTCCTCATTAGTATTGTACAAGACAACCAATACTGAAAGGCTGAAATTTATAATGCCCATTCTATTTTAGTTGTATATTCCTGAATTAGTTTCAGGAAATAAACCCTAAAGAAAACCCACCCAAATCTATAGGAAGAATAAATCTATTGTTTTTCAAGCTTTTGAACCAAAATGAGCACTATGGGGTTATCACATCAAATGTGTTTCTACACAAACAACAAACCCCCAAACCTGACCCTGCATGGAACATGTCTTTAGTCTTACTACAGTGTTACTACAGCAGTGCAGAAGTGTCTGCTCAAAGCAAATGAATGGAACACAAAGGAGGAGCACAGGAGAGTGAGAATTCCTTAACCAACACCACAGACTGATGGAGGAACTTCCTGGACACTGATATGGAGGAAATTTCTTCAGATTGTCACCACAATTCATTCTTGTCTTTTTATGCATGAAAAGAAGTCTTTTAGTCAGTCAGGCTGAAATAGAAAAAGATAACAGCACCAGGCTATTCAACTGTGATGGGAATCTGAAACACTGTAATTCATTAGCATTAAGGGTATTTTTAACTATATAGTCTTATTAATCAGCAGAATAGCTGGATGAGTTCCCTCCATGAACATGGAGACTAATAACTTGCTCAAGGTTTGTAAAATTAATTTGCAGTAAACCTTAAGCTTGAACGTCTCCCAGTGCTGTGACCATATGGCAAAGCTACAGCTGTAACAAGGTCTTTATATTCCTCAAATTACTTAATAATTTGAATTTATAACTATGTAATTTCTGCCAAGACTGTTAGTCTTTCTTTTCAGAAGTGAGCTGTAGAGTACAACACAGCTGAGCTGGCAGACACAACCAAGAGTGCTCAAGATACAATTTTTCATTTAAAAATTTACTTACGCTTCTCAGCTTTGTCTTTCTGGAGTGACTTGGTAAAACGGACATTATAAAACAACCTTGAGCAAAGGACACCTTTTTCTCCCTACCAACTAATTCAAATGGAAGTGGGAAATAAAAGTCCTACATAAGAAACTCTTTCAGAACTGAGCACAGAGCAGACCTTCATTTGGAGCACAGGAATCACGACACAGAGCCTGCACTGTGCTCTGCAAGCAGAATGATTCAATAAAATTCTATTTGTCTTTCCATCCTGCTCAAGGCTTTGCTGGGGATTACCCTGCACCACTCACCCCTACAGACAGGTCCCTTCATACCCAAGATCTCCTTCATTCAGAGCACTTTAAAGTGTTGTAACAATGGCATCAGGTGAATATATTCATCTTTTTTTTCCTCTCCTGTTTGTTGTGTTTTGACAGTTGGCTCCTGCTCTATTTCAGTTTGTTCTAGGCAATCTCCTGGAAGTCTCTCTCACAAACTACAGCATATAATTGTTTTTTCCTGCATGCTAAAACCTCCCTTAAATCAGGCTTATCTCCTTCAAAACAGATTTTTTTTTCACTCAAATCGAAATTTCAGCTAACTTGCATGACTAAATTTACAACTACTTCAAAAAGGATCTGCTCCTGAGTAGCACCTCACAGAACTCTCATGCCACTTCACTGCCATGATCAGAAGTAAACCACAGTGTGATTTAGGTGTAACAATATTGTAAATGCAATTCTAGGGCAGAACCTGACAACTTGCTGAGAAGTCCCTCTTCCAGGATACTAAAATCCTTTGGCTCCTATATAGAAGTTTGCTCCAAGGAGATCCAGTTTCTCCTTCACAGGGTATGTACTGGGTGTGTCTAAACGACGGGGCAGAGAGGCAATGGCACACCAGCATAATTAGAAACTTCTGCCATCACATCCCCATGCACTCAGAGCTACCCCCCTTTGACTTCAAAATGCTGCCTGTGCCAGTGACAGCAGCTGTATGAGCTGGGGAACAAGATGACAAACCAATTTCTCTTTAAGACACCTATTTCCCTCTTAAAGGCTTCTGTCCTGGGGTTTGTTTCTCAGATGACTCGAACAGTTTGTTTTAACGTCTGAAACAGGGACTGTATTTTCAAAGACCTTTGAATTACCTTCACAAAAAAAGCACATACTAAAGCTGCAAAACCAGCACCTGCTTTGAACCGACACCAACCCTGTGGGACATCCTAAAACCCCCTTCAGACACATCCCTTGTGTTGTCTGCTGCAGTACAGCTTATCTTCTCCCTCACTGTCACCTTCCCATCTACAGCTGCATCCCTACAAACATGTTATTAGACCCAGAAGTATGTGAACATCCAAATGCCAGGAGTGACTGCCTAGAATCACAAGATCCTTTAAGCTGGAAAAGACCCTTAACATCATCAAGTCCAACTGCAAACCCAGCACTGCCAAGAACCTGCCAAGACTTGGTCAATGCTCTGCTTGTTCAATACTCACAGACAAGTGGGCCTGAAATGTCATATTCTGTGGCACTGCATGTAAAGTAGCATTAGAGTTATGATTAAAAAAAACTTAGGAATTCTCTAGGGCAAAGCAAGCCCAGCGATTAGCCACAGGAAGCAAAAGCATATTTGTTCTTCCTAGTCATATTTACATTAGCAAGGAAGGGGCAGAAGAAACCAAAGAACCCTGTGTCAGAAAGAATTTACATAAAAAGGGAGCCAGCAACCACTGCTTTACTGATTTCATTTTATGAAGAACCTTTTAGAATATATAACTGAGCAGGTAAATTATTATTTTTGGAAATAAGTGTATCAGGAAATATAAGCATCACCTTACTAATGCTAATGTTTTCTACTTCAAAACAAAGTGCTGGCCAAAGTAAGTTCCTTTAGTCCAGGGTAGAGCATTTTAATAAGGTGTCTCCAAGCAAAACAGCGGAAATATAGTCAATAAAATTATAGTTAACTGGTGTGCTACTTCTTGCACATTTGATACACTGTTTGCACAGAGCAAATAGTTTAGCCTTACCATTTCCTGAGTGCACACTTTTGGCTACGTAAAAAAACCTCTTTTTCAACGTAAAGACAGATGTAAAGGGAGAAGGAGGCAAAAGCTGCAATTACTCATCTAATAGGTCATTGCTTCTGGTGAATCACAGCAAATTCAGACAAAGCATGAGATGACTACCAAAGAAATCTAAAATCCAACTCATTTAATTTGGCTTATTTGTGGTTATTTATAATCTTATAGACACACAAATGCGCTGAGGAATAAAATTATTACTGTGCTTTAAGAAAAGGGGAAATCTTGCAGGCCTCTTACTTGCACACAGTGAAATGCTGTGCCCACTGCAAGGAACATGGAATTTAATAAGTAAGGCCAACAAATAACACCAGAAGAAAGAGAAGCACGCAGCAGTAAGAGGTGTGTGGTGAAATCTGGTTCAGCGAGACACAAGACTCCCAAGTCCAGCAATCTGCTGCTCTGGATTCCTGAAACCAACTTCACCCTTCAGTAGTTTGAAAAGGCCTTTATTTAGAGAGAAAAAAAAAAGGATTAAAAACCTCTCTATCTTTATATGCTTTGGAATATTGAAGCACTTGGAAAGACCTAGTTTTCATTTCACTAGACCAGAAATACTCCAAGGTATGTTAATAAATATTTCAAAAAGACAAGGTGTCTTTCATTAACAGGTTCCTTTTTAAACCTAGAAAACTTCAGATAAATACCCGAACTTTTAGACCACTAAATCATGTTTCACACTGGGTTTGGATATTGCTGGCTCCCCTAAATTGTGGTGGGGAACTCACTGTGAAACTTTCCTTTTAAACTAAGAACGTTAATACTACAAATACGCCTGACTGCTTAATTTTCCTGTTGAATCTGTCTCAGATTTTTGCTATTTAGCTTTAGCATCAGGAGAGGTCTAAACAAAGGGGAGAAATCTCACTGAAAGCAAGCAGCAGCATTAATTTATGATTTAAACTATCAAAGGCATGACAGGCACGGCTGACAGTGAGTTGTAAAAGCTTGTCTTATCTGAAGCCTGTGGTTCTTGGTTCTAAGTCATTGAAATGTCACCAGAGAAAAGCTCTTACTCTGCACACCAAGATCCCCCACAGCTGGCTCTGCACTGTCAGCTGTCAGGCTCTGCTGACCTGTGACTCTGGGTTAACTGAGCATTATGTACAGCTGTTGCCTCCCTTGTTCCACACTGATGGATGAGCTGCATGTGACAACAGGAGTGACACCTCTTCACATCTACATCAAGTATTACCTCATTTGTAACAAACTGATTCCTTTGGGGACTCAGATTCTCAGAGAAAGCATCTCCTGAGGAAAAGCCTGTATCATGTTAACTTCATCTCAGCAATCTGCCTGTGGTTCAAATTTATTACACTGACATCCATGACACTCTCAATGCATTTCAAATAATTTGGGGACAAAAAACCCTCAGCAACAAAAAAAGTATGTATGTGTTTTGTGTCATTGTATTAGAAGAACAAACCCTTGAGAGCGAATAATAAATGCATTGGGTTGAATAATTTCCCAGTATTATGTCAGTGCTTCCAGTGCATCAACACAATGATTCTGGAAAGATATAAAATGGTACTACAATACAAGAATAATACCTGATCAGTTTTCATTTTGGCACTGGAAAGAATGAGAATGATATTTTCTGGTTTAACTGTACTGTTTTGCTTACTGGAGCCAGCTTTGCACCTTACAGTGTCCCTGACATTCACCTGAACAACCAGCTCACCTCCAGTGCTGCTACTTCTGTTTCTTCTGTGGGGCTACATAAAGCTCTCATTTCCCCATCATCCACCTTTTTGGGATGCTCTGAATGCCAGAGATGGGGGTATTACAGCTAATCTCCCTACAATAATATCAAAATGCTACTTTAAAAGAGCAGACAAGTGTTTGTGCACCACTGCACCTTGAGACACATTTTAACTCCAGATCCTCTCACCCGTTTTCTTGCACAACTTCTATTTACTTGGGCTTCCTATGCCAAGGGGTGAATCTCAAACATCTGTAAAAAATGGTTGAGGGTGAAGAAAGGAATCTGAAAAGTAGGAAATTAATCAAATGTCTGCGTATCTTTCCTCCTTTTTGTACAAAATACGTTGGGTTTTTGAATATGGCCACTAAGTGTTAATATAAATGTTAAAGTGGGGCTGAAGTCATGGGTGGGAAATCCACTGAGTCACAGTGTTGGTTCCTCAAGTTTGTTGCCAAATACTAGAAACCTATAGAAACATATAATATAAATACACTTTTGCATTAAAATCTCCTTAATAAATATTATGTGTATGGATTTAGAAATGCATTTTCTACTAAGATCAATCAATCCTTCAAAATTATTTAAGATTTTGTAACAGAAAAATGTTCTCTCTCAATTATAAAACTTAAAAAACCCACAGTAACTAACAGAAATCTTAGAAGCCTATAAGGTACAGAAACAACATGTATTACCTCACATGTTCATCCTTCAATTAACTTGTCATTTTCAACAGCAAAAATTAAATGCTTTGATCTAAACAGCAGCTACAGAAAAAAACAGCTATTAAGTTCCTTCCTTCCGAAAAGCAACAATTAATATTTAATTGCCTATTTTCCCTTTTCAAAGCTGCTCCTCCACAATTAGCACACACTCAGGTAAATCTGAGTTTAGCTGACAACATTCTGCTTCACCACAAAGCAAAGTGGAAATACTGACAAGTGGCCTGGCTTTGAAGCATCTCAATGGATGTGGCTGTTGCATGAAAGTTTCTCTTTAGGAACTGCTCTGGATCTGGAAAGTCAGCAGCCACGGAGCAGCAGTGAACTGAGTGCGAGTGGAAAACCTGCCTACACCTCTGCCAGCTCCAGAAATGAACCCGTGCCTCGGGTTTTTATGAGCCTTACCTGACACAGAGACCGTGTGTGACCTCACTCCTTGCTTCTCATTGTTGGCCAGCCTGTAAAACAGAGGTTGGAATCGCTGAATGCTGTACATCCTTCACGGGCACACGCACTGGGAATTCATCCCAACAGGCACCTACTGTAATTAGCAGGGCCGGTCCACCTCCCACAGCGAGGGGGGGAGAAGTCAGAAAGGAACCTACCATTTCAACCCCTCTGGGGGAGTGAGAGCAGATTTCAATTAAATGAGCATGTGGAGTCTCAGAGACGGAGTAAATTTAAAGGAAAACACAAAACCTAAGTTGTACACACTTTTTAAGATGTGTGTAATCTGTGCTTCTACTTTCTGTATGATCTGCTGGAAACAGTATGAACCAAGAGTCTGTCTGTAAGATGACTTATCCTGTACAACTTTGAATTAATTTACATATCAAGTAAAGGAAGAAAACCAATCACATTTAAATGTAGTTATGAATAAATGTTCATTATGTTATGTATATATTATATATTGCCCACTATGTATAAATGTATTGTTCATTTTATATATAAATGTTCACTATATTATGCATATATTCTATATTGTTCCTTATGTAGAAATGTTCATTACATTATGTATATGTTATGTGTCTGTTATGTCACGTATAAATGTTCATTATTATCAGAAATTCTAACAAATTCTCCATTTTTTTTTCACTTACACATATATCCACAATATTAATGGTCAGAGCACACTGCACTACATGCTTTCAGAAATCAGGAATTTCATCTGGCACAGGCAGATCTCCCCAGATGCAAGATGCTGTTGGCTGGTAGTTTTACGTATCTGATAAAAGCCCACTGTTCTGCTGCCAGACTCAGAGAATATGTGCTGCTCTTGTTAAACAGGCTCAAGAGTACCAATTTACTTTTGGTAAACTGTCCCAAAATTGGGAAGAAGCTTTTCCTTCAAACCTTATTTTACCCCAGAAATCCCTACCAATAAAAAAAGGTAACTTTATGTAATTAGGATGTTATTCTGTGTTTCTAAGTTGTGTCTATTTAAGTAAAAAGAAAGTTTCCTGTTCCATGAGTGCAGACTAAGTTTACCAGTTTTACTGTTTTCAGCCTCAACTTTCATTTCCTTTTCTTCCCTCAATTTTAACCTCTCTCTTTCTACACCACAAGAAAGCTGCCTGGCTAGTGAGGACTGCAGCAGGACCTGTGTAGGAAGAGTAACCACTAACTCAGGAACAAGTTGTGTTCCACACTCCATCCACTTTCTTAACTCTCTAGTTAAGAAAGTAATAATAATAATTTAAGAGAAATGGAGAGGTTAAGACAGTATAAAGCACTAAATGTCATTTGATCTTCCAACAGTTGTCACGTGCTACTGGATACAGGTGATTCTGCCTGACCCAGCCACTGGCACCAGGAGGGTACAAAATAATATATTAATAATAAATTAGAAATTTATTCTTATTTACCTTAAAGTCTGAGAGGGAGAAAAATGCAGAAGTATCTTAGCACCCTTTATAAGAATCATTAGATGCAGATAACATGCCTTAGCACACCTTGGATATGGTGTCACCATAAAACCAACTACAGGAAAAAATGCATCTATTTGCCTGACATAGATTAGCATTTTCTACACATCCACAATTATTATCAGAGGAGAGCTTTTCTATTTTACTATATTTAAAAAAATAAAGATGTTTTTACTATGTAGTTGGTATTCTTTATTACACTGAAACCAGATCCCAACTTAGACTGGCCCCATTATGGAAATTTTATTAAGAAAAGGTGACAGGACAGATTTATGATAAGGGCAAAAAAAGTATTTTCAGTATTTCACATAAGCAGAAAAGGGGACAAATAGGAAAAACAAGCACAGATCGACTCACAGATTGAAACCACAAGTCAAAAACTGTTCAGCATCACTCCTACAATTAAATTTACTCATGGACTCAAAAGAAATAGCCTGAATCCCACTCAAGTATTTTCCAATACATCCTGCTTCTGTTACTGTCAAATATGATTGATGTATTATGCACTTTTCCCCTCAGATTCTCCTTCTGGTACCTTTACAGTTTAATATTGCTGTGAGGCTTTTGTGCACCACCTGCTACCTGTTCTAGAATCCAAAACAAACAATAAAAATTAGGCCCATGTAAAAACTCCTAAAGCATCCTTAAGCAAAACTATTTTTCAAAACAATTTTTTTTTAAATATATGAAACAGGAAAGCACAAAACTTACTTTGGTATTGATGGTAAAGCTCTTTCACCTTCTGTAAAGAAGAAGAAAACAGGATTAAAGCTTTTATAAGTTTTCAAACAACCTCTCTCAAGGTGCAATGAGACAATAATCATCACAATCTCTCAGGAAACTTATTCAAAACAATGTTCTATACATATCTAAAGAGCACTGTGTCAACACAACTCCTCCTAACCAGTGATACCTTTTGGCAAACTCTTATTGGAGGAAACAACATATACAGAACACAAAAGCTCTTTTATATTCTTAACAAATAACTCCAATAAATCACTTGCAGAAGGTGTGACACTATCTCATCTCTCTAGTAAGAAAATGCTTTTCTTTTATCTTCAAGATGTCCTAAGTGCTAACATATAAATAAAACAATCCAAGTCAACTTGGATTTCCAAGTAAGACAACTGAAATAAATCATTAAAGCACGTAATTTATCATATTGATTTCACACTGGGTTGAGATTATACAATAGTAATGTTTAGTGCCAGCGAATAAGTCAGCTTTTTAAAAAGTATTTTCAAATCCTTGCCAGTCTTTCTCTGATAATGATAATTCTGTATAAAAGCTTGGATGTACATACTCAAGGTCTTTTTTTTTTCTATTGGATTTGATGAGACACTTGGTATTTATGTGGGATGGGCAAGTTACTAATTCTTTAGTATAGAACCTTTAAAGTACATCGGAGTATGCAGGGAAGGAGAGAAGGTGGGCTATTAAAATGAGCTTCACTCTCTAAATCTGTAGCTCTGATAAAGTGAGATAAAATGGAATAGCCACATTAACAGAAAATATTGACATACACTGTTTACACAAAATCATTGTCATTTGTTTCTTTCCTATGTTAAAATTTCTGAAATTTCCAGACATTAAAGAACTGCAGTTTCACCTCTGTGTATCAAGGGACTGAGCACACAAACGCCTGATACCCTGAAGCCATGCTCAAATACAGTATTTTGGTACAATTTTTCTGCTGTCTCCAAGTAGAACAACATCATTTGGCTCAGCAGTGTAGGTCTGTTTTGATCTGTCTGATGGAGGCTGTTGAGAAGGAAGATGCAGGAAAGAAAGGAAACCAGGAGCTGCCATTTGGAAGACCTGGAGCAGCTCAGCAAAGTGACAAGAGCAAGCACCTGAAACTGGAGGGCAGAGGAAGGACAGTAAGATTATACAAGCACCATGAGGTGGGAGATAAAGGTATTGTGATACCTTTGTTAAGGTAAGTGATACCTTTTGGGGAAGGAAACAAAGGCAAAGATCCTTAGAGGGAGTGTGGAGTGATGAGTATGAGGTCAATGGCACGAAGGTGTAGCCTGGCAATAAAAGACTGGGGGGTGGGTACCTCAAAAGAGAGACAGGCACAGGATTCAACCTGGATAAAACTGGGCAAAAGACATCAAGCTTGGAGAAATAGGCACAGGAGCCCAGCCCACTTCTATGCAGGCCTCCCCAGGGCTGTGAAGATCACTCAAAAGAATCTTAAATTCTACCTGACACCTACATTACCTGTCAGTCATTAGTTGTGAAAGCACAATGTGTTCTGGTTCACACCAAGATACGTTGCTACTACTGGTTATTCCAGTGCTATCCCTACATTTGGCAATGGATTTAAGGGTTTAGAGGGTGCTGATTAATTACAAGTGTTACTGGTGGAACATACTTGCAGTCTATTGTTTCTAAAGGTTTAGAAAGATACAAACCTCTGTGATAAAAGAGCTTTATTAAACTGCACAGTTAACTTTATCATTCCATATTTTTAAATCAAGATAATATGCATAATTAATAAGCAGCTATTCAAACTGATTTTCCTTGCTCTTTAATATGTAGCTCCATCGCATATTAACTGCACACTATTCACAGTGTATTCTAAAGATGGAATTTTAATTTCCTCTAAGGCTTTTTTTTTGTGTGGAGTATCATATTTGGGGACTTCAGAAAGATCAGTGAATGATTTCATTACACTTGCTAGGAATGATTTCATAATACTTTGCAGGGCCACGATGCTTCATATGTTCAAGGTACTGCCCTCAGAAAAGATCTCATTGAATCTCCCTCCTCCAACCTCTCAAGAAAGGGAGAAATACCGCAGGTGGTAACTGCCAGTGTGTGCTGAAGTCAAATACTACCTATCAAAAACGATCTAAGGGAGATAAAGAGACAATCTAACTTTTCAGTGTGGAATTACATTTCCTTAACGAAGGGAATCTCATTCCATTCCTGCAAGCCTCCATTCAACTGACTGAACAGCCTCCTATCAGTGCAAAATGCAAAGCAAAGATCATAATAAACGATAATATATCATAACAAAACAAAACTTTGATTCCATTTTAACTGCAAATCCTTTCTACATGTTCTGTGTGATAAGGAGTATATGAATACAAGTGGTCTTATGCAGTTAGTTGAGTAGCAGTATGACCCAGTTAAATGAGTGGAGTTTGGGAATGATGAAAGAAATTGAGGGAAAGGTAAAAGGAATTGAAGGAAAGGTGAAAGGAATTGAAGCTGTCCGGAAAACTGTGAGGAAAAGATGAGGATGGACAGAGAAAAGTAGAGACTCTAACCCATGTTAAACGAATGTTTGGTTCCAGGTTGGCTGGAAAACCAGGCAGCAGCATGCATGGGTCTGTTCCATCTCACCATGTTCCTTTTCACTGTTCCTTGCCAAAATCCATGGGGTATGTCTGGTTTTGTGCTCATTAGCATCAGAGCAACAGATCTGGACCCCTGTCCTCTGGGTTGAGGGGGCTGGGAGATGTGGATAACACAGGCTCAGCCACGGGAAGAAAGAAAGATCACCTGGCATCACTTTTAAGACACAGTTTGATGCCTGCACTGACTGGCTACAGGACAACATCCCCCATTTGGCTGCTGGAGATGTGTGCCAAGGGCAGGGTCATAAATGGACAGGGGAAACTGGAAAAGCAAGCAGATGCTAGAAAAAGAAGGCATAAAAAAACCCCAAACACCCTACTGTTAAGTAGAACCAGAGATGCCCAGAGGTTGTAGTATTAGAGGCTGCCCAGAGAAGCTGTGGTTGCCCCATCCCTGCAAGTGTCCAAGGGCAGGTTGGATGGGGCTTGGAGCAACCTGGCATAGTGGAAGGTGTCCCTGCCATGGCAGGGGGGTTGGAAGGAGAATATTTTTAAAGGTATCAGCAAACCCTAACTACTGTATGATTCTTTCTATGATTCTGTGCCTCCTCTTTCATTGGAGAAAATTAAAAAATCCACACGAACTACTGATTTGCAGACGCCTACATGCTCTCTGGATACAAACTGCTCACTTCAGGCACTGGTTCCCACGTTGGTGCTCATCCTTTTAACAGCTTTTATCCCCAATATTCATTAGTACCCTTGTGGGTCTGAAGTCAGAATTCCTGACTAACAGCATCCCAGTAAAAGCATATGTTGTTTTTCACAAATTGAAACCCACAACATTTTGCCCAGCTCTATATTCTGTTAAAAAAAAGGGATATGTGTGATTGTATTGGAGTGTCCACATTCAGGTGTTTCATTGTGAGGAGAATCCAGGGCTGTCCCATGGCAGACACAGTCGGTCCCAGATGGCTCCAGCGGCCCCCCCACATTCTATGTTGGGAATTTTTGCTGATGAAGTGCAAGTTGTAAAGAATGTGTGATGAATGTGTATTTTAATGATAATTACCAAGTCTGGGTGTCACAGAGGCAATGGGGGAATGGTGTGGAGGCAGCTGGCACAGGACAGGCTCTGGTCTGTTCCCAGAGTAGCCACACCAGCAGCCCCGTGGCTACCAAAACCTTGACAGTACCCACCCAACACCTTCCACCACTCCTGTAACCCCAGGCTCCAGGAGATGTGAAAAGAACCCTCAGGTATTTTGATTTACCACAGTGTAAACTGTCCTCACCTGACTAAAATGATTGTGAAAGCAAAATCAGCAAGGGGTCAAACTAGTCCAAGAGGCAACAGCATCCTCAGAATGTGAATACATGTTGCCATTCCATTAAAATGAAAATGATGCTCATGGTTAAACACCTCCTAAACTAAAGTTTTTATCAGTTCCACTTTTTATGATTTTTTTCATTTGTGCTCTTTGCCTGTAAGTGTTAAGTGTGACAATGGAAACCAAGTATTAAATGTAAAGTTTCCACACTGGTCTAAAGGGACCTGTATATTAAAATATTTATGAAAAATAAAACAAACTGAGTGGAAAAATGCAAAACTGTCCAGGTTTTAAACATTTCCATGCTCTCACCAAATTAAGAGCAACTGGATCATTAATGGAGAGCAAGACAGATATCACAAAAACGGGCTCTATTAGTAATCAAGAAGGACAATTTATGAGGAGACTTGCAATAAACACGCAAATTTACAACAAAGAGGGGCCGGGAAAGCTCAACGGGGGGATAAAACACATCTGTTGGATCAAGAGTTGCTACATGATTTGCTTCTGATGTGTCTTATACAGTCAAAGCTCACTGTGGGAGGGATCTGGGAATGCAGATCAGGGTGGGGACAACTCTCCCACAAAATGTTTAATTAATGTATTGAGTATTGCTATGAACTTCAAAAAAAAAACCCTCAGACAAAAGAAACCCACAATTTATTTTAACCAGAGGGGTTCTCTTCATGTATGCATAAAGAGGACTGTTCCCAAAGTGCTCCATGATGTTCCTTTAACTAAACACTGTCATTTGCTCCATGTTAAAATTCCATATTATCAGAGTATCACTCAAATAAACACACTGCATTAAATGCATTGATTTATTCTGCACTCACATGTACCAGCAAACCTCAGTGCAAGGCACAGGAAAATCAGGGATATTGCCCTTCACAGAGCTTAGTGAATCTAGAAGATGTAAGAGCTCACGATAAGCAAGTCAGGTCAGAGCAAGACAAGAATTAGAAAAAGTGCAAAGAGAGTGAGTCAATTTTTTTGGCAACTTCAGCAGCAGTAAGTCAGGATCCTCGTGCCCAGCTGATAAATGAGATGGCAGCTGTTTGTATGCACCAGGTATTAAAAAAGGACATGGTGAATCCTGTAGAGATTTGGACTGGGAGCTGCTCCCTTGCTTGGGCAAGAACAGGTAAGAAAAGGAAAGCCAGTAATAGCACTGGCAATGCAGAGTGAACAGACCGGATTTCTGAAATGCCACCAGTGTGGAAGTGGCAAGAACTGCACACAGTCCACATGTGTCCCCAAAGGAAAAGCAGAGACAGAGCTATCCACTGACTCAGTAATACACAGAGAGGCAGGGAGAGGTAATGTGTTAAGACATGAAAAAGTTTTAAAAGCTCAACTGTGGCTACTACAGTTCAGGCTGAAAAACAGCCAATCCACTGGTATTAGAATGAAAGTGTGAGGAGTGAATAATAAGGACTGTAACAAACCCCAAACCAAGATTTTTCAGAAAAGAAGAGGCACAAAAGACAACTGCTCACAGGAACAGACTAGTCTAGCAAAATGAAAATCTTGGTTTGTGATGCCTATTTTATTTTTAGAACAATAAACTATCATTTTGGTGTCAGTTCTGGGGCAAATGCTTCATCATCTCTGGGTTGTGTACCAGGTTGGCTTGGAGAGCTGACTTTGTGCTGAGGGAAGATTTTCATTTGTATGGAGATAAGGCTGCACAATTAACCTAAGTTTATAACAAAGCCGCTTGTGTTGGAGCTAAAGGTCAGTCACACACACTAGGGGTCAGAAATACTAAACAAACAGGCAAACAAGAATAATATGAACAACTACTAAATGTTGTCATAGCATCTAACACCTTAAAATCACATTTCTTCATTACTGAATGATCGAGTTTCAGTCTGGGTATTTTTTGTGCCATGCACAGATGCTACAGATGGACCTGAACTATGTTAATAACGTCACCCCACTTGAGTAACTAGAGAACAGGGAAAACCAGTGGCACAAAAAAGCAAGTGTGTGGCTAAAAAAGGACTCAGTTTCAGATTGGAGATACGCTGGGACAGTTTGTGTACCTTCCTGTATTACAAGTAGGGAAGAAGGACATAGTTGTTTTAGAAAGTGGAAAAGTTGGACAAATTTCCACATGTAAAGATTAGTACATGACAACAGAAAACTGCATTCTTGAGCAGCCTTGTTTGGATGGTTTTCCACAAGAAAAGTTGACTGATATTAGAAAAAATTGTAATGAAATTAATTAGAATTCTCTCTTTAAATCTAGGTGTACCTGCACTCTCATCTCACTGCTTCCAGTTTGTGAGTTGCTATAAAAACTGACTGATACTCCAAAATGCATCTGCTTTAGTTCTATTTTATGAGAGAAACTCATGAGAGTTCTCTTTACGTTGTTATTTTTTAAACAGAAATGTTTTGAGTATCCAGGAGGAAGGCAGAAATTTAAAAAACATCACTAGCCAGAACCTTATCCAAATGCTTTCTAGCCAAAATTTCCACTTGTATATTAGGGAATCACATTACAAGATAACACAACCTTGTTAGGAGTGCCTTTAACCACAATTTACTCCTGTTACTTAAGTCTAGAATCAGTGTAAGGCAGTGATTGCTGACAACTAGTCTAAATTATCAGCCATTAAGTAATTTTTGATGGAGTGACATTTACTATCAGTGTTCCTCAGAACAAAAACACCTCATGGCTCCTCCCTGAAAGGAAAGAGCTTCCAAGTGAGAGTTTTGCTGCAGCCTTGTGCCTTCTATTCAAATGCAAAATAACCTCTGAGTAGATATGAGTGCAGGAACCACCAGGCTGAACATCCCCTTACCTTTCTGTGGCCTGATAATGAAGGATTGCGTGGCTCCGTTCACCAGCCGGCAATACCCGTCTATCAGGTCTGCCATGTTCTCTGCAATGGTTAAGGATGGTGCTGTCACTGTCAGAGGCTACAGAGGGGAAAAAAAAACAAGGCACCAACAAAGAGGGATTATTGTAGTTGCAAACACTGAGCAGAACAGCTGTGTCATTGCATCAGAACTTCACACACGCTCGCAAACAGTAAACAGAAAACTGTGGGTGAGCAGAGAACCACCAGAGAGATTCTCACTTTACCTTTTGTGTAGCAGATTTCCAACAGGAGGTTCAGAAAGCACAACTGATAAAACCCTCCACCCACATGTAATACTTATTTGGGCTTATGAAGTGGCTTGCTGGCTAAACTTCCAGTCAAGCCCTGTCCAATACAACTGCTATGACATTATTGCTCTATTCACAATTCTGCAGAAGCTGCTTATTCCTTAAAGCCCTCACAGGTGGTATCTTTTTTTCCCCACCCTTTGCAGCAATTTATTCTTTGCCTAAAAAGAACCCCTCCCAATTTGAAGACAGGTAATAATAATAATAATAAAAAATAAAAGATGGACAGTGGAAAAAGAGATGAGAAACATACAGACAAGCTCTTAATTTTAATATCAACATTCATTATCCTCTGCACAGATCTGACAACTTCCCTCAGTCCTCCCTCCTCTACCACAGTGAGGGCTTCCTGGTGCACTGGACCGAGGAAAAGATTTGATTTCACCTTCAGTGCTGCCTCCATGTAATCCCAAAAAACAAATGCTCTCTTTTTCACATTTCCTTTATTCACAAAAGTTAAATTGCTTAGTTCCCTCTTTAGGACACAGTATCATGCAGTGCTATTAAACCGCACTGAAGAGTTAATATTTTTATATTAAGCTTCTTGTAAAAATATCAAAGTCTAAAAGCACGAGACACAAAATTTAAAACACATAATGACCTCTAAATGTACTTTAACACCAAACCCAGAACAAGAGTACAATATACAGAATATCCACATTAAGAGCATACTAATCTCCACCCCTTCCCAGGAAAACGAAAGTTAGTAGTAGTTTGTCACAACTGTCAATAACATACCTCAGGTGCACCTGCTATCTTGAGTTGCAACATCCCTTTTCTATCCTTGTCTTCACTGTTTGAATACTGAATAGTTTGCACTTGATTGAAGTCTGCCAGATGAGTTGGCTGCAGAAAGGCCGCAAAAAAATGGGGGGAAAAAAATCAAAATTACAGCAAAATACTTCACCTTTATCCCTGATGCTGCAAAAGCACACGGAGACTGATCTCCAAACTACACTTGCAGGAATCTGTTCCTCTGTTTCTTTCTACAGTTCCATTACCACTGGCTAAGAACACACACAATTATCCACAGTGTCTGGAAAATTAATCCAGCACCACCACTGTGCCCACAGAGGTCACTGTTGAGTAACTCCAGGAACACACCAAAGTGGGAACAACCTCTTGGATGTTAAGAGAGAAAAAACTCAACGGGTAAAGCACATGGAGTCTGTGCTCACAGCTACTCAACATCCCTCCAGACTGCTGGAAAATGTATGTTTTTATCCCAGACCACAATCTTGTATCTGACCAACAGCTGTATAAGCTGAGCTCCAGCTCTCCTGTGTTGAATTCTGTGTTTAACTCAGAGATCACCCTTGTCATTCCCCCTTGTGTGACAGTTCAGTTCACTTGGTTGATAAGGCAGTAACTGAGAAGAAACCCACCCAAAGAGAAGCAGACTTACATTTGCACCCTTGTCTGTCAGGTAACTGATTCCTTCTTCTGGGCCAATTGCCAGTTCTACTGAAATAATCCAGCTTGACTTCAGAACCAAAGGAGAAAGACAGGGCAAAATTTCAATAGTAAGACAAAACCTTGCTAAGAAATACTATCCTCCACCATTACAGTTACAGGTTTCAGTAATTAACATCTAGAAGCTTTTAAGCTCTTCAAACATTTTAGAAATATATTAAAATCAAGTAATTCTGTAAGCAGCAAAACTCCTCATGACTGGTTTCCGGGGGATCCCTGCTACTCAAAATGCATTTCCATGTGTTTTATCTTAGGTCTACATGAGAACTATGGATTTCCTCTATTTCCTCTTCTCATGGACACTGATGTTCAAGTTCTAATTTCTACTCTAGTGTCCATTTTCACAAAATTTGCAGACTTAAAGCCCTTCCTCGAAATTTTTTTGAAATGAGTAGAGATTATCAGGCATTAGAACAAAATTTACTAACAAGAGAAGCTGAGAAGCCTCATCTGCTCACAAAAACGGCTGAGAAAAGCACTTGACTTCCACAAGCAAAGCACCAATAAAAATATTTAATAGCATACAATTCTTACCCTACTAATGAATGATTTTTTTTTTTTAAACAGTCAGTGGAGAAAGTTCTAAATAAAATCAATAAATACATTTTGTTTTTACTGAAGTCCAATTGTCTCTACATCAAAACAGAAACTAAGCAAACAATTAGTGCCGAACTAAGCAAATGAAATTAGATTTATAACAGCATGTATTGTGGTGACTGCCACATTCCTCTACTTACACCAAGAGCACACTTGAAGCATTCCTTGTCAAATCTGTACACTGGAGAGAGGATCTCAAAGAATTTCAAAATACTTTCTTCTCTATTGAGGTTGGCAAATTGTCGAAATGTTTGCTGGATTAATTTCCGTAGTGTTTTGGCCTGGGTATTAAAATATTCGGAGAACGACTATTTTAAATCTCATCAGTGAGAGACATTTTAAGAGTTTTGGTCACTTAGCAGCACGAACAGTGTCTTTATCAATGAAAAGCAGACAATTCTCAACCAAAAAAAAGAAGCTTCAAAATATAAGTAACAGTTCTGTCATTTAAATTTCTGCTATATTATAGAGGGGATGGCTTAACTAATAATATCTTGGATAAATTACAGTAAAAGACAACATGTTAATCTTTCCAGGAATATTTTTTTTAGATTCCTCATTCCCCCAACTTCTGAACTGAGTACCAATACAAAACCACAGCAATTTATACCTTCATACAAGGTTTTAAACCTCAATCACCCTTCTCTCTCTTACCTGGTAATAACAAGCCAGCTGTAGCTGTATCTTAATCTCTGCACACAATAATTTAAGACTATCCATTACATAGTGGATTCTTTCAGTCTCACAAGACGCAAAGTAACTTCCATATAAAAAGGTAAAATTTAAATAGTAAGTGAAATGTAAAAAGTATAGCAAATACGTAGATTAACTATTTTAACTATATTGCATATGATTTTATGGACTGTTTCCAGGGTGTAAATAACCACTTAGAGCAGTACAAATCAACCTTCCAACATCTAGGGCAGAGCAAGACACCTAATTACACATCCTGAAAGAGAAAGCAAGTAAAGGATATAAGAACTACAAGGACAAGCTATATCAAGATTCATGAAAAGTGAAGTATCTGTCTGTATATAAGTATAATCCCTGGAAAGGCTGCCACTCATGAAACTAAAAACAGGACCTGAGAAGCAATCTCTAACATGCCCCCAAAGTGAACAAGCAATCAAGAATCCTGAATTAAAATATCTGCCTAAAGTGACTCAATGGGCTTAAAAAACCATTTCTAATATACCTTCCAACTAACAACAACGAATAGAAGCAAAACCAGCTTATCTTTGCAAGATGCCAAGGTTAAGACAGGAATTACCATTGTTCCTGCACCCAAACATATCTGAATGTCCCATTGTAACAGCAATAAAACTCTTTTATTCTTTCACTTTGCCTGTTAAAGCTCCAGGCACTAAACAAATATCAACTTCCTTTTCTCATTAGCACTTCCAGCCAGATCAGGCACTCATTTTTAGTAAGCCTTAACAGAACACTTAGAAGTCAAAATAGCAAGAATTTTTTATCAAGAGTGTTCAGAAGGAATGCCAGTAGCAGTGATCCAGGGCTGTTGCACTTTCACATCCAAAATAACGATCAGTTTTGCAACGATGCATATACAGGTTGAAAAAACCCTCGTCCCTGAACACATTGTTGTAAAGTTAACAAAGAAATCTGTCACTTTGGTCTAATTTCAAATTACTGTGCCAATTTAGCAGAACCTTTCAGCAACTATCAGGTGGATCATTACTCTAACCAGGCTGCAGAGAGTTGGGTAAGACAATAGAGCATCTGGCAACCAGGAGAACTCCCTTCTGCATCCAGAGCTGCCTCAGACTTTGTGGGACTCACACATCGTACCTTTCTGTTATCTTTATTTTTACTGAGAAAACCAAAAACAAGGGAACTGCAAACCTCAGCCTTAGCTTATCACCTGGCAAATATCAGGACCAAGTCACTACAAAATGAAAAAAAATCTGCCAGCTGAAGTTGTCCCAATTATTTCAGCCACTCGGTTGTTTAAAGATACTTTATTGTGTCCGTGGTTTGTTTTCCTGACCCGTAACATGTGTTACCTGGCTTTTTTTCAGTCCACCAAGAACTACTCCTCACTTTAACGCTGAGATCATTAGCAAAGGTGTAAAGACAGAAAGTCAGTCAGAACCATAGACTGGTTTGGCTTGGAAAGGACCTTAATGATCATCCAGTTTCCAACCTCCTCCCACGGATAGGGACACCTTCCACTAGACCAGGCTGCTCCAAGCCCCATCCAACCTGGCCTTGGACACTTCCAGGGATGGGGCATCCACAGCTTCTCTGGGAACCTGTTCCAGGGCCTCACTACCCTCACAGGGAAGAATTTCTTCCTAATATTGAATCTAAAACTACACTCCTTCAGCTTAAAGCCATTCCCCCTTGTCCAATCACTTGCCCAAAGTCCCTCTCCAGTTCTCTTGGAGCACCTTTAGGCACTGGAAGGGGCTCTAAGGTCTCCCCACCCTTCCCTTCTCCAGGTTGAAAAGGCCCAAAAAACACACCACCTCCATAACAGAAGGGGGGCATCTATCATAAATATCTGCAAATGGCAACCTCAAAGGAAATGCACTGAAAACTTGCTCTTAAAAGCTTGTCTAAGGACCATTTTTTTCCCTCTGCATTTGTTCAAGGCAGAGAGAATCAAGAGAAATAAGTAATTTCATATTTCACGGCCATCAGGAGCCCTCCTTTGCCTGCCAGTTCAAAATCATCGGTCTTCACAAAGTGCAAGAGTCATTTAAGAATTTGGACTGATCCTAGATTATTTTGAATAGGGATTTAATTTTCATTAAAAAGCAAACCCGCTTTTCCTTCCCTTGTTTTTCCTCTTCATACATCCAACTATTTTTTTCATGACTTTGCAAAGCTCCACTAAGCTTCACCTTCTGGCAATTTCTGCTTCTTCTTTCTGCTACTCTCCCCCTTTCAGGATGTCTAAAGAGCAGTTTTCTTGGTCAGTCAGTTTTCTGGCTCCACAATCCCATTTTTGAGACCGTTATTCTTACTTTTTACATCTGGAGCCTTTCACCACAATTTCTCCGTTAGCAGGGAATACAGTTTCAGATAATTGCTTAAATTAAAATGCAGAGGGATTACTTAAATCCACTTGACTTCATTAGCTCCTGATTTTCAAAAGTCTTTTGAAACAAAACCCCGTCATGACAGACCTTTTCTATTTACCCATTTAAATCACAATGCAAATCTGAAGCTGAATTCTATTATTTCTATAAAGCACCACTGCCTACCAAAACCAGCTCCAAAATAGCAATTTATGACTTATACTTTCATGTATGAATGGTAAATAGGTATCTTAACCAAGACATTCATATTAAGGTGGCTGTAGCTGTAAAATACTTGGTGACCAGTTCTAATCCCCCTTTTCAACACATGTTGAGAAAAATTTGCATTTTTTACACTGAGAACATATGGACTTCAACGGGAGTGAGATTCAAGTAACGTTTATAGTCTTAACTGGGATTAACATAAGTAGAAATTACTGGAAATCTTCCTTGAATGAGCTGGATAGAGTCTCAAGCAAGGAAGGCAGAGCATGTCTTATCAAGTTGCCAGTAAAATATGCTTTTTTCTGTCCCCTTCCTCTTTCTCCAGAAGTCTCATTTTTCTTTTGAGGAAGAAAAAAAAAGAAAAGTTATTTGATATATGAGGATCCAAGGACTTATTTTGCATTTCTGTCCCCAAGGTCTGAGAGGCAGAGCTGTGCCCCTCTCACAGAAGCTCACCAAGGCCATGTGAATCCCTGTTATCCCAGTCCTGCCAGATGCACGGCTGTATTACTGGGATTTAGATCCTACCAATCCGATAAACAGCTTGGATGTTTTTTCACCAAGAAAGCACAACTGTACAGCAATTCCCTCAGCACTATACAGTGAAAACGATAATGCAATTTTCAGATTTCTGACACTTTTTTCTTTAAAGTAGTATAGGATTGACTGGAACTATAATTACCTTCACTGAATCTAGTAAACTCTTCGGAAAAAAACGTCTCAAACCAACATCCTTCCTGAAAAAAAAAAAATACACACGGCATTAATATCAAAAACATTGTATATTATTATAATGCTCTTTTTCAGGGTGGTGTTTTGGGTCTGTTTTCTGCTTGTTTTGCTTTTTAACTGGCACATACAATATAGCAAACAACTTTCATGGTAAGGTCATTGGCAATCTCAGAGCAACACAAACAGTACAATTAAAACTCCAAGCATGGCCACTTCCACAGCAAATGAGGGATAGCAGCACCTCTAGTTTCAACCCAAAAGGATATTGCATTTAAACAGGTACCTGTGTGGGAAGTCTGTTACTTGAAATGTTGGCGTGGGCACAGAGGAGTTTTGAGAATAAAGCCAGTTCTTTGTAAATGTTTTAAAAATTTAAAGAGTATTGAAAAACTATTCTTATTCAGGTGAAGAGGGAGCAACATGAAAATGGAAAACTGATAAACCCCTATTAGAATGGAGTAGGAGACACAACACAGACTCACAGAATGCTTTGGGCTGGAAGGGACCTTAATGACCATCTAGTCCTTCCACTACATCAAGCTGACCAGAGCCCCAACCTGGCCTAAAGAATCCAGGAATCCATATAGGAATCCTCATGGTATCACCTCACTAAGCATGTTGACTGCCATTCCACTACTGTTTTACCCTCTGAAGAACTATAATTAAAGTCTCTTTAAATTTCTACTGTCATTTTTTCCTCATATGGACCATCCAACATTTAAATTTGCAGCTTTTTTCTTCCATATAATCTCACTTTTTGTATTTGTAAGTCAGGATCCTAATTCTGCCTGTTAGCTTGAATGCTGCAAACTAAATTACATGGAGCTCACCTTCACACTTAGGTGTGTAGCCCTGGTTTGAAAAGCAGAGCCATTAGATTAAACATTTGTGTCATGTGCAGCACGCAGTTTAGGTCTAATGTGTGTTTGTTCCACTACAACTAAACATGAGCTTCAAAATAAGTCCTTGAGAAGTTGCCAGGGATATGTTGGTGCAGAAGATGACTTCTGTACAACCAGGTGTAAAAACATTGTGTGACCATGAACTACAGTATTAGCAAAAAATCTGCATGTAAAGAAGGAAAAACAAAGTGAAAAGAATTTATATCCTTTGCCTCTCAAAGGTGTTACTGATTTTTTTCCCTTTCAATTTAAGAGGTTACCATCTCTTTCAAACACTCTTATCTGCTTCTGGAACAAGTATGAAAGCAAGCTTTCCATGCTTTGAACATATACAGAAATACATCTGGAATTCTTACTTTTGGCAAAGAAAGAAAAGGCCTTTAGCAAGCAGAGATATTCAGGATTTATTTGCTGCTACCTAACGGTACAAGAACAAAGCCAACATTAAAGTCAATATAAAAAGCTCTCTCAAAAGAGAATAAACCAGGGTATTTTTAAAGCTCTCTGAAGATGAGCAGTACACAATTCCATACCAAAAACATCCTCAGCTAAGAGGAGCAGAACGTTCCTGTGCACACGAACACTGGCATCTGTGCAATGACAGTAAGCTGCAAGATTATAAAACTTCCATAAATGTTAATTCCTTTGATGCATTTCTTCTAAAATGCAAATGATATGCAGTTTATCATCCCACACAGTTACAATGAATCTCACACACTATTACCATCTCAGTAATATGCAAAGACATTTTGACAAGGGATATATTAGTTTAACACAAGGCATTTGAGGGAGAGATGGTGTTTTTGAAACAAAGCCCCTACATCACCCCAGTATTCCACATCTTAACAGTCCTGCAGCACCTGGCTGTGACAATCTCATTTGACTCATTACTAAAACAAGTTGTACAGTGGCCTTTTGTACTGATCTGAGTGCAACAAATTAAGAAATTCTTATGCAGAGTACAATGGACCACAACTCTTAATAATTAAAATTTATTAATAAAACAGTGTTTAGCTGAGATCGCAAATTTATTTACCGGAGGAGAATTTAACGTAACAACCACAAAGATTTAATGCCCTGCTCCACAACAACCTATGGATACCTATAAATAATAGAATAAACACAGGAAATTGGAACATACAAACAGTTTTAAACACACAACCTACACACTCCTGCCCAGCTGTGCTGTGTGGGGGTGAAATGGCCAGCAAGGGAGACACCAACTCAGTCAACTGGTTTCTGATTGCCAGCAAGACATAATGAGATCCTGGTTCATACAGCTCTACTACAGCTTTGTGTTTAACCTCATCTACTCCAGCCTTCTTGTGGGCTTAAATGGAAATTCTTTTATTTTTAATGTATAAAGTTCAATAGGAGTAATAAAACAACAACTGCAAATAGATGATGCCGCTTGTCATATAATGATAAGCAGCTTTAGGCAACATATATCTTTGTTTGTATTTTTTTATCTCAACTGAAGTTACAACAACAAAGTAACATTAGATTAACATAATACACTTTAACATGTTTTTTACCAAATTGTGGCTGCAGCTGTTCCTTCCTATAGCTCCCATTTCTGTACTTGTAATTATCCCTGTTCTATGTTAACAGGCTTCGCATTTATTATGAAAGAATTCTTCTTTCATTCCATGAAGGCCCAACTATTAAAGGCTACTTAACAGTTTGATTCTATCTACCATTTCCCATCCAGATCTGGCTTTGTATGACAATCTGATCAAAGACAAATATACATCAAATAGACATCTGACAAAGACAGGCAAGGAGCAATCACACACAGTGAAAAAAAAAAAAAGCCATTTAAAAATTGTTCTCAGCTGGTTAAGTGCCTCATGATGTACTAAAACTAGCAGCCCCTCTCAAAAATTAACAAAAAGCCTCTCTTGAGCAATAAATATTTCTTGTGTAGTTAAATCTTTATGGGCTACTAAGGTGGTAAGATCAAATTAGTACGTTTTGGTAATCATTGGCATGTTTTGCAGACTCTTATTAGCTTGTAATTATCTATACTATAGCCAGTTGAAAGTGTTTTTCATTTCTCCCAGCTATATCTCAAAAAAAAATCACATCTTGCTTCTCAAACCCAGGATATTTCTACTAGTGACTACAGACAAAAAACTAAAGTCCTTAAAAAAAATACCCCTAATTCAAACAAAACTAAGGCTTTAAAAATCCCACATAGATAGAGGAGCACTACAGAAACACCAGCTACTCTACAGATAAGCAATCAATTCATCAAAGTTATCTTTTTATTACAATCATAAAATTTCCCCAAAAATCCTTGTGAACTTACTGACTGTGATGTAAAATCCTATCTTCCACCTCCAAATGTTCTAATTTCACACCTCTAAAAGTTAGCACACACTGTCATTAAAAATAAGGAAAAAAAAAATAGAGACTTGATTGCTACACCAACCTTTTATCCCAATTTTATGTTAAACTGCACAGCATCTTTTCAGAAAGGTAATTAGTAGTGACGAGTATCACTGGTGCACAAATGTCTGAAACTCATTCCACTGTATAAACACAAATATACCCAGTTTTCAATCCCTGAAGCTTCTAAAGGACTTTGGTTTGTCTGAACTGCAGCCATCTCCTGTACCACATGATTAAGCAGCCAAAATACTCTCAGTATAAGGATGCTTCTTGGTCCTCTTAAAATTTGGGATACACAGATAAATAATGAACTTGCTGATTGCAAAGTCACAACTCAGAAAATGCAAACTGGGCAAACAAGGAAAAACAATACCACAAACATTTTCAAGTAACTCCAACTTTGCCACAGATGAATCACCACTGAGGAATGCAACTGGGCACAGAAACACATTTAGGAACAAAATCACCTTAGAACTGGAGTTGATGAACCCCATAAGCATTAGCAAAATTGCTAAAAATCATAATAAGCCAAGTTCAAACAACTCCAAACCTGTTTCATTGGACCACAGTTAAAGATGCTCTTCCTACTTCTACACCTTCAGGTTTCATCATCATTTTCTTACTTTAAAGCATCTCAACACACTTGGAATTAAAAACTACAGCAAAAATGTTCTGCTGTTGAACTGAATTTAATGTTCCTGATGAAAGAAAAGAGTTCAAACCTCAAGCCAGAACACAATACTTACTCTAACACTTCATAGTTGGACTTCTTTTCTAATGCATTGCCTCTCATCTCTCCGTAGGATCTCCTGAAGTCAGGAAAAATATTTGAAAGCAACAATTATTGGATGATCCAGCCTAAAAACTACAACATCAATTTAGTCAAATCTTTCACTTACCATCAGAAAACATTGCCAGAATGAATTACAATATAAATAGCAGTACATTATTCTTCTACCTAAACAGACACTTATTTTACAAATTAATTGCATTTTCAGAACCACTTCAAACTACCGCTGCTAACAAAAGAAGTGCCCCAACCTGCCCCTCAGCAGCTCTTCTCCACCTCCAACCGGACCTCTGTAAGAGGACTCTGTGCATGGAACAGGGAGAACCAGAGGAAGCAGGGCACGATGAAAACTTCACTGTTTCAATCCAGGCATATTCACATTAAAAAACCAAACTAAGAAATAAGATAAGCTGTTGTCAGGAGAAGGCTGGGGCTGTCGTTTCCACGGAGAAAGTGGACCAGGAAGGCTCAGGGTAAGAGTCTAAGTAGTCATCTACTAGAAATGTCTCATGAAAATGTCATGAAGAGCCACAGCTTTAGAAACAGGGAAAGCAGGACTTGGCTGACAACACGATCACAGATTATTGTACTCATTACTTGTTTCGAAATGAGGCACCAAGGATTTTGTAAGGAGCTCCTAATTACACAAAGAATTTTTCTTTGCTCTGGGGCGACCAGTAAAACTTATAACAAAGACATCGGGTTCTCCTGTGATACCTGGGCAATTTCATAAGCCTAAATTTTGGGTTAATTTGGAAAATACTGTTCAAAGGACACTTTTATTCTCTGCTAACAAGTTTACATTTGTCATTCATTTCTTATCAATTTTACTTCTTCCTTAATCTCCCTGTTCAAGACATCAGCAGAACTAAAGCAAATGTTTCAGGCTTGAAATTCTCCATAAATTAGCAAAACCCAACACATGCATTTCAAAGCTGGGAACTCTCTCAAGGATCTCTTAATCTGATATATTTATCTTTATTTTCCAGCTGTCTATACAGTTGACAAGAACATCAAAAACACCCAAAAGGATCCTTAAGATTTAATCATTCCAAAACAGCACATTAAAAATTGAGTAAATACAGAGAGGAAAGGTAGCAGCATTTATCTATAATTACATTCTTTAGCTGTAGGATTTATATATGCAGAATCACAAGACTATTTGCTAAATAACACCACAGATGCATTTTTTTTTTTTTTGAGCATACTTCAATGTTCTCTACAGGCCTTTGAATTATTCAGATGAATTCACCCAAAAGGCAGCATCAAGATGTAATTAATTAAAATTTAAAAATAATGTTAATTTAAAAACCACTAGAAATTGGTTAAAATACAGTCTATTCAGTTTCTCTTCAAATTACTTTGTAGCAAAAAAAAGTCTTATGATGTTTTATTCAACTCTACTGGTCAGAAATTGATTAACTATAAGCAGTTTCAAAATTAATGTATATATTCTGTCAGAAAGATGTTGAATAATAAATTAAATTATCAACTTACCGGATTTCAAGGCAACCTAGTTTCAAAGCAATTTCCTGGTCCACTTGATCTGCTATTTCTAACATATAGTCATTTTTCACCTACAGCAAAAGAAGCAGGTAGGCATCACAGAAAGGTCAGTTCCAACACAGACTAAAACACTGCCCAAACTACTTTAAAATAAATACATCTTAATTTTTTTTGAATGACTATTCACAGTGCATGAAGGGAAAAAAGAAGTTACTTTCATATTCTCCACAAATGAGCTGCACTTTAGTAAGAAACCCATTTCAACCACAATGAACTTGATTTAAAAATTCTTTACCTATGTCAATATTATCTATGTTTTATTAAATACAATCAGAACCTTCACAGGAGGCTGAGCAGGTGGTTCCACCTGCATTCAGGCTATGAGAAGGAAGGCTGTGTTCTTGAACCATCTTGGGCAAAAGGATTTTATTTTCTAGGTGGATCTAAATATAAAAATAAAACTGACAAATGCCCGGGCATTACAGTGATAATAAAAACAGAAGTGAAAAGAGTATTATGTGCAAATTGTACCACACGCTGGCCTAAAATAATGCCTGAACTAACGAGAAGAACCACCAAGAGTGAAACTAGATTGTCACCATCTATAGCAGGAAATACTTTAAAGCCTCATCACGTGTCCTGGAGTAGTTTTATTTACCAACATCGATGTAGACAGAATCCTACTTTTTTGAGGTAATATTTTCAGCACATTGGAATAATTTATACAGTAACTAATAATAACAACAACAGCAAAAAAACACCAGACAGTAAGAGAGAACAGAACCAGTGCTGAAGAACTTCACTCTTTTGCACAACAGGTGCTTTTCCCCAGTAACAAATCTCTGCAGAAGTACAGCTTTTCCTTAACAGCTCATGGTATCCTCTATGAAATCATGAAGTTGCTATTGAGATCCTAAAGCCTAAGATCCTAAAGCTGCAGAAAGCCCCAAAATGTCACAAAAATCCACATGACTGACTTGCAGATCAAAGAGAAGATGATACACTATGAAAGCAACACATTTCACAAAATGGGTTTTTTGAGTGATGATAAGTTGTGAGGAAAACTTATTTCAAACTATTACTGCTATGAAATTCATAATTTTAAAGATAAGGAAGTACAGCTGTGGATTCAACAGCTGGAAGTCCTCTCTGTCAGCATCCTCCTCCTAACATGTGAGCATCCACCACAGCACTCCCTTAGCACGGGGTGGCAGCTGGATCCAGCCCCAGACTAGAAACCCTGAGACCTTCCTGGTTCTAAACTGCATGAAAAGTTCTAATTTGTTTTTGAAAGATGTGAAAGAAGAAATATGATAAACTGTGCAAGAGTGAGAAAATGAATTACTACGACAGCTGAAATGTGAGGGGAAAAAAATCTTCTTGCATTTGAATTCATACAGGAACTCAACATGACAAAACAATGAGCTTTTAGCTCTTCTCAATTCAATTCCTGCAAATACTAATGAGACAGGAGAATAATTGTCCTTCAGCATCACGCAGTGTGCTATTTGTATACACATATGGAAATAATAATTCTGTATTCCCGTGGTAATAGTATACAAAATACACAGAATTCATAATTCTCCTCTCCATTATGCTCACAATTAAAAATCAAAACCAACAAACAACCTCCCATGTGAAACAGTCTTCATTTTGAATTTTTCTAGTAACATTTAAAAAGGTTTATCTGATTGAAGGTTAAAAGAAAAAGTCAACCACAAACCACAGACATATTATATATTTGATAATTCCAATGGCTTTAAGGGATATAAACTGAAAGATGCATTTTCCAGGAAGTCAGGATGTTTTGATTCTGTATTTTCATTCAAAACCATGAGGGTCCCTGAGTGCAGAGAGTCCTGAGTTAGCAAAGTACACAGTCCCTGCTCCAATGGATGAAATGTCTCTAACTTATTAAATAATTTACAAACCTCAACGGATAAATTAGGATGAGAGGAAATGGCCTCAGGCTGTACCAGGGGAGGCTTAGACTGGATATTAGGGAAAATATCTTCACTGAAAGGGTGCTCAGGCATTGGAACAGGCTGTCCAGGGAAGTGGTGGAATCACCATCTCTGGAGTGTTCAAAAGGAGGATGGATGTGGCACTTGGGGACGTGGTTTAGTGTTGGATCTGGCAGTGATGGGTTAATGGTTGGACTCAATGATACCTAAGGTCTCTTCCAACCTAAATAATTCTATGATTCTATAAACAGCATGACATAATAACTTAGACAATTAAATCCGAACTTCTGATCATCGGTAAGGACAAGAAACTGGTCCTGCACTAAAACTGTCAGACCCAAGCTCAGGGCAGGGAAATCAGAAATGTAGTTTTCAGGCTCCATGTTACTGCTATAAATGACCTCTGCAACCATACATTGGTGTCAAATATCAGCACAGCACTCCTCATCCTCAGGTCTACATGGGGATATTTCCAGAAGAAGAAAGAAACTGAAAATGCAAATTTCTATATGAGTTAAGATCACATATGGATACTCATATTCCAGAAATTCTCCCATCTTTTTTCTAAGAATTCACCTTCATGTACAGCCTAAGTTACTTCACTTAAAAAGCACACACCTGTTCACAAAATCCCTAGCCAGCCTTACATCCACCCAAATCAAATACCCATTGCCCAGATCACTTATATTTAATTAAACTTTTTTTTTTAACTAGACTTACAATTTTTTGAACCATTTCAACAATTTTGCATTACCAGGAAATTTCAGAACTGTTACCCATCCATTCCTTGAGGTATTCAGATACCAAAAAGAACTGGCAGTAGAAAAGCATTTTTTTCAGTCCTGACCTATAAAACTTCCCCTTGCAGAAACTATGCTAATTTAAGGCCCACTGTATCATGATCAAATGTGTGTTCATTTATCTCCACAGCTCGTTGCCTTGTGGATCCCAGTACTCAAGTACTTCATTTATTAAACTAAACAGCTTAAGAACATCTCCAGTGTCATGCAAACGTGATTTTAAAATGCTGCCAGCCTCACAAAACTACTATTCCATAAATAAAAAAGCAACATTACCAAACATTTTGGGGTTTATTTCCTTGTGCCCTCTGGCTTGTGAGCTTTCACAAATTCCAGTCATGTTTTCCTCAGTTTGACCCTGAAATCACAGGCACCAGAACTGAGGACTAAGAAAATTTAAAAGACCCTCCCCCAGTCCAACATTTTGGAAAAAAAAATAAGTATTTTACATTATAAACACCTATTTATTTTGGTGTTTAAATTCTGGAAGGTATGCAAAGAGATTATAAACTTCAGGAAGCCTCTGTCCATAATCTAGGGGTCTAGATTGAGCAGTGTCCTATTACAGACAGCATAGATAATAAATTGATAGAAGGAATTAATTTTATCTTTTTTCAGAAACCTGCCCGCACACGTTCTTTAACTTTCACTAAGAAAAAAACCCAGCAGATTCAATTTCTACTCCCAGAATACTAATGAGAACATCTCTTATCACCTTTAATTTCGCTTGACTATTCTCTTCGAGATGGCATCAGATCCATGCACGAACTAATGCTCGTGCAGAGGTTAGATAAGAATTTTGTAAGAGGTTCAGCACAACCTCCTAAGGAAAAAGCCTGAACAAATATTAAGTGGAAGAGATACAAGAGATAATTTAATGCTAATTAAGTGCACTGCCACAGGCAATTGAATAGTGTTCCTAGAAGTCTTTTGTGTTTGCTCAATTATAACTTTTATTATTATTATTATTGTTGTTGTTAATATAATTAAATGAGAGAAATGAGAATATTTTCTGTCTGTTTCAGACAAAAAAGGCCCCACTTTCAAGAGTATAAAGCCTATATACACACAAAGACACAAAAACTGAACTCTTACAGATCTAACAAAACCTATCAGGGTTTTTTTTCTGTTTATTACAAATTCACATGTTAAGGGGGAATGAATCCTGATCCCTGGGGGTTTGGAGATCCTGTTATCTCTGAGTTCATGTTACACCTGCAGAACTGCCCTCCTTGGTGGTACGTGCAGACCTTTACTTATGCCTTGGAAATTCAGTTACCAGTGTGCAAGGCCTGGAGGAAGGCTCACGAGTACATCAAGAGAGACATCACACACACACACACACACACATATATATAGACACACACACATACTCTATGATAAAACTACATGAAGTCTGTAGTGATCTCAAATACTTCATGGTCACAATATTACAGCAATAAAAGGGTGCCAAATTAAAAAGGCAAACACCTGGATTTACACCAAGATTATGAATTCAACTGTCACACAGCTAAAAGCCTACATACTTTTAATTTGTTAACAATCAAACCCCCAAAATATGATGCCTGGAGTGAATCACTTGGGTATATGTTGCTTGCAACAGACCTGCTTCCACTGACTTACTCCTTTTGCATTCCAGCATAATGTGCTTATCTGAACTCACAAGGAAAAATATACTGGAAAACAGTTTAAAGGAGGAGAGGGACCAAAATAATTTCTTACTGCAAACTGTGGTGTTGATTTCAAACACCTCTTCCCTCGGATTATTTTTTTTAAATGTTCTAACAAGTTTAAATCAGATTTACAGTCAAGCAGGTGTATGCTTTGGGGGAAAAGGATCAGTGTACTTAAGTTCCATTAAACATGGTATAATGGAAATGCAAACTGCTCCAGGCTTCCAGATGAGCACTAGGGCAGTGTCAGGGGTAGAGGAAGCAACTGTACCTGCATTTGCTCATTCACAGGCTGGCAAATAAGAATTAAAGTGTGGCCTACACCTCACATTTGGAGCCAACTTCTTGGTCACAACAGCTACAAACAGTGCACTACAAGGAAGGGATGCAAGGTGAGGAAAATAGGAATGCCAAACATAAATGAACCTCTTGGAAGTAGGAAAAGTCTTTAACGTGTTCTGCCAAAATAAAAGGGAAAACAAAATTGTCACCCCCACCCCCAACATAAAACATCTGTGTTCAGTGAGTACATGCTTAGAAAGGGGAGTAGTATTTAAAGCAAACAAGGACTTAGAAGTCCAACGCAATCCTCCACCATAACATACTTCCTGACATTCCATGAGAATTCACTTTATTCACTTTCTAGTCTAAACAATATTTTTAAAATATTTTCTATCACTATTCTTCACCTTTTAGCCAGAGCACAGATCTCTCTTCTGTCTCTAGTCATTTGGGCATTAAAAGTTAAAAGACATCATAACAAAAGAAAGGAGGTGAACACTGAACCGTGAACTGAAAAGCTTTTCCCACATGGAAGATGGGCACATAAACACAAGCCCTGTTTCATTTCTGATGTCAGACCTGTAAAATACTTGTTCTTTTACTTGAAGGGGCAAATTACTGACGGTGCCACTTCCAACTCCTCAAAATTTACTAGGAACTAATGGGCAGTTTCCCAGCTACAGAAATGGGTTGCAAATCCCAGATGGAATAATTTAAAAAAAAACCTGGAGACAGGGGGAACCCGTGTTTGTGAGATGGAGAAACCAGAGAATAGCCCTATGCCAGCATACATGATTTAAGGAGAAATCTATCACTGGCCTCGTATTTTCTATACCAGCTGCTACTTTCAAAAGCCATCTGCTTCATTTTCCTGCACACGAGTTTTTTATGCAGCTGCACTATTTCAGAAGAAGGTTCACCCAAGCTGACAAGCAGTTCATAAAAACACCACGTTGGATTCAGATTTCTTTATTAAGAACAAGAGTAAAATAATTCTGAACTTAGTAAATGCTTTCCAGGAGTTTAGGGATTTAAAAAAAACCCTGTGTACTGTGTCTTAAAAAGATATTTTAGGTTTAAATTCGTTTATAGCCTTAGAAATTATTAAATAAAATGATCAAACTTCACACTGAGTTTTCAAGTGTAAATACTGTGGAAATTCTTTAGCAACAGTACTATCAAATGATGTCTCAAAAAGGGCAAATACCAATAATTAGCCACTACACTAGCTTTGCCAGCTCATTTAATGGTACCAAGAAATTTCCCACAGGATAATCTCCAATTTTTCAGGAGGACAGTTTAAAAATAAGCAATCTATTTTTCTGGCTTTTCTTTCAATGTCTATGACCTACTTACACAACTTAGTCCTTTTTTATTTTATTTTTTCCCCCCGAATTTGCATTGCTTTGAAAACTGCATTTATAGAACCCTTCAGCGATTAAGTACCCCCTGAAGAGTTAAGTGCATAACCAAAAAAATCATCATCACAACATATAAGATATTTAGATAAGCAAACAAAGAAACAAAATGTCCTCTGTACTCCATTTAGTATATAGCACATGAATAGTAATTATAACCATTTAATGAAGCGTGGAAAACAAAGATTTACATTACATCATTTTCTCATTATCCATTTGTTCTATACAGATATTGGTATCTGGTGCTTTTATATATTCAGAAATTACGTACTTCTGTTTAGTTGTTTCATTTATACTAAAAAAATACAACTTCCTCTTAATCATCCTGTATACACAATAGTTTATTTATTCTCAGTAATTTATCTTATTTTGTTTTCAACAGCTCAGGTGGTTCTAGCACTTTCTTCTAAACATTAAATTTTCTACCACTGGCAGGTGATTCTATGTTTGGTTTTGTATGTTGTAATCCAACCTCAGCCACAGAGGCTGAATTTAGCCAGGATCTTTGTTTCACACTAACACACAACACTTCTGGTGACATCTATCCTACCAAAATCCAAAGACATTCCTGTAATTTACCAATTCCAGCTTCTGTAATGTGAAAGACCAGAATACCTCAATATATCCATGGGAAAAGCTGATTTTCTACTTATAAGGAACTACATAAGGGACCACTTATGTGACAGAACAAAAACTGAAGTATAGAGCACACTTGTTTTCATCACAATTTCCTAACCAAAATGAAAGATGTGTCTCTATCCTGCACTTGCAGCAGGTGCCACACACAAATCCACCATGATCCATGACACGGTTCTTCCGTGGTATCCCACCAGACAGAACTATCTCAAATATTCTGTGGTTTCCAGTGTAATCCTTCTTGTAGCATTCAATACACCACAGAAATGCTGCAGTGTACCCCGGGACACACCTCACTGGGTCAGTGTGGAACAGTCACCCAGTGTAACTGCTCATCCCTCATCACCAAACTGTAAAAGGAGGTGGCTCCTCCATCCTTGTTTCCCAACAGCAAGTTCTTGCAGGACACTGAATTTTCATCCCTACAAAATCAAAATAACCAGCTTGAAAGAAGAGGATCTCAACCTACAGCTTCAGAAATCTGATGCAGAATCAACCCTGTAAGATTTGTGTCTCATCTGCTCTGAATGAAGCCCCAGATGCACAAAAGCCCAAGGCCTGCTCCTAATGTCATCAGTATTTTTAGGAGCCACCTTAATGATCATAATGGTAGTTTTTAAAATACACACAGGAGGGGAACACATATGTGTTCCCACCCCTATTTACCCATCTGATAATATTAGACTTGCTACAGGAGATAAGTCAACATTAGGGAAAATTAGGGCTTTGGCCTCATCTAGGGGAGTTAAAAGCCCAGATCCAGTATCAGGATAACATTCATCTGCCATCTGCCCTCAGCTGCTCCTCCTCCTCTTCTCCCAAGGTCACAGTCTCTGTATTATCTAGAGGTGATCTTTGACATCTCTAACCGATTTTGGAAGCTCCTCTGTTAATAATAAGGGCATTAGAGACGGGGTGGGGGGGAAAACCAACTTCTGAGGAGGCATTGTTAGGGACAGGCTGGCTAAAAACGACCCCGTCTGTCCGAGTGGGCCGAGCTCCAGATGTCACTGCAAGGGCCGCTGCTGCCTCGCAGACCTTCCACAAAGTAGGACTTTACTCCTGGGAGCCATACAGGGCTCAGCCTACTAAGCAGGCCTTGCTCTCAGCTAATTTTATACTTCTCTCCGACACGGCATTTTGATTTTCCAGAACAAATGAGTCAAAGCATCAATGTGAATCAACTTTTTTGGTTTTTGGTTGTGGGTGTTTTTTGGTTTGGTTTGTTTGGGGTTTTTTGTTATATACAACCTAATACACTAATTGGAGAAATATTTTGTACCAGACCACTAACAAAGACATAACCCTCACGTCAGTACATGGGAACCTGTCCCAAGCATCTTAAATTTATCATGTTGGATTAAGAGTAATTCACATATGACTGCAAAAGAGCCCACAAGGATTATTTTCACCACTCTGTCTGACAGGGGGAAATTTTAAACCAAAGCAGCCTTTTCTCTTTGGCCTGAGCTTGGCTAACCATTTAAGAGGTGTTAAGGAA